>NC_090439.1:12739637-13042667 GCF_031143425.1 Pleurodeles waltl
AAAACTATAGTGAAAACCTAATCCCCAGGCGTACTTAATTCTTAAGATGGCCATATGACTCTGAGCATGAGGCCTCAACATTTGGGCCATTTATCAAGACCGCTACAAAGGAAAAGCTTTCCAGAGGAAGATTAGCACATGGGAGAGCATTAGTTAGGCAAGATGAAGGATCGAATTTGTCATCCTTAAGATGGCAGTCCTGATCACTTGAAGCATCACTTTTAGGGCTAGAGCTGGAGGAATTCTGTGAAGAACCTTCAAGAGCAACTTGGATAGCCATCAAGAGTGAACCCTATGTGGCCCTGACTTCACTGGCTGCAAGGGAGCCTTTAGCACAGAAGCTGGAGAGCCTTACAAATTCTGCTTCAATTTTTGTAAACCTGTCAACCAAAAGTGCCAGACAAGTTTTAAAGTTCTCATTAAACTGTGAGAAAGTTGGCGCCCAAGTTGCTACACTCAGGAGCTCTTGTGTGCCATCACTCGGAACTGTAGAAGAATCAAGAATTGTGCTTTTGGCAGTGCCCTTCTTGCCCATATTACCATTTTTCGATGTTCTCTTGTGCTTGAGAGTGGGACTTCAGTTATGGAGCGACACCGCACAGACAAGCTCAGGGCAGGACCTCTAGACAGGTTTACTTCACCATCCATGGAAACCATGAGCCACCCTTGCTCAACTTGATCCAAAGTAGGAGCAACCACCAAAGTTCAAAGAAAGGCATCTCTCAACCAAGTCAATTTCCTTGGTACTGATCCTCACATCTCTGGCCAAAAAATGGTCAATGGTCACACAACTAGAGGCCACAGAGGGTTTGGAAGGCATAACTTTTATTTTCTCCATTTCCTTGTCTAGGGGTAAGGATGTTTTAAGCAAACTAAAGCCTAAATGTTTGATGGAAAATAAAAATACAGTCAGGCAGGAGGTCCACTGGAACAATGCCTATGCCACGTTTGGCTATGAAGAAGCACAGATAGGCCTGCTTTTGCCAGGTTTTTTTCCCAGGAGCACGCCCCGGTGGTTCCCATGTGTCTCCCAGGCCATAGGTGGGAAATGCTGGATAAGTAGCGCTCAACCGGTGTAGGCGCACTATTCCTCATCGTCCTCAATCAGAGCTTCTGGGCAATGAAGTCTAAGTTAAAAAGCACCTTTCATGAGCAGAAAGGAGTCCTGCACAGTGGGTAGGCAAGGCTGTTTAAATTGCACCCAACTGGCACGGATGCACAGTCCCTCCTCCTCAGTCAGGGCTTATGGGCAATAAAGTCCAAGTTAAAGAGCACCTCTCCGAGCAGAAAGGCATCCCATGCCCGGGAAGGCAAGGCTGGTCAAATAGCACCCGACTGGCGCAGGCGAACAGCCTCTCCTCCTCATCAATCAGGGCTTATGGGCAATGAAATCCAAGTTAAAAAGCACCTATCCTGAGCAGAAAGGCATCAGCATTACATATAAAACACAATGGATAGTTGTGTAATATGGCCCCAAAATTGCCTTCAAGATGTTACCTAACCTCCGTATTGACAGAAGGCTCTGTGCATGAAATTTGGGGCTATGTACCCACTCCTGTGTCCTTGAGTTTGCGTGCAAGGCCAAGCCCTCCAAGGTGCCACTGTATGAGCATAACCCAGTTTTCATGGCCTTCAGCTGAGAGCAGTAGGGTTTTGTACAAAGCTTTGGCAAAGCCCTGTCCACGGTACACATGTACACTGAACTCACTGAGCATAACCTTTTCTCTAGCACAGCTGCTCTAATAATTGTCCTTTTATGAAACAAAATTGTAGTAGCTGCAGATTTATGTCTGTGGCTCACCATTGCACCCTTGATCTGTGGCTATATGCTGTTTCATGACTTTCAAGAATCGAATGCAAATTCATGTTGTGCAAACACACAAAATGACAGCTCCAATGCTGTGGCATAACGCAAAACAATGCTCCCCTGCAGAATGTGATGAGGAGCCCCCACGTTTCTCATAACTCTCATATATATTCATTGGCCTTGGAGTGAATAGAGGCCCCCTTAATGGTTGGGGACTTCTTAAGGTTTGCTCATCCCCCCACACTGCAGGGCTGCAGAGGTCTTTGTTGCACCCCTACTCCAGGGTTTTGTGAATCCTTGGGTGAAACAAAAACTGCTGCAGCAAGAACGGTGTAAAGTTTCATATTTGGGTGTTCCCTGCATCCTCTCTGGATCAAAGATAACCTTCCTGTGCACCCTTTCAGCTCATTTCTATATTTTCTGTGATGAGTGATTCACATACATTCACTTTCACATTACCTCTGTTTTTGTACATTGTATAACCAGTAATATTTTGCAAAAACGAGTAAGTAGATTTTGACCAACTTCCTACAGGATAACAACACTTGTGCCTACAGCAAAAACTGATAGAAAGATTTTCTTGAACCTTGTGAAGCAGCTTGAGCCAACATATGATCCATTTTTTGTTTCAGGAAAATCAGTTCAGCAGATTTTGGGGAGAAAAACACACAGAGTTGGGGTCAAATAGGTTTGTATTTTACTAGCTTGACAGATGACCCATTACTTGGATTTTCAAGATCAAACATTTGAAAAGACAATTTGACTGGCCAAGGAAATAATTTTACACTTGGTACAAAGGAAGTCTAAAATCTGATTTATCAAATTGGATGACGCAACAAAAAATATTTATTGAAGAAGCCATTGCAAAGTTCACAGTTCCACCAATCTAGATTGGGGGGTTTATTTACAAGCCCTGTGGTGCAGGGCAGTGCAGCAAGGAACCTTGCTGTGCTGCCCGCTGCCACAGGGAAAGGGCAGACATGTGCTGCATCTACAGGATACATCGCATTTCTGTCCTCTCCCCCACGCTGGCACAGAATGGGCTGCCTACCGCCGATACAGGCACCCTTGCACCATGGTGCAAGGTTGCCTGCATTGCAGAGTGGGTTGTTTCTGTGCAGTATTGGACACCGTCCTGCACAAAAAGAATTCATGGAGGCGTTTTCCTTTTCCTATGTGCGCTACAGAATGAGAAGATATAAAGATATTTCTCCTTGTTGTGCCTGCCCTGGGGAGGTGTAAGATTTTGACAATTCCCAGGTTTATGATGCCTTGTAAATTTAGGAATGCATCAAAACCCATGGGTGTTCCATAGAAACTCACTGCAAAGCCCATGGAATGCCTCCCTGATGCATTGTAAGGCAACACAGCAACTTGTGTTGAATTGCCTTACACCATATCTACAAGACCATGAAAAGCCATGCAAAGTGGCATTGAATGGCCTTCTAGATATGGGCCTGCACTTTGCATTCTGGTATCACAAAAAGAGATGCACCGGCTACGCAGGGGGCTTGTAAATAAGCTTTTTAGTCCTCTGGGTTCTCATCTTTATTTACAGATCCTTAAATTCGTCCTGTATCCTTAAACTCGGAACCTTGAATTTTGGGCCTGATAAGGGGCACCTGACAAGGTAATTTAAGTAAAACGAAAACCTGCAGGTCACTTTGTCTGTCCACAGCCTCTTCTTTGGGACAAGGCTTGAGCACAAGAGATAGCTTCGGGCAAAAACCTATATCTAGCACCTGCAGTGTATAACTGAAGTGCAGGTGTAGATGGGTTAAACTCGGCACCTGCTGACGGAATTTACGAAAATGTGAGTTGCAGATAGCTTGGGAATTTAGGATGGATCAAGTACAGCACCTTGTCATTGACCAGGACCAGAACTCTAACATTGTTACACACGTCCAAAGGCCGCATGCAACTGGGTTAGTAGGATAGGCCCCTGTACCCAGAAATGACTAGTCCCAGCCAAAGACCTCGTGGAGCTGCATTGTTGGAATGAACCCAGGTAGAGATTTTTAATGCAGGTTATGACATGGCTGTATATGTCTAATTTTGGTGACATAGGGCCATATTTATACTTTTTGACGCACAACTGCGCCAACGCAGTTGTGCGTAATTTTTTTTACTGCCGGCTAACGCCATTCCAACGCACCATGCGGGCGCCTTATTTATGGAATGGCGTTAGCCGCCGCTGCGGACTGGTCTGCGTAAAAAACATTCCCCACACCAGGCCACGCCGGCGTATGGGAAAATGGGGGTTGTGTGTCAAAAAATGGTGCAAGTCAGGTCTGAGGCAAAAATAAGGCCTCAAACCGGACTTGCTGCATTTTTTTTGACGCACAACCCCCATTGACATGACTCCTGTCTTAGCAAAGACAGGAGTCATGCCCCCTTGCCCAATGGCCATGCCCAGGGGACATGTGTCCCCTGGGCATGGTCATTGGGCAAAGTGGCATGTAAGGGGGCCCAAATCTGGCCCCCCTATGGCACTTAAAAAAAACGAAATAAAATACTTACCCCAACTTACCTCAATTTCCCTGGGATGGGTCCCTCCATCCTTGGGTTTACTCCTGGGGTGGGCAAGGGTGGCAGGGGGTGTCCCTCGGGGCAGGGGAGGGCAACTCTGGGCTCCTTCCGAGAACACAGGTCCCTAAACGCCTGTCCTGACCCAGGCATTAAAAAACGGCGCACAACAGGCTGTGCGCTGTTTTTTAAGGCCCACCCCCTCCTGTGCGTCAAAATGACGCCAGAGTATAAATAAGGCGCACAGCCCTTAAAGTCATTTTTTGGAAGGGAACGCCTACCTTGCATATCATTAACACAAGGCAGGTTCCCCGTTCCAAAAAATGACGCACATGGTGGGATTTTGACGTCCGTGGGTCGGGCGTCAAAGTATAAATATGGGGCAGGGTTTGCGCCGAATGTGCGTCAGAATTATTGACGCACATTCGGCACAAGCAGAGTATAAATAAGCCCCATAGAACCTTAACAGATTACCAGGTTGTATGTCAGGCTGGCCTCTGAGAGTCTGCTTGCAGTGGGTTTAGTGAGATGGAGCCCTGCAGCAAAAAGTTGCTGCACATGGCTAAAGGTCAGGCACAGCTATTTTGGTGGGCTGAGGCTTGGGTGAAGGGCTTGCCCTTAAACATGACTGTTCACCCTTAGCCTGCTACACATGTTGAAGGTCATATACTGCTAATTTACCTGTGAGGATGGCTCGTGCAAGACCTAGGTGTAAGCAAGGTTGTGCACCCAGAGCTTGGTGCACATGGACAGAATCTATGTGTCACTGGTGTGTGTAGTGTCGCAGGACTGTGAGCACCAGGTCCCTGCTGCCCTGGGCAGACTCATTCAAAGAATGATGTAATCATTAGGGAGGTGTTAAGGTGAGGTTATTAACGGTTATAAGAAGTTTAGTTTAAATGTTGGATGCTGATGAATTAAGATTGTGGCTACGAGCTCCATGTGTGGCATGTTCTTGTGAATTCTCCTAGGCTAGGTAGGAATTGACGACTGGCGATGAGTAGGGGATACGTGCCCCAAAGAAATAAGACTGCTCTCCCTGAGAGTATGCAAGCATGCAGCAAACTGCTTGTCCATACCATGTGCACACCAAGCCAGTACTAAGAAACCTGAAGTTGGAAAATGTGGAGTTCAAGCTCCACTACAGTCCAAACAAGACCTCGTGGAAGAGATGAAGGCCTAGCAGAGGAGCACAATTGGAAAATCCCACGAAGACTTGCCATACAAGCTTAGAAAATAAAGTGTTGCGCCACAACATCGAGCCATCATTCGTACAAAGAGAAGAGGCAGTTACAATAATGTATGAGAAATAGAAATAGAGATATACTCACCAGTGATGTCAACACTTTACAATTGCAACATCAGACGTGATGGCCCAGACCTGTTGGTGAGGTTGATCCATGCAAAGTAGCAAGTGGCATCCACTATGTTCCGAATCTCCCCTAGAGCGACTCAAATACGCTGCCCACCATCATCAAAGCCACAGGCTGAACCAAGAGTGGTGACAGCTGTTAGAACAGCACAAAGAAATGACTTGAATGAAACAGAAAGACGAAAGCAAAAACCAAAGCATGCAAGAGACAGAAGAAGTATTTTCCGTCAAAAGAGAAGAAGGCGACACACGACCGGTGAGCGAGTCAGACGGCCCGAGCTCAAGTATGAAGCCAGTACTTCAAGAAGGTGTAGATTCATGTGCACAACTAGCTCTGAATAAACAGCACACACTCTCAATGGCAGTAGAAAGAGGTGCGAAGTACAGAGCAGCCATTTCTCTAAAACCTCTGCTGGTATTCAATACCCCCAAAAAGAAGAATATTGGCCCCTAATGGACCACAAGGATCGAGACTTTTGATGGTTTCATAGATGAAAATCATTAAATACTCAAAATGTTTTGCTGGTGATGGAGTAAAAGAAGTGATAATGAAAATTACAGAGACTGAGACAATGTTTTCCTGTCTGATCAAAGAAGCATTAGGATCCAAGTTCAATCCAATGTCAAATGTTGACTGTGAAAAATACATTTCCAATCAAATGAGATAACAAGTTGGTGAACAATGGATGAGTTTCTTGAGGGACTTGGGGGGTCACTATAGGGTTGGTGGTTTCATGACCGCCATGTTGGCGGTGGCGGTCGTACCACCAACAGGGTAGCGGAGAAGATCGCCAAGTTATGACCATGGTGGTATTCCCAACAGAATGCAGCCAAACCACCGCTGGCGTCGCCAGTAAGGTCTGGTGGCCGCAGACGACGGTAGTCAGCTGAAGGCTGGCAGAGACCATTTTCCCATTGGACATAGTACGAGGCTGCACAACGCCAAGGTTTCTGCCGCTGTCGCACCCCCACGGAGCCCTGGCAGAAAACAACTCTATAAAAGGAGACACTCACCTTCAGGAACACATAACCATCTGGCGCCACCATGGAACCTGAACTACACATCTTCCCGCTGCTGCTGCTCGCCCAACGACTTCAGGACCAACAACAACGACGACAACAGCAACAATGAGTACACACACTTACCTGTCACTGCGGCAAAATGCCAATGTACCTACACACACACAAAATACACATCGGGAACAGGTGACGAAGGTGACACACACATGAGGGATCGCAATTACCCCAAACACATCATCAGACAGGCCAAGAAAAGAGCCAGGAACATACCTGGAGATGTTCTATTGACTGATAATGCATGTGCACCCCAGACTAGGTTAACCTGCATTACTACTTTCACTCCTCTGAGCAACTGCATCAAAAAGATTATTAAGAAACACTGGCCCATTCTGAATAGTTCTGGAGAATCTTTAGAATACCCCTTGTTTGCCTTCAAAATAACCCAGAATATTAAAGATCTTGTGGTATATACTAGACCCACACATTATAAGAAAAAATATATATCTATCACTAGATCCTGGTTAGGGGTCAGAGGCCATCACCCCTGTGGTGGGTGTAATGTTTGCCCTCTAACAATAAGTACCCATGAGCTAGATCTAGGAGAGACTAAGAAATGGCAGTTAACAACACACACAAATTGCCGGACTAAGAACTGCATCTATATGATCACCTGCCCTTGTAATTTAAGATATATTGGGTGACTACAAGGATGGTGAAGACCCGGGTCAACGAACATCGCAGTACTAAAGGATGCCAGAGATCCTCGACTAAGTTGACTAAACACTATATAGAACAATATCACACTCCTAATGATCTGAAGTGGGTAATTTTTAAGAGTTTCAAGGAGAATAGAGAGTGCATTACCAAGCTATTCGAGAAAGAACAACGTTGGGTATACAGACTTAAGACACACCAAAAAGGACTTAACGGTGACTTCCAATGGGTAGATTTCATCCATTGTAGATCAAATTTGCCATTGTTTCATTTGATTACATCTCTGGGTCCCTAATATACTATCCAGAATTTTTCCGAGGTCCTCTTTTTGATTCTTATTTCACCTTGTGGTAGCCTTTGGCTACCCATATACATTTTGAACAAGTGACCTTCCTTCCTAGGCCATTGGGCTAAAACCTCCCTTTTTTTCATAAATAATGATACCCTACTCCACATAAGACAAGAAAATTTTGAAGGTTATCAATAACTGTCCTTTTCTTTCTTTTTTCATACTTCACATATTATGTAATATATCAATAGAACTCCATAGGATGCATTATAAGTCTCAATATCAAAAGAATCATTTTGAATCCTTGAGAGTATTGTAAGATGGCCACCATATTAAAAGAAGGGAACTTGTCCTTTCTTTAGCTTTAACACAGATCATACTGCTTTGTTCTAAGAATTAAGATGGCCGTTGCCCTTTACCAATACAAGTAGTCATTTGTTTATTTTTTTATTTGTTTCCCTACTTAAGGTCCCGCCCCTCGATGTCTTTATACTTCCGGGAGCTTCAAGTTAGGTAGGTGACACCAGGCGCTGTGGCAGACCAACAAGTAAGTGCCCCTTATTAGAGATTCTTCACGTTACTTTAGGAAACCAATACTGCAATTGGTTATGGTTTCCTTGACCCTCGGCAGTTGCTGCCGAGGTGGGGGACTGTGCTGAATGCGGTGCGTGTCTAACACCTTTTTCCGACCCCGCTCTTGGGATCTCAGTGCGGTACAACTACACGGAAACCAGCGCCTCGTTATATTATCGATTTTTTCGGCACTTAACCCGTTTTTCGGGATTAGTTAACACAGGATACTTAACTCATTATTCTTTCATGCATTTAAGTAGGAACACGATGTCCTGTGTTACACTTATATCGGTGGGAGCTACCGAAGGGGTTCCTCTACACCGTGCCCTGTTTCCAACTCCTTAAACTCACCCCTTTTTTGTGCAACCATGCTTTAATGTATTTTTAAATACTTTTGGTACCATGTTCCATTTTTGTACTTTTGTATTCAAAGATAAAAAATAATATTTAGTAGAAAGACTACACAAGTACAAATTGATCCTGCAGCCCTCTTATTATGTAGGGTTACACTGTTTTAACAGAACAATATGTCGATTTGGCCTATTATATTCCTCAATCTCCTGTTATCTCAAGATAATACAAGGGCTCATGGGGTGTCAAGGCAGTATTATGGGTACTTACCTATAAGTGAATTCATTATTTGTTTGCTATGTCTTATAGTCAACATAATTACTAAACCTGTATATTGCTATTGTTTGATAGTGACTTCACAATCTCATATTTAGACTTCTTTGGACCACAGTAACTTGTTGCGAACCCGATGGGACCCATCCCCTAATATGAGGAGGGTAAGCGTGACTCTGTTTTAGTTAATGAGTGCATGATTTGTTTTTTATTGTTCACGTATTTTTCATAGGGGTCATGTCACGAGTGTGTGTTTTTTCACCCTATGCTTTTCACAGTATATATCACGAGTTGTGCAAAATGTATTTGCTTTACTTTTTTCTACATTCATTTCCTAGGCTCCTGCGAAACACTGCAATACCCACTGTAGGTACTGTGACATGTAGGATTAGGTAGGTTTTTTCTGGTCCTGATGAATCGCATTAGATCGTACAGACTTATGTGGCAAGAAACATGTTGACCTTTATGCAGAAGCATGATAGTGGCTCCTATACTTGCTTACACTACACTCCCAGAATTTAGGGTTAGCATAGTCTGGATATTAGCAGGGGAGACGAGACCGTATCCTTTTTCTCCCCTCATTTTTGTTTTTAACCATGACAGAGGTCTAATATCAAACAAATTATCATTTTTACCTCTAGCCAGTTTTAACAACATTTTCCTTTTGTACCAATCCAATATACATCAACCAGCATTTTTCTACAACAGAAGAACTCCGGCAAAGAGCCCCTCTCGTGGGGCCCATCAGGCATTGCAGTGCCGGTCTGACGAGGAGCTTAGCCCAAAGATGAAGCATGTCACCTATTGGTGAGTGAGGGCTCTTGTTCCATTACAATTGGATCCCAGGGACTTCTTTTGGTCCTCCTGCCCCTGGGATTCTGCAGGGACCATACCTCTTTTTCTCTTAATGGAACTGTGTAGTAATTGTTTTGTGACACACACATGGTACCTCACACTGACATGCACGTTCACACACAGCCACATATGCACACGCACATATGGCCATCAAACACATGCCAGAAACACACACCAACCCCATATACACAGCACCGGCATAGTCACATACAACACCACACAACACCACCAAATGACACAACTACACCACAACCGCAAAACTTCAAAAGCAAAGTTAAGCATCCACAATACGTGCCTTTACTTGACAAATCATTCATATAACACAACGTAACAACACCAAAGAATGAACACCCAAAATCACACATCCACACAAAGAGGCATAAGTCATAGCCTGCAAACACATATCACAGTGAATCTGACGAAGCAATCACCACACATACTCACGCACACAGTACAACCACACAAGGGCAGACAACACTGCAAATAACACATGTCAACACAATCACAACACATAATACTAACACAAATCAATGTCCCCAACTCATACATGCTCATCACACAATACACACCCATCACTTCGGGACAAATGCAATGCACACACCCACAGATGCTGCCCAGACACAACTGGTAGCACAACCACCACACACACAAAACTTACTCACACACAAACGAAAGCAGCCTAGAACAAAACAGCCCTAAGAAAAGAAGGGCAGGACAAAGATGTAACCTTCGAACCAACAATGGGTTGGCCCAGAGATATGGTTATAAATGAATAAATATACATATAAAAATATGTACAAACATTAGGGCCATAGGCTGGTCCAAACACATATGGCACTTCCTAGCACCCTAACTTCACTCCTGACTGCCATATAACTGCCACAAGTGTGGACATCAAGGGGCAGGCAGGCACCTCAGGGATTTCAGGGGCACAGGGAGATTTGAACTTAGGTTTGGGACGGGGATCTTTTGGCTTGAGGGGGCTTAGGTCATGGCTTAGGGGAGGGCTGGGAACTCTTCGGATGGGTTGACTTCTCGGCAGGGGGAGGTGCATGGGGCCTTGCAGGGGGACAGGGGAGGTCTTGGAAGCGGAAGGGCTGGACTTGGGGAGGGACACAGAGTGTTTGGGGGTCACAAGGGGTGGGAGAGGAGTAAGGACAAGGCAGAACTATGAGAGGAAAACGTTCCTAGACACATGGGGATGGTAAAGGGTTTGGGAGTGGAGGAAGAGGGAGTGGTTGTAAGAGGTGTTTTGGTGGATGTCTTGGATGCATGTGTATGCAAGGTATGCTTGTGGGTGCTGGGTGTCTATTGGGTGGGTGAGTGTGGGAGTTTATGTGTCTTGGGAGGAGGGTGTGTGGAGGTGCTAAGAGATGCCATGGTGGATGAGTGACTGTCTGTTGGGGTGGTGACTGCAGGCATGGTGGATGTGCTGCATGTAGGCGTGTCTGTGGTTGTGGTGGCTGTAGATGTGGTGACTGGGGTGAATGTCTGAGGATCTACTTTTGTGCTGACTGTGGGTAGAATAGGAGTTGTGGCTGGATCGGTGAATGTTGTTGTGGTGTCTGCAGGTGTGACCGGTGATGTGTCTTTTATGCTGGGGGTAGTAGGGGAGTCAGTGCAAGTAGTGACTGTTGGTGTGTCTGCAGGTGGATGTTGTTTGTGTGCATGCGAGTGGTGGGTCTTTTGGTGTTTGTGTTTGTCAGCAGTACCCTTGTATGTTGAGGTGGATGCATGCTTGTCTGTCTCTGTGCTTTGGCTGGGTCTGGGAAGAGGGGTTTGGGATTGGGAAGAGGAAGGAGGAGGTGGGACAGAAGACAAAGGGTGACTGGCTGCCATCAGTGTGGAGGCCAGAGCTTGAAAGGATCTCTGTAGGCTAGCCAGTGCACTATGAATGCCCTCCAGGAATGCATTACTCTGCTGGATTTGAGTTGCCAGTCCCCGAATAGCATTCACGATGGTCGACTGACCCACAGAGATCGACCTCAGGAGGTCAATAACCTCCTCACTGAGGGCAGCAGGGCTGACAGGGGAGCTACAGGGAGGGTAGTAGTAGTAGGGGGGGTGGCGGACAAAGATGGTGATGGGATGGTCCCACATGGGTCCAACACTGCCAATGAGTGTCCACTGGAGGAGGATTCTGAGGATGACGATGATGATCCTGTCTCCCCCATGGCGCTCCCCTCGCCCTCCAGGCCACCGGGTCCCTCACTGTTGGTGGTATCAGCTCCCCGTGACCCGTGGCCAGCAGCATCCCCACTTATCTGTGCCCCATCTCCTTCATCTTTCTATGATGATGCACACAAATAGAGAGAGAGGGAGGGAGAGACAGAGAGGAAGAGAGAGGGTCATCACATTCTTCACATACACACATTACAACATGCACAACTGTGGGTATACATCTCCTGGCTAGGCGATCCCATATAGAAAACCACACATCCTACATCATGTCACAACATGTTACTTCTATCCATCCCTTTATGTTATCTCCCTCACCAACATCATACTTCATGTAAGGTAGCACAACTGGAGCATTCCAGCAAATCACCTGTAAAGCTATGTCATCATGCTCATCATAACCTGGCTTAAGCTGAAATTCTGTCCTAATCGTAGTCATAACTCTCCATATTCCTATCACCTTTAGGAAAAGTAGTTGACTGATCACACCATCACATATGTTCTGATTCAACACAAGACCTAAGTAATGACCCATGCAAGTAAAAACAACTCTATTCAGTGAGGACACAGCACCTGCCATTCCAATCACATGCCTATCTGAACCTTCAGTACATATATGCCATAATGGATACAACCTCTAATGAAGCCACAACAAGTGGCAGTCCAATACAGGTGTCATCTGATGTTTAGAATCCATGTCTGGGGAACAGTCATGTCACTACATGTGCCAAATCCCAGAGGAATATCTGCAGTCACCATACACGGATACACCACATCAGAGCACACATGCATGTACAGCTACATTAGCCTACATATCACACATGAGACATCGACTGACAATCACAGAGAGCAGTGTAAGAAAAACTAAACAAACACCAGCCAACCAAATCATTATAGGGGACATACCATTCCACCTGACATGCAGATACAGTTCCTCGACATGACAACATGAGTAAACCAACATCACTCAAAACGTTACTGACGTGATTACCTGTATCTAAATCCAGACAACACACATATCCCACTGAAAAGACTTGTACACATGATGTAAACATGTACATACACGACTGTCATTGGCTGACAACATATTCCATCTATGGGAAATAGCAGTATAGCTAAACCATGACACCTTGAATTATGAGGTGAGCCAATAAAAATTTCTGTCTAAACTGCCCATAACAGCTAGAATAAGGGCAGCAATGATTGTCTCTTTCTATAAGAAGTGCCCCCAAGTGACCATTGAGACTTGATATAGGCAGCTAATACCATATGTTACACTCTTATTGGTATGGCATTGGCACATATAGCATGGGCATTGCAGATTGTCAAAGGGTAGGACAACCTAGCCACTTACCTCCTCTACAACAAAGGCATTGGGATAAAAGTGATTTGCCCAGATGTCAATGGCATGGAAATGCATGGTAAGGGCAAATAGACAAAATCAGACATCCATAGTTGGATGTCTTTCCGTTTCAACCTTCACATACCCCATAGTATGAATATGAAGGGACAATGGGGACACCTCTACAACCCCATATTTACAGTCATATACTGGCCATATCTGTTGACTAATTGAGATGCCAGCCACACATGGAGTCAATACCTGTAACAGGACAAAAGGTAACTAGGCCCTGTACCAAATATATCAGGCACTCAGTAGAAAATACAGGTGATCTACACAGATGAGAGTGATCTGACACCTTAGAGGTACTTATTCACATATTCATATGTATAGACCTGGAAATACTCGATGGGTAGGATGATACAGAAGTTTGAAACCATATATATGGCTGGGTGGAGTCACACATGTGGAAATGCCAATTGTGCATTTCCACACGCATTCATAGATAAACCCTGACACAGGTGATCTCAACATACACATGACCAATCCCAATGCCAGATCTCCATCTATTAGTCAGGCAATATGAGTACTATGTATTCCCACTAGTCTACATACATGTAGCACCTACTACATTGTCACAGCTGCTAAAGTATGACAGCAAACACCATACTACCAGAGCCAAGTACAAGGATACAGTCAGTACTTGCCAGCTTGTGGTTGCTGTGCTGCCATTAAACGCCTATTCACCTTAGGGTAGGCCACTGCCAAAGTGCGGGCCATTAGACGGGTCAGGGGCTGACGGGCACCCCTACCTTGTTGAAAGGACAACCCCAGCTAGGCCTCAGCAGTCTTCCGGGCCCAGCGTCCCAGGTCCTCCGACCGTTTTCTAAAATTGGTGCTCCACCGGCTGTGGACCCCCTGGGTCCGTACTTGCTTGGCAAAGGCATGCCAAATCCCCTTCTTCTGATGGGCATTGACCTGCATGGATGACTCAGACAAAAGGAGAAAGTCATGTGCACATGCACCATATCAACAGGAGTGATTTGTACACATCTGTCACAGTAAGGAGGCACACATACCCATCCTCTCAACTTGCACGCCTTCACATTATGCCATCTGCATGCATTTACACCCTCACACATTCACATGCTTGATGAAACATCACACACAATACCTATCACACATGGCTAGTGCATTGGACTCATCTGCTTGTCTGGTGCCCCATGCAGCTGTTCATACAGGAGTAGGACCTCCTCCAGTAGCTTCTCAAGCTCTTCAGCCGTGAAGACAGGGGCCCTAACACCTGCAGGATGTGGCATGATGACTCCCAGAGGCAGTACACAGCAGCTCATGTCATGGAGGTCTTGCTGGCAACAGTGTCAAGTGAGCAGTACTGCAGAAAATGGCCGTCACGGCCGCCACATGAAGGACCGTCACCGCCGGCGGTCATGCTCATTGGCCCCAGTCCATCAAAGGCAGCAATGTTAACCAATGGCAAGTTGGACGCCTGTTGCGACTGCCTATCAGCTCGACAACTTCCGCCAGCTGGTCACTTACAACTGTCCACTACAACATTTTGGGTACATGTCATCAATGGATGTGCTTAGTTATCTGCATCAATCACTTACTCACAGAAAATGCTGCGTATACATTTATAGAGCCATCAAGGTTGTGCAAAATATTGTGCCAAATTTAACACAAAGTGTGTTGAAGAACTATATATGGTGAGAACTAATATAAAACTATTCTGAGGTACATAGGCCACGGGTAGCTATTGGTAGAATCCAAAACATATGTGTGATTAGCGCAGGAGAGCTAAGTGATACATTCATGTACAATAACATTAGTTCCATATGTACAATCCCATTTACATGTTAGCCAATGTGCAGCAATTAGGGTGTATTAGGTGCATATCTATGGGCTGTCATGTATATATCAGAAGTGCTACGCATCCTCTACAGATGTTAGGTGTCAGATGATATACAATGTGTTAACGATGTGTGCATACTGCAAAACTCCTAGTATATTCTCTTCTCTCAACATAGTTATCCTGCCATGAGGACAGTGAGACAACCACCAGTGTACCGTTCACTACTAGACCTGGAAAACATTTATGGAAGGCATGTCATCCAGACATATCATCTGAATTATCATGCCATCATGGATCTTTGTACACAGGTGGAGCCAGATCTGATGCTAGCCATTCGCAATCCCTATTGCATACCTCCCATCATTCAAGTCTTGTCAATGCTACACTTCCTGGACACAGGGTCCTTTCAGAATACTGTTACCCTAACAGCAGATATGTCTCAGCCCATGTTCAGTCTGGTGTTTAAGGATGTACTGTGTTCATTGTTGAAACACCTGGACAGCTACATCAGGTTCCCCAACAAGCGCATTTGGCCTATGTGAAGGCAGACTTTTATAAGATGGGACACATTCCTCATGTGGTAGGAGCCAATGATGGCACCCATGTAGTCCTGGTCCTTCCCAGTGCCAATGAGCAGGTGCATGGGATCAGGAAGAACTACCGCTCAATCAACGTACAATTGGTGTGCACGGCAGACCAGTACATCTCACAAGTCACAGCCAAGTTTCCTGGATCTGTGAATGATTCCTACACCATGCGCAACAGCAATGTCCAACATCTGATGGCATGACTACAAACAGAGAGGGTCTGGCTGTTTACGTTGTAGTGAGTGAGTGTGTGTTATGTCACTTGCCATCACATTAGAGCCAGTCGCAGGACCTATTTATGAGTTGTTCTACCATTGTGTTCACAGGTGACTCAGGCTATTCAAACAGTGCTTGGCTCTTGACACCAGTGAGGTACCCAGGCACACCAGGGGAACTCTGTTACAATGAGGGACAGAGGAAGGCAAGGCATGCAATCGAGTGAACATTTAGGCTCCTGAGGCAAGATTCAGGTGCCTGGGCTGATCTGGATGAACCCTCTCTACTTGCCCCACACGGTATGCAAAATAATCATTGCCTGCTGCATGTTCCACAATCTAGCCCTGACACATCAGATACCATTGATATAAGACGAGGGGGAGACAGCTGGAAATGCTGATATGGCAAGTGATGAAGACCCAGAGGAAGTAGGAGCAGGTGAAGCTCGGGCAGATCTCATCAATCTGTGCTTCCACTGATATACAGGTGTGTGAAGTGGACCTTTTGAAGGGTTGAATGACCACAACTTCAAGTAGATGGCTGCCATTACACATCCTGGCTTGATTCATCAGTTGGGGTGTAATGAGCTCCAATGCCTGTGTGTGAGTTCTGGATGCAGGCTGATAGATTGTAATGTGTACAGTAAAGAAAGGTCTGCTCTAGCATGTATTGTTACATCTGTTCCTAACATACACTTCTGTAATGGACTACCCATTATTGAGGAATGTTTCTTTTATTCTCCTATCCTCTTTTCCTTCCACTCACTGAAATTGCTATTTCATGTTTGACTCTGCAAACTATGGCTTAAGGTATTCGTTGTCAGTAGCCAATGGTAATTGCTGATAGACATGAGAGGGGCACATGACAGATAACTGGAAAATGGACATAGTTACAGTGGAACGGTACCATGTTTGTATTTCCTTCATACAAGTGGGGTTGTGACTGCTTAGTCCTTTCCTACTACCAGTGGGTTGGGGGGATGTGAAATGGTGTATTACGTGTCAGTCGAAGTTTGTGGCCCATATGTAAAGATTGGATCATGGCCTCTGACTAAACAATTGGTGGGGTACTCTGTGATGACCATGGGACCTAACTGTGTTTGTATTCTGATGTTGCTGTCCATGGTGCAGGTAACTGCATACTGACAAAGCTGAGTAACAATCCTACAGGTATAGGGCCTATGTTAGTGTATGGTTAAAGTACTGGGTTCCTGTGATGTTCTATGTGTTTTCCATGGGATATGTGATCATGTAGCTATGGTATGGGTATGGGAAAAGCCTATACCTTGTGATATATAGGTCCAATCTGGGTGCCGCTGCTTTGTAGGTAGTTTTTCATGGGCATGACTTCTATTACCTATATTTGTCCATTGTATGCCACCATGCTTTCCATCCTGATAGTACTCTTTGTCATGCTCTATTTGCAGATTGGAATACTGTCTATACTATGGTCTTGCCCTGGATTTCAACCTCTCTGACATCTGTCCTGTGACATTTCTGTTGTCATGTTTCTCCTGCTGAGGAAGCCTCCGTTTGATTACCATTACACTGGCTGTTCGTTGCCGGGGGTGGCATGACCAGACTACAGTTGGCAAGCATGGCAATTGTTGATGTATTACAAAAGACACATCTACAGCAGCTGTGCTCAATTGTGATTTATTGTGCACGCCAGAATACGAAAGTTCAAAATGAAAGTGCATAAATGAAAATTAAGGTGATGAATGAGGTTATGGTAAATGGATTTATTAGTCTAGCTGCTACACCAGTTGGTTACACAGTTCCAGTGTCCTTGTACCATGGGAAAATGGAGTCATGTCTCAGAACAGTCTACAGGGTGTCTCAGTGGCACACAAGAGTGACAAATCAAGAGAGGCTCTCTTACTGGCAGTGTGTTTGGTCTTGGCATCTGCTCCGGCCAGATGTCTGGGTGGTCCTCCACGTTTTTGGGGCGTTCTTCAGCTACTGAGGGAGGGAGTGGTGCCTGAGGCATGTGGTTCCCCTGGCAAGGCCTCCATTCCACTAGCTGCTGCAGATGTAGATGGGGCAGATGTTACGTTGCTAGTGGAAGGGGTCTGATGGTGTGTTGAGGAACCAATCATGGTGGTTTTGATGACCCTCAGCACTCCTGCAATGGTAGCCATGGTAGCATTATGTGCCTGCCACTGCTGCATGCCTTCCCGTTGGTATTGCCTCTGCATCCTTTGCTTTTCCCCCAACATGGTGATTATTTGACCCATCCTGTCCTGGGAACTTAATATGCTCCCAGGACTTGGGAGGTGGTTTCCTGGTCAGTGGAGTGCCTTTAGGGCCCCATCCTCTGGCCCAAAGCATCCCTCCCATGCACCCTACCCCTAGTTGCCTGTGCCCCTGGCATGGTGTGCCTACTGCCAGAGGTAGCAGGGCCTTCATTGTCAGGGATGTCAAGGTTCGACTCAGGTCCCTGTACTGTGGGACACACAATTGATTGAACAGTCCTTGAGACACTGGTTTGGGGGTGAATGGTTGTTTGTGATGTAAATGCACCAGGAGTAGGAGGGGTTGATGTGGAAAAGGTAAGGCAGGGAGTCATTGACGTACCAGGTGTCCCAAATGGGCCAGTTTTTTGTCATTGTCCACACAGCCAGGCGTGTTGTCCTCACTGGGGCCTTCATCCTGAGGGGGACTGCCCGTCACAGGCATCCCCTCCATGGTTGCAATGGCAGGGTTACCTGTGGAAGGAGTGAGACACAGAATTCAGGTTATGATGTGTGTTTGGTACCTCTTTGTGAGATGCAGACAGTGGCATTACATGATTCTCCGCAATGACATTGACAAATGCTGCACAGCATACCTTTGTTGTGCATACAACTCTGTGACTTCATACTCCATGTTGGGAGTTGTCATACATGTTTGGTACAGATTGCACTGCAGATAGGTTCTGGTTTCGTCTGATAATTGACATGACTGTTCACCTTTGATACCTAGTGACTAGTCAGGCTTCCTAGATGTCACACATTAAAGCATAACAATGCACAATGGGATCCTAGTGGGAACACGGTACGTGAGTATGTAAGGGTAACAGTCCTGTATCTAGATGTTGTGCATGTGCATTGACCCAGCCTTCTTACTTTCCAACGCAGATCTGTCTATTTTTGGCTTGGGATATTTGATATGTGGCCATTAGGAGTGGTCACTCAGCTGTAGTTGTATTTTGCTTGTTTGTTATTGTGAGTGTCCCATTGCATTGCTGTCATTGCTGTGCACTGCTCCTCACTAGGACAATCTAGATGGTGTAGCTGGTACTTTAGTTGTAAAGGCATTACATGTGATGTGTTGTGCACATTCCAGGTTTTCACAATGATGGGTTAGTGCATTCTGGGAGTCGTAGTGATATGATTAGCCAGTAGTTAACGTGCCATTGCCAAGGGCTATGAGGGCAGTTGGGCTGAGTGGAGTGGTGGCATGCAGGAGAGGGGCATTAGGTGATTAGGTGGAAGTGTAGTGGGAGATTTATTTAATTAGGGAGTATTTGGGTTGTGAGGAAGCATACAGGACAAGACAGATGTGTGAGATGACTGTTGTGGGTACTTACCAGTCTCCAGTCCCCCAGTCAGGCCACAAGGTGCAGTATGTACATGACCTTTTCCTCCCATGATGTGAACTGTGGGGGAGGTGGTGGGGGCCCACCGCCTGTCTTCTGCATGGCTATTTGATGTTGTGATGACATGGAATGGATCATTCCTCTGTAGGTCGTTCCACCTCTTCCTGATGTCTTCCTTTGTAAGTGGATGGCTGCCTACTGAATTGACCCTGTCGACTCTCCTTGGCCACAACTCCATTTTCCTGGCAACTGATGTTTGTTGGACCTGTGCTCCAAACAGTTGTGGCTCTACCCTGAAAATTTAATCCACCATGACCATCAGCTTGATGTTATCATTGTTTTACTGAGATTAAAGTTGCTCTGGGCTAGGAAAAGCCACCTCAAAAGTAGAAATTTACTTAGAAGCTCAGCTAAAATGATGTTATGGTTAACATAATGACCACTGAATTTCCCCATTGATGGCAAGCTGTGAAAATCATAACTAATGCTCCCACCTGGTGCTGCTCATGCCCTTACACACGCATCTCTGATAACATCTCAAACCATATCATTGTGGACACCATACACCCAGTCCTCACCGCCCTCAGCAGCAGAATGTGCAGTCAGGTGTAATCACTCAGTAAGTATCACTCATTGTTCACGTTGGTCATGTTTGGAGCCCAGCAATGCAAACAAAGTATTCCATTCTTGAGTGCCAATAAATTGAATACTATAAAATTGTGCCTGTTTACATCTCTTAAAATGACACATGGGTGAAATTCAGTGGTATATAAGCTTGGAAAAATCACTTTTGATTTGACAAAAATACTGATGTGCAAAGCTTTATGTTTTATCATTATCCAAGGGACATGTTCAGGGAGACATTACAGTTTGGCATGTGTATCAACATGTTATCAATGTTCCCATCCATCTGAGAGTAACATTATAAGATGTTGCTTGATACTCATCTTTGGCCTACCTTTTAAAGTAGCTAGGGTTACTAATTCCTGAGATGCTACTTGAGACTCATCTGTAGGGGAAAGTTTAAAAAAAAAGAACAAATGTACTAATCTACTAACTACTAACCTCTCTGATCTTGGGTATGTATCCTCGGGTGTTTAAAGGGGACAGGTCATATCTGGAAATTACCTGTTGTACCAGCCAAAACCAATAAACCCCCACTAGCTCTACCTCTTTGAGACCCCAGGGCAGGCACACTAAAGTCCTCAAGACCTTCCCAAATTAGGTGAGCTAGGCACCAGGTTTCCTGAAGCAAAATACGATCAAAACTATTTATGTAGCTAAGCCAGTGCTTGTCTGCCATTTTAGAAATGAGTGGAGCCACATTCCAATAGATTAGTTTAGGTCTATATGCAGAACAAGCCAGAGCAACCGATCTGGACAAAGCTACAACAGAGGCCAAAATTCCTCCCTCAGTGCTCATGTTAGCCAGTCTTCTTGAGCTTGAATCCTGGGACCCAATGATTGCCTGAGGGCATGTCTTAGTGAAGCCTGAGTGGGTACTGGGCTCCTATAGGAATAATTAGTTGCAACTAAGTTCTGGTGATGTCAATCTAAGTCATTGGGGTCAGAAAACTGTACATATATATACCTCTATATATATATCTAATTAGAAAGATAGATAGATAGATAGATAGATAGATAGATAGATAGATAGATAGATAGATAGATAGATAGATAGATAGATAGATAATTTAGAATTACAATTTGGCCTGGCTAGGGTTGTTAACTCCTGAGATGCTGCTTGAGACTCGTGTGGACAGGTTTGAGAACATTGTGGTTAAAACATTTTTTTCTTTAAAGTAAGTGCCCCTGTAGCTATTCGATTTTGAGTTTGGGTGTGCGTGTCTCCTCCCAGTAACTGCTTATTTGCTTTCTGTAAACCCATACAATGGCATGGCATCAGTGTTAAAGGTTCAGAGTCCAAGGATGTGTGGTTACTTTCCACAACCGAAACCTTTGACAAAATGATGTCTTTTTTGGGGGGTTCGTTTTCTTTCAGGAGGAACTCCTGGATCTAGAATACAAGGGGGTAATATATCAATAGTGCAAAAGGTGCAGTGATACTGGGGCCCAAAAATGTTTTAAAGTATGACTGTAACTTGCTCCCTGCCAGCGACGAGGGGGAAGGGGCCGATGTGGGAAGCTTTCGGATATAGCTTTCCCTTGCCTGCTCCATGGCTCATTGCACCCTTGCTACGCCACTTTTATGTACATTTTTGAAGAGCACTATCACACACGAGGGTATCCTGGCTCTGAGCAGGTGGGTGTCCCTAGCCCTGCCTATGGCAGGTTGGGTAATTGAAAAGCCAGGACGGCGACAACCGAGGACTCTAACCAGGGCTGGCTGTAGGGCGGTGTGGCCGCACTGGGTGCTGACCTGGATTGGGGGGCGATGACCTCAGGGGGGAGTTGTGTTTAGCAATGACTTACAAAACTTGTGATTTAAAAGCACCTGCTGAAAAGTTCCTTGTGTGCCAGCCTTCAGGAAGCAATTAAAAAGTCAAGATTACTCTTGTGATGAATGTTCCTGCTGGGGAGCGAGATGGGAGTTTTATCTAAGGGAGCCTTTGACTCACCATAATGTAGTGTAGAGTGTTAATATGCCTGCTGCAAAGAACAGAACTATGGGTCAGATGTATCAAAGGGTTTTACCCATTTTGTGTCTATGGGAAAATGTGTTAATACATATGGCTTTATATTTGATGTGGATAGCGGAGTGGATTAGTAAAGCCAGCCTTTAGAAGAGCAAATGAATGTATTTGAAGGAGGGGCTAAGGAGAGATGAGGGAGTACATTTGCCGGGTGATAGTGAGTGAATCCGAGGAGATGGTCATGGGGCGCCATAAACATACTGTCGCACAGAGCGCCACCAGCGCTAAAGCTGGTCCTGACTATAAGGTGTAAAAATCACATCGGTATGTCTTCATTTTCCACCTCTCTCTAGCCAGTCATGTCTCGCTTGTGTCTTTTATCTGCAGCTTTGTATACATATTTTTAATCCCGTTCAGAAATGATAGGATGTCAAGAAGGATCTATAATAACACCATTTTTTTATTTCACTTCAAAGACTTTGCAATTTCTGATCCATGTGACATTCACACTCCTTCAGGGTCAAACAACATCTTGCAGCCTTCATAAAATGATTAAATATTTTAAACAGCAACTGCTTATACCTCCATCGCCCCTCGAGACTGATACTGTTATCGTTTTTGTCAAAGCCAGTTTCCATCCGCATTTGTCATTCCTGCTCGCATTTATGAGTTATCAATCGCCACGTCAAAATGCAAAATAACTGATGTTTCTATGGCGCTACTGGATGGCCTATCTGGGGCTTTTAATCAATGCTGATTTTTATTTTCCATGCCTATACATAAATCTTTACCATTCTGGGGCACATATAATGCGTTTGTACAAAACGCAGTGACAGAGGCAGTAGTTATATTATCAAACATTATACCCCCAGGCTACCTGACTATCAAGGGCTTTCAAAAGGGAACATTGGGAATTACTGTGCAGATGAGATGGCTGCCGTGGAGAATATAAGGGATTGATTGCTGCCGTGTATAAATCAACACTGTGCAAGCTAATCTTTCTCACTTAGATGCAGTCTAAATACTTCACCGAGAACGAAGTTGTGCGCGTGCGTGCGTCTGCGTGGTTTCTTGTAGGAAGCTACGTTTGTATGTGACAGAATAGGTATCTCTCATGTTTTTTTAATTGAAAGGAACAAAGTATCTTCCTGAGCGCGTCAGTGCTTAATTTCTGCGAGTGGGTGCAGGTGGTGGGCACCAGTACTCATTTTTTGGGACTAGTACTTATCCTTTTCCCATTAGATTTTGGCACACAACAAAAGAGAGTAAGGCAGAAATGGGAGAAAGAAGGGAGGGGAGTTGAGAAAGCAGTGTCAAAGAGAGAAAGCAGGGATGAAAAAGAAACTGTAAGAGTTAGATAGAGGGGCAGAAATTGTAAGCTGGTCCAAGAAGAAAGGCATGAGGTAGAATCACGACTAGGTAGACTTTTGGCAACATTAGCATTCACCACACCAGTAGTGGCCCCCTAAGGAAAATAAATCAGCCGCTGCTTGTATTTTGGGACAAATTAGGTGCTTCATTGGTGGTCTAGTATTGTAAAATGCAAACAAATCTAGGACTCTCATTTTCAGAAGCCAGAATTAAAAGGTGATGTGCTGGGCTGGAATTACTGATTCTGGCAACATTCTTTTTCTCAACTCTCAACAAGTTTTAGTCCCCAGTATGGGAAATTACTTTACAGTCAAAGAAATACTGGTTCCTTCTCTACATGCTTACTTCTGATTCCATGGAGTTTCTGCTACTATATATTACACACTATGAGCAATTGCTACCAGGATCCCCCCAAAAACTCAACGAGTTTTGAATGTAAACCAGGCATGTACAAAAACCTTTTCAAAAGCCAAACTGAATCATCATTATGGAAAGGTGCTTGAGAGTTGTTCTGCAAAAAGCTTGCAGTCATCTTCTGCTTTCTGTATGTGGAGGAGCACTGATATGCATACTTAAGTTGAACTAAAGTACACAGAATTGGAGAACATGTAGGAGCCATCAGATGGGGAAGAAAATATTGATTGTTATACGGTTCCTACAAGTATAGTAGGACTGTATATTAGACCAACACAGACTTCACAATATAGAGACTCAGGGGCATATTTATACTCTGTTTGCGCCGGAATTGCGTCTTTTTTTTCACGCAATTCCGACGCAAAACTAACTCCATATTTATACTTTGGCGTTAGACGCGTCTAGGGCCAAAGTCCATGGAGTTTGCGTCATTTTTTAGCGTGGATACCTACTTTGCGTTAATGATATGCAAGGTAGGCGTTCCCGTCTAAAAAAGTGACTCCGAGGCATGTGCGCCGTATTTACACTCCCGGGCAAAATTCACGCCCGGGAGTGGGCGGGTCAAAAAAAATGACGTCCAGCCGCTTTTGCGCCGTTTGTTAGCGCCTGGACAAGGCAGGCGTTAAGGGACCTGTGGGCTCGGAAGGAGCCCAGAGGTGCCCTCCCATGCCCCCAGGGACACCCCCTGCCACCCTTGCCCACCCCAGGAGGACACCCAAGGATGGAGGGACCCATCCCAGGGAACTTAAGGTTAGTTCAGGTAAGTATTTTTGTTAAAAAAAAATTGTGGCATAGGGGGGCCTGATTTGTGCCCCCCTACATGCCACTATGCCCAATGGCCATGCCCAGGGGACAGAAGTCCCCTGGGCATGGCCATTGGGCAAGGGGGCATGACTCCTGTCTTTGCTAAGACAGGAGTCATTTCAATGGGGGTTGGGAGTCGAAAAAAATGGCACAAATCGGGTTGAGGTGAAAAATTTGCCTCAGCCTGACTTGCCCCATTTTTTGGCGCCCAAGCTCCATATTCCCCTACGCCTGCGCTGCCTGGTGTACGTCATTTTTTTTCACGCACACCAGGCAGCGCCGGCGGCTAACGCCGGCTAACGTCATTGAATAAATACAGCGCCCGCATGGTGCTTCAGAATGGCGTTAGCCGGCGCTAATTTTTTTGACGCAAAACTGCGTTAGCGCAGTTTTGCGTCAAAAAGTATAAATATGGCCCTCAGTCCACATATACCATCAGTAAGTGTTGTTGTATCTCGGCTAGCTCACAATACCAAACCCTCAAGCAGACAAGAGAAAGATGTTGTCCGCAACCTCAAACGTAACACTCTGATTTGCAAGGCACCAGTTGAAACAGATATAAACTTTTGTTAGTCACTCTTGCATGACAAAGGTAAGTAAACACAAGAAAGATGCAAAAAGCATCTCCCCAACATTTATTTAAATGATTATATTCTTGTATAAAAAGCATGTGCTGTGATTATTAGAAAGATGAGACATACAGTAAGGATCATTGTTAGAATAGTGAATAATATAGACAACTCAACCATGGTAATTTTTGCTAATGTTTCATACTACTATCTGTATCTAATACTATATGAAAGAAAGTATAGCTGAAGTATATTCTGACAGACCAGTGAGGATAGTCTAACTTCCATACCTTGGTATTAGGTGTCTGGAAGCCAGTACAGGTTATCCTCCTTGGCAAGATGGGGATCGAGTTAGTAGTACTGCATGTCAGTCACAGCTCGCAGAGGCTCTGTGACAGTCCCAGCATAGAAGTGCTCCTCTCACTTATTCATAACATAGAAGCTGTTTATATAAAAAAGTAGCATTCTTATAACACTGTGTGAGAGACACAGAGCAGCTCATTTGTTTTGTCTAGCTAAAATTAAGTATCTCCGATGCAAGAAAGCACAACAAATGACATTGTTTTATAAAATGGATTATCCTGGAACTAGCTGTACAGACTAGAGGGTGGCAGTACCTATCAGAAATGCACATACAGCACATTCATGCACTAAAGTGTGGACAAGGTTACCACAAAAACAGATGTCAACTTAAGGAGTTGAAATAGCAAGTACATGCAAGCCACGTGACACCATGGCTACTCAGTTTAAAGTGTCTCGCAATAGTGACAGTACAGTCAGTAGTCGTTCAGGTATGCAGGAAATTCAGACACCTTTTCTGTGACAATTGTGAATATAGACTGCATCAATTGGAACCTAACATTCTAATTGCTTTGTTAACTCTTACAGATTATGGTTTTACATTAGATGAAGGCCTCCATTTGTTTTCAGGAAAATACATAATATATCTGTGAAGAAATGGTTGATTAAGATACCAGACATGGATGGCAAGCTTTTATTTTCTTTGCCAGCCCAGGATGAAACCAAACATTATACTTACACATTCTCCCCTTAGTCTTTTACTCCCTCGTAAAAGCTTCACATGCAGGGGTTTCCTGTGCCTGGGTTCAACTTTTCAGTCTGATATCTGAGCCCTTTTTTCTGTTGAGTTTAGAGAGCCTCTTAATGTCCCAAGGACTCTTCTTCTGAGTCCCACTTTAATACTGATGAGGGTCTTCAGACTTGTTTCTCCATAGACTAATTAAGTTGTTCTTATAGGGTGGATGAAGGTACCAGTATATCACCTATTAAGTAGAGATCTTGTATAGCAGACTGGCCTACACAGGAATCCCAAACATGCTTGTGAAAACAAGGAGGTGTTAGGATGTGTGCAGTCTTTATATGGCCAGTTTTCCCTTTTAGTCTCCTCTTTTTTCCAAAGAAGGTACAATGATTGGCTAATATCTGGTTCGATCCGTCTCCCCTTTTCCTTGGATTGGACCCCACTGGAGAAGTGCCTCCCCTCTTTAAAATCTCTGGCTCATCATTTACCCTCAATTCTGGGCTATCCTGGCCGCCCAGGAGATGCGCAGTTCTTCTTCATGGTAGCATTCCGGTACTGGTCCATCTGGGTGAAACTATACTATATGTTGGCAAGTGTCAGATTGTAAAATTCTTTAAGTTTCCATAGCTGATTGGTTTCCAAGTTCCTGCATATTGGGATTAACCATGCTGACCTGACCTTACTGCACTCTGGCAAAAAAGAGAGCATATACCAGTAATTCCGTGGCTGTTTCATAGGACGGACAAGACTGCTCTATTGATCTAATAGCGCGCCCCTTTTAGCAGTGAAGAAGCGCAGAGGCAAGGTCCCATATCCGAATTGCCTGTAGAGCTTCCTAGCCAATACAGGTTCTATTTCATCTAAGAACTGCTCTACTTTCTATTCATCCTTCAGCTGAAGAAAATAATCTGTTAGGAGGCCTGGGGTGGGCCTAGTCAATAGAGTACTCTGTTTAAGCTGTTTAGAGTTTCTTTTGAGGGCTGTTTTAGAAATAAGAGAAGAATCCCCCTCATGGCCTTCCCACAACTTTTCATTACCCACCTTTCTCAGGGTCTCTCTAACATGTTTTATCCAGGGAAGATCAGTGACCCCCTGAGTCACGGGTGGTAACAATGCAGCTCAGAGGTAATCCAGACTCTTCTCCAGTACAGGATTCGTCTAACAATAATCTCTTCGGAGATTGGGCTGAGTCTCACCTCCAACCTTAGGGTAAGCAAAGGGCTTCTGACCAGACATCTTAGCAGCTTCCTCAGAAATTGGTTCTCAGAGATCTCCAGGGCATTGACAACCTTGTGTCCCCAGAACTCTGCACCATAAAGTGCAGCACCAAGTGACTGGTAAATATAAATTTGTATCACCAGGAAATTGGTCTAAAGTACGAGCTCTGATGAACTTTCATCAGCCCCACAAAGTGATGCTCCAGTTTCAGTCTGCACCTAGAAACATGTGCAGCCCACTGCAGTTGCTTGTTGAGAGTAATCCCAAGGTATTCAAAGTTTTGAATCCATTCAAGGGGATCCCTTTCAAGGTAGGGTTAGGTCTCATTGTGTGGCACAGATTAAACATCATATGTTTGGTTTTCACCACATTAATTTATAAACCCCTCTGAAGCTATTAAATTCATCTAAGATTTTCTGGGTCCCCATGGGTGATGTAAATAGGAGCGTGTCATCTGCAAACCTTTGGAGGGGCACCTTCTTGTTGGATAATCTTGGGACATTGCTCTCACACATGATGAGGTGAGCCCTGTACAATGCCTCGATTAACTGAAAATGGCTTGGTCACTTCTCCCAACAGCTCACAACTTCCATGAGCAAAATTCTGCTAATTTAGCCTAACAGAGATTGCAAAGAGATATGGTGGAACTCCCATATTGGCTAGCACTTGCCACATCGTATGCCTAAGAACCAGATTGAAAGCAAATCACAGGTCTATGAACACCACATACAACCATTTACCCTCTAGGGCAACAGATTCCAAAATAAAAACTGGAACCTAAACACTTGGTCAATGGTGGAAGTGCAATCACGAATGTCCGCTTGCAAGGGGGTTAAATATCATTAGCCACCATCAACTCCTGCAGTCTCTCTAAAACGATTCTGCTAAAGAGTTTGGGCATGCTGTCAATAAGACTAATAGGTCTATAATTTGTTGGCAGGAGAGGGGATCCTTTTTTTTGTAAATTGGTTTAATTTTGGCCCCCGCCCAGGATGAAGAAATGGGCATCCCTTTCCTAACAGCATTGAATAGTCATACAAAATATGGGCAGCACACATCAGACTCAGCCAGGAACACATTGCCAGGGATCTTGTCCATCCCTGGCACTTTGTTGGGGACAATCTTCTTAATAGCCAAGCTCACTTCCCGACTCGACCTGTGAGGATACACCCCACTGCCAAATGCCTCCCTTGAGCTTACCTTAGAAGAACCCATCTCAACTATTGGTGAAGCACAATCTCCCACAATCTGGGAGTACAGACCAGGAAAATGCGTGATCCATACAGCAGCAGCAATGTTATGTTCAATGGAGGCACTGCAGTGGCCACTAAATTCCAAAAACTGCAATGGTCGCCCTCTTTTGCAGCAGCCAATAAAGTCTTCAGTTCCCTTGGTCCCATTCCTTTTTTGCGGACAACTTTTTTATTTGCTGCCCTTCTGACTTGTATCATTGTTCTATCCTGCAGCTTAATAGATGTGATTAAAACAAGCTTGGCAACTCTCCAGGAATGATCAACCCAGGAAGGGGGACTTTTCTTGATTATCACAGATTTAATTGCCACAAAGAAATGGTTCTGAGACCCTTGCACATTTGTTTGTGAATTTCCCCTATCCTCACTAGGGACGTGCCCTGATCCAGAGCAAGATCCAAATTAAGCAATCCCCCTAGGCTTACCAGTTGGTATATTGAGTCAACCATTGTACTTCTTTTTATTCTATGCCGGTTTGATGTTCATCAGTGCATACTGTCAAGGATTCAGGATAGCTACCCCCCTACAAACTGGGTGATTCATGACAAGAGCTAGGGCATTATGGTTGCTGTCATGTCTGGACATAGTTGCCATATCAGTAAGGTGCAACCATAGTCTAACATCTACCAATGTATAATCTACTAAACTAGTGATTTGCGTACGATTAGAGGTGTGCTTCTCATCCCTGGCTGATGAAGTTCTATCATTGCATGGACAAACGCTCTAGTTTAAGGCCGGAGCACTTGTTTGTAGAGCCAGCGTGGACCATTTTTTGATGCGGGAATTGTCAAATCTTACATAGACCAAACTCTGTCTTCTTCATGTGTAAGGTACTTGACGTTAACATCCAGAGGCTCAAATTGACAGTTAAAGTCCCCAACCACAATTTTATACTCTTCTTGTGGCACAGTAGCCAAGTGAACGGAGAGTAATTCATCAGTTGGTGATTCCAATCTGTTTCCCACAGGTCTTAAATAGATGTTATATACATAGAGAATGAGATTCAGCGGGAAAGTTAGGCATAGACGTAAGATATCATCCAATGCTATGGCAATTTCCTCTACTGCACACCCAAGTGCGAAACTGACCCAGGTTACCAGTCCCCCTGAAGGTCTACCCCTTCCCATTGTTATTGCTTCTTTGTTATGATTTACATACTCATTGAACCTTGGTATTTGGCTCGGTCTCTTGGAAGAGGCAAAGATTAAGAAGGTCTACAAAATGTCCCCAGTCAGTTCAATCTACTTTGGAGTCCAGTCAACATTCCACAAAAGTATCTCTATAGGAGGTGGAGATGTAATTACACCAGGCACTTCACGGTCCCTTTACCATATGGTCACTTCCTCATTATTCAGCGGGTTCAGCTATGGGAACGGGGTATTAGCTTGAAGTGCCCCACCCGTTCTCCTGGAGTTACTGGAATCACTGATGCTAGGCCTATCAGGAAACATTTGTAAGGCAGCAACTAACTAACCTATAACTGTAGAACCTAAACTGGAGCTAGCCACATCTATAGGTAGGTGAGATGCGCCTTATGACACTATTTCTGCCCTAACACCAGTTGTGGAATTGGCCTGGGGCTCGGAAATATGATCAGTTTGTAGCCCTTTTCAGATAACCTGATGAGCTAAGCCCTTAACTAGATTGCCATGGGGGAGGGGCAGTGCATTCAGGAACTCCTTTACCAACAAGTCAACCGACTCCTTTTAATACATCAAACTGATTGGTGACGGGAACTCTATATACCACATGGTTACAATGGAGAGCGCTGGGAACTGACTCTATAACGGGAGGTAGGGTAGAACATTGGTGAAGGTCGATCATGCCTGATGTTAAAACAGCTGGGTTTGTAAAATATAGCCTAGGGGCAAAAGGGCAATTTTCAATCCCCCTTTCTGATTAATCACATAATCGAAGAGTAGCCTTCGTACCAAATGTGGGTCTTTAAAATTAGTAATTACACAGTCCCCTGGCCGATCCACCGGCCCTGGGCCGATCCACCCCACCCTGCAAGTAAAAAGTGTATTATTTGCCATTAAGGGGGAAGATCTTGCTCCATATAAGCTTGTTCAATTATTTATTTAGAGGCTCATCATGTGATTCTCTCTGATCCTCATGCAGCTGTAGGACTCCGGTCAAAATTGCCACATAGGGACAAGACGTGAGGGGTAGATTGATCATGGGGAGTTTGCGACTTCGGGAGAGGCCATTAGACCCAGGCTGCCCATTCATATTTTCCTTTTTGTGTGGTTGTTCTTCTAGGAGAATCTCCTTAGTACATTGGCCTGATGGTTGCGAGTTGTCTCTGGACTGTTAAGGTGGTTTGGCAGAACAGCTGTTGTTGCCACGGTACAAAACATTGTTTATAGGTGAAACAGACCTAAGAGGGCCCGAGATGTCAGGATAAATTGACACACCCCATCCCTCTGTGGGAGACTGGCTCAGATGCCTGCTGAGGTTAGAGGTGTATTTGGGGGGTATCCTTAAGCACTTATTAAATCACCAAAATTGTGGCAAATTAAATACAAAAGATGTCCTTAACCTTGGAAACAAGGTCCTCCACTAATTGAGCCATTCATGAGGGCTGGCTGTCAGAACCCCATCCAGTTATGGTGCTGGAAGACTGTGCATCCATAGAGGAAGTCAAAGTAAAATCACCTTGGGCACCAGCCTCAGTGTATTTCTTCTGAACTAGCCTCCTAGACCTCTTGAGTACTGCTGGGGACTGGTGGTGCTCTACAACACACATCTCGGGAGAGAGTGCTACATTAGCTGTGCGTGTCAGTTGGTCTGGGTCCCCGTCTACTTCATAAGGATCAACATTGGAAACGTCAATGGCTGTAGCTCTATCAGATGTACTAGTTAATGATTGTGGAATCAAACCTGAGCCCAAAGACAGTCTTCTCTCTGTCAATTCAGTCTGTGTTGAAATGATACCCATCATCCGCTGCAGCAACTGATCTATTGAGGTGGTTTTAGTGGGGTATGGGAGCATGGACCCTCCAGCACATTTTTGTTGCCGATATAGACGACACTGAATGAGCTCAATGCATCAAAAATTTAGACGCTTCAGAATTCCTGCTCTATGTCAGATCTGGGATCCTGAGAGCCTACTTGCTACATTTAGACAACTTCCCCTTGTAAAAAAATACCCAAGTTATGTAAGCAAGAGGATGACTTAGGCAACACAACGCTGAACTACACTAGGCTAAACTAAAGTTCAGGGAGCTATGAAAAAGGGCACAATTCATTAAAATATATGAAGAGGCCCTCACCCCGATTTCTGAGCAAATGTTAGGGGGGTCACCCGCGGAGACAATTCCAGCTGTGAGAGGTGCAGACAGACCTGTTCCTGGCCCGGTCTTCACCAAGGCTCATGCCCAGACGGATCCCATGTGTGTCCGGCACCGTGGGGAAATCACAGATGCTTTACAGCTTATAGGTACAGGAATCAGACTTCCCTCCTGGTAGGCCCCTCCTCCTTTTGACTGAGGTGGTTGTGGGACAGCAAGACCCTCTTGCTGCAGTCAGAGCTCCAGAAACTTGAGATGTGGCCTGTGCCTCTGGAAAATCACAAGTGTTTTATAGCACATAGGTGCAGGAACCAGGCTTCCCTGTTGGTATGCCCCTCCTCCTCAGGTTAAGGTGGTGGTGGGAAAACAATCCCTCTGACTGCAGTCAGAGCCCCAGAAATGTGGGATGCATCCTGCACCATAGGGAAATCGCAGGTGCTTTATAGCATGTACGGGCAGGAACCAGGCTTTCCTGCTGGTAGGCACCTCTTTCTCAGGGCTAAGGTGGTTGTGACAGCGAGTCCCTCTTGCTGCAGTCAGAGCCCCAAAAACTCGAGATGTGTCCTCCTTCTTCCTGTTACCTAAACATGCAGCTGTCCCTTCAAAGGACACATTAATAACATGCAGTGTATCAGAGCATATACATTTACACCTGCTTCTATCTACAGGTTCATCTGTAACCAGGTGCAAAAACAACAACAAATATGTGAATTCAGGAGACAGGAGAAATGTTGCTGTTGGATGTTCTCAAAGTAACCATTCCCTCATCTCCTTTTTGTGATTCATTGGTTAACAGATATGGGTGATGTCAATTGGACTACAGGTTCTACTGTGCTTGTAAATGTGGGAGAAGTTTTTGATTAGAATGAATGTTTTTGTTTGGTGGATGTGGCACCTTGGGTGTGTGTTTTGTGGTGTTTGTTTTGGGACGGTGTGTGCTTGTCAGAGGGTTTCTGTTTCTGTGGTGTTTGTTTGGGTGATGGTGTGTGCTTGTCTGAAGGCTTGTGTTTCTGTGATGTGGATTGCCTTTGTGAAGTTGTGTATTTGGATGAGGTGTGTTGGTGGTTGTGGCTGTGGATGTGGTGGTGGTTGTGGGTGTGGTGTTGGTTGTAGATGTGGAGGTGGTTGACATTGTGGTAGTTATAGGTGTGGTAGTAGTGGATGGTGTGGTTGTGGGTGTGGTGATGGTTTTGGGTATGGTATTGGCTGTGATGGTGGTTTGGGGTGTGGTAGTTGTGGATGAGGTGTGGTGGTGGTGGTGGTTGTGGGTGTGGTGATGGTTGCGGATATGGAGTGGGTTGTGGGTGTGTAGGTGGTAGAGGTTGTGGTGGTTGTAGGTGTGGTGGTGGTTGAGGGTGTGGTTGTGATAGTTGTGGGTAAAGTGGTGGTTGTGGGTATGGTGGTGGCTGTGGTGGTGGTTTTGGGTGTGATGGTTGTGGATGTGGTGGTGGTTGATGGTGTGGTTATGGTTGTGGGCTTGATGGTGGTTGAGGGTGTGGTGCTAGTGTGTGTATGTGTATTTTTGTGCATATGTTTTTCTTTGTACTAGGACTGTCTGTCTGTGTGCCTGTGTGTTTGCCTGAGTGTGTTTGTGTGGATGTGGGTAAGGAGATAGTGGCTGATGCTGGGAAAGAGATGGTTGACGGGGTTATCAATTGGGGAGGATCGGTTAGGGGAGAGATAGGATCTTGAGAGGAAGAGGCAGGGGTTGGTTGGTTGGTGGGAGGCAGTACTGTCTGAGGGGTCTTAGATGATCCATATCTATCTGCACACTATACACTGCACTGTGGATGACATCCTGGAAAGCCAGTGACTAAAGTCAAGTCAACCAACAGTGCAGTCTGGCAAGCACAAAATGCTGTGCAGCACATCAAGAACCTCCTCAGACATCATTGTTGGATGAACTGGGGTCTAGAGTAGAGGTGCCTTGGAAGAAGTAGACCCAAGCCCATTTAAGGGCCTGGGTGTTAGCCAACATTTGGGGGGGGGGGGGCAGTAGAGAGGGTACTGATCTTTATAGTGGACAATGTTGTAAGTCCATAGGATGGTGTTGTGTCCATCACCACTTGGGGTTGGTTTGCTGGGGAGGCTAGACTCCGATGAGGTTAGGTCCTCCTCTTCTGCCCCATTACTCTCTGTGATGTTGGATCCTTCCATTTCAGAGGTATCACCTTCAGACTCCCAGAAGACATCTGCTTCCTCACCTTCATGGCCAACTTCTCCCTCATTTGTTATGAGGGGCACTGATAATGGAAAATAAAAATTACGAACCTGAGGTTCATGATATCAAACCATTTCAAAAGTTACAAACATTGATCTCCTGTGCATTGCACAAATGTATCTTGACACCATAATAATGTGGACAGTATGATCAATGACCAGTGCAACACATGAATAGTAATGTCTGTGACACCACTTCAGATGGGACACACTTCCGTATAATCTATATCAATAGTTGAGGCCTGTTTGACCCTGGTTCTCTGTTATTTTCATTATGAACACTTATTAGAATCTGTGGGCCAGATGTAGCAAAAATAAAAATTGCGACTCGCATTTTGCGAGTTGATGCGACTCGCAAAATGCGAGTCGCAAATTGGAATGCCAGAAAAAAAAGCGATCCGATTTTGCGACTCGCAGCCGGACTCGCAACGCTGTGTGCGAGTCCGCAGTTTGCGAGGTCGCTGTTTGCGAGTGTGCAAAAACGAACTCGCAATTGGCGAGTGGGTGACGCATATTGCGAATACCTTCAAAATTGCTTGCAGATGCAGCAGAACACTCCACAAAGCATACCAGAACACTCTGGAAACACTTCCTGGCACATGATGATGGCATCACAGCCAGGAAGTTAACCAATTCACCTGGGAGGAGGGCTCAACAGTGAGCAGTGTCTCTGCCACTCACAGTAGGGTGCTGAGGAGTGGTAGGCACAGCACCATGGACGCAGCAGGGACCAGCCAGGCTGGCAGGAGGGGCAGGAGATCATAGATAACAGCCAGGACAGATTCATATGGCACATGGCGTTAATGTGCCACATGACTGGTTGGCATTTTCCTGCCCATGGACAATTTCAACTTGTATATAGTTTCTTCATGACATTAATAAAACTGTTATTTTTGTTCCACTTAACAAATGGTTAATAGGTGAGTATGGTGGGAGTTGACACGTACCGTCCAAAATATTGCGTTGCAATGTGGTCCCGTCTCAGTCTGCCTTGATTAGCTAGACTCCTATCCCCATGATGGCGATGTGGTTGTTCTTGCTCTTCATCATCAGGATCTGGTTCTGCAGGGGTGAGAGGTAGCCCACGTCGGGTGGCTATGTTGTGGAGGATGGCGCATGCGACTACAATTTTGAAAGCGGTAATGGGGGTGTATTGGAGGGCGCCTCCACTGCGGTGGAGGCATCTGAATCTTGCCTTCAGCAGTCCGAAGGTGCGCTCGATCAGGTTCCTGGTCCTCTTATGCGCACTGTTGTATTGCCTCTCTGATTCAGTTCTGGGTGTTAAAAACGGAGTCATGATCCAAGGCCTGAGAGCATATGCACTGTCACCTGTTGGGCACAAAAATACACGGTTAGGAAGTCCAGATTGTCGTGCACAGTGACCTGTGTGTATGTCTGCAAGTGTCTGTGGCTCTACCTAGGAGGTAACCGTCTCCAAATTCCCCACGTTCCAGGCGTTGATGTATCCCACTATGCCTAAAAATGTATGAGTCATGGGTACTGCCAGGAAACTTAGCTACGATGTCCGTAATGACATAATGGGCATCACAAACAACCTGTATGTTGAGTGAGTGGGTACACTTCCTGTTGCGGAAAATGTGTTCCAGATTAGCAGGGGGGCATATTTGAATGTGTGTCCCATCTACACACCCTATGACATGAGGAAAGTGGGCAATGCAGTAAAAGTCCAGCTTGGTGCTGTTAATTTCTGCCTCATTCCTTGGTAAGTATATGAAGTGAGACGTGCGTGACTAAGGCATCTAGGAATGCCCTGAGGAACCTTGACACTGCACTTTGGGATACCCCACCTGCCACGGCAATGACCCCCTGATAGCTCCCTGAGGCCAAGAGGTGCAGTGCGCTTAGTACTTGCACATGCGTAGGGATGGCGCAGCCACGCAGAGTCTTGTGTTCTAGCTGTGGTTTCAGTAAATCTATTAATTCTAGAATGGGTGCGCTGCTAAGGCGGTATTTGTCATAGATCTCCTCTTCAGTTTGCTGAAAAAGAGTCTGCCTGGTTCTATATATCTTCTCCTGTCTGTGGCCCCTCCTCCTCCTCTGCTGGGCTGCGAAGACTCTCCTCCTCACTGCTATCAGGTATATCTCCGCCATCTTGAGTAACCCAGATGCCTTCTGGGTCCCCTTTTATACTTTGGTAATGGTTACCACCTGCTCTGAGTAAGTGGTAAATGGGACATGCAAACTGGGCTTTTTGCGACTAGTCGCAATTTGCGAGTTGCAATTGCATAAGGTTTGCGACTCGCAAATTGCGACTTGCTATTTGCGGGTCGCAAAATGGGGTCGCAACGGATGCGACTCGCAAACGGGTCCCATCGCTTTTTGCGAGTCGGAAATGGGCTTTTTGCATCCCATTTCTGATTTTGCACTGTCGCAAATTGCGAATCGGCCCGTTTGCGAGTCGCAAACGTTTCCTACATCTGGCCCTGTATCCTTTGTCCAATCATACATTTCCTTCAATATTTACCAGAAGTGACCCGTGTTAAATCTAATGTGCAGCCCATAGTTCAGGTTGATTCATGTAAAGATTTGTGAACATATAACAACAACTTTAATATACAGCTGGATGTCACAGTAATTGAATAGTCATGTACATACCTGCTATACACAGAGCATAAAAATACTCATGTGTTACCTGTAGGGTATGTTCTCTATCAGTTGACTCACAACAGTTGGATATATGAGATTGTTTTACAATCTCTCAATAGGTAATGAATATGGGTCATGGGTAGGGCAAATGTGACCATCATGGCTGTGTGTGTGATAGTTTGTCAATTTAACATTTAGCAATCATACACATAAAGAGTCTGATTCACAAAGGTAAACATTCACTTTGGTGTAAGCTTAGGTTTTTTTAAGTGCACAAACTAATTTTTACAAGTAGTATCTGTAAGCTTGTGGAGACTCAGCACATAAAAGGATAGGCATGTTCTAACTTTTAATGTGTGCAGTTTAAGTTATGAGCTTCACAATTATAAATATACTATTCGGAAAATACACGCATACCAAAAGAACCTAAACTTACACAAAAGTGTAGTTTTACCTTTGTGAATCAGGCTCTCGGGAAGGATCTATGGCTATATTGTGTTGTTACTATTCTAGTGTACTATGGAGCCAGACAATATTACTACATTTATACCTAAAACATGGGTTCCTTGTAGACGTTGTACACTGTTCCTAATCTGAGGACATTCCTTTTAGTTATAAAATGTAGTTAGAATAACATGTATTTGAGAACCATCACTATGTCCAATTCCATTTGTCCATGATCAACATTGCACAGCCAAGTGTCTCAATTTTACCTCAGAAATATTCCTTCATGGTTATGTTTTCACATTGATGCAATCACATTTTGCTAAAGACAATACACTTCAGATTTATGTTTTGTTGTCAATCAATCAATCAATCAATCAAATTTATAAAGCGCGCTACTCACCCATAAAGGGTCTCAAGGCGCTGGGGGGGAGGGAGTGGGGTCAGTGCTCGAAGAGCCAGGTCTTGAGCTGCCTTCTGAAGGGGAGGTGGTCAGGTATGGCGCGAAGGTGGCTGGGTAGCGAGTTCCAGATCTTCGCTGCCAAGAAAGAGAAAGATCTTCCTCCGGCGGTGGCTTTGCGGATGCGGGGTACAGCTGCCAGGGCCTGACCGGCGGAACGTAGAGTGCGCGAAGGGGTGTAGAAGGAGATGCGGCTGTTGATCAGTTTGGGTCCGAGGTTGTGAAGGGCTTTGTGTGCGTGGGTCAGAAGTCGGAAGGTGATCCTCTTGTTGACGGGGAGCCAGTGGAGTTTTTTCAGGAGTCCGGAGATGTGATGGTGGCGAGGGATGTCCAGGATGAGTCTCGCGGCGGCATTCTGGATACGTTGGAGTTTCCTCATCAGCTTGGTGGTGATGCCGGCGTACAGGGTGTTTCCGTAGTCCAGGCGACTGGTTATGAGGGCGTGGGTGACCGTCTTCCTGGTCTCGGTGGGGATCCAGCGGAAGATTTTGCAAAGCATGCGGAGGGTATTGAAGCATGCCGAGGTCACTTCGTTCACCTGCCTGGACATGGTGAGGGATGAGTCCAGGATGAAGCCGAGGTTGCGGGCGTGGTCGGTGGGTTGGGGAGTGCTGCCTAGGGCGGGGGGCCACCAGGAGTCGTCCCATGCGGTGGGAGTGGGGCCGAGGATGAGGACCTCCGTCTTGTCTGCGTTCAGTTTTAGACGGCTGTCTGTCATCCAGTTCGCCACTTCCTTCATTCCTTCGTGTAATCTGGTTCTGCCTGCGGTGGGGTTGTTAGTGAGGGATAGGATGAGCTGGGTGTCATCGGCGTATGATATCAGGTCGAGTCCGTGGTTGCGTGCGATGTTCGCCAGGGGAGTCATGTAGACGTTGAAGAGAGTGGGGCTGAGGGAGGATCCTTGGGGTACGCCGCAGATGATTTCCGTGGCTGTTGATCTGAAGGGGGGGAGGCGGACTCTCTGGGTCCTGCCGGAGAGGAAGGAGACGATCCATTCGAGGGCCTTGTTTCTCATGCCGGCGTTGCTGAGACGTCGTATCAGGGTGCAGTGGCAGACCGTGTCGAAGGCCGCAGATAGGTCCAGAAGTATGAGGGCCACGGTCTCACCCTTGTCGGTCAGGGTCCTGATGTCGTCCGTGGCTGCGATGAGGGCGGTTTCGGTGCTGTGGTTGGCTCTGAAACCGAACTGTGTGGGGTCGAGGGAGTCGTTGGTTTCCAGGGCGTTGGTGAGCTGAGAGTTGACAATTTTCTCAATCACTTTGGCGGGGAACGGCAGGAGAGAGATGGGCTGAAAGTTTTTGAGATCGGTGGGGTCTGCTGTGGGCTTCTTTAGGAGGGCGTTGAGCTCTGCGTGTTTCCAGCTCTCCGGGAAGGTGGTGGCGGTGAGGGAGGCGTTGATGACGTCTCGAAGGTGCGGTGCGAGGATGTCGTCGGCCTTGTTGTAGATGTGGTGCGGGCAGGGGTCCGATGGGGAACCGGAGTGGATCGAATTCATGGTGCGGGTGATCTCCTCGGTGGTGGTTGGGCTCCAGGTGAGGATGGTGGTGATCTCGTTGGTGGGTTCCGGGTGGGGGTTCGTGTTGGTGGTCGGGAAGCTGTTGAATATGTCGGTGATCTTCTCGCGAGGGAGTCGCAGAGGTCCTGTGATGGAGGGATGGAGTTTTTTTCTGCATCTGGGTTGGAGAGGTCTTTGACGATGCCAAAAAGTTCCTTGCTGTTGTGTGCGTTGTTGTCAAGTCTGTTCCGGTAGGCGGTTTTTCGTGCGGCGCGGAGGTGTTGGTGGTGTTGGCGGGTGGCGTCCTTGAGAGCTGACAGGTTCTCTTTGGTCTGGTTGAGGCGCCACGTCTTCTCGCGGACGCGGCATTCCTTCTTGGAGTCTTTGAGGTCGGGGGTGAACCAAGAACTTTTCTTGTGGTTGTTGGAGCTGGCTTGGGTCTTCAGGGGGGCCAGGAGGTTTGCGCAGTCGGAGAGCCAGTTGGTGAGGTTGTTGGCGGCTTCGTCGGGGTCGGTGGTGTAGGTGGGTTGGTTCTGGGAGAGGGTTGCTGCGAGCTGTTCCGTGGTGATACGGTTCCAGTGTCTTCTTGGGGGTTGCTGGGTGTGGTGGTGTACGGTGGTCTTCTTGAAGCTGAAGTGGACACATCTGTGGTCCGACCAGGTGAGTTCGGTGGTGTGGCTGAAGGTGACGTGTCTGCTGGAGGAGAAGATGGGGTCGAGCGTGTGTCCGGCGTAGTGGGTTGGGGTGTTGACAAGCTGATTCAGTCCCAGGTTGGCGAGGTTGTCCAGGAGGGCGGTGGTGTGGTTGTCGGTGAGGTTCTCTAGGTGAAAATTGAGGTCTCCTAGGAGGATGTAGTCAGTGGAGGAGAGTGCGTGAGGGTTGACGAAGTCTGCGATGTCTTCGGTGAACTTGGAGCGGGGGCCTGGTGGTCTGTACATGAGAGTGCCTCTGAGGGTGGTCTTGGGGTCGCTGTGGATTGTGAAGTGGAGATGTTCGGTGTCGGGGAGCGAGTTGTCGGTGTCGGTTGCGACTCGGATGGAGTTTTTGTGAGCGATGGCGATGCCTCCTCCGGTGCGGTTGGTGCGGTCTTTCCGGATGATTTTGTAGCCGTCGGGGATGGCTATGGCGATGTCGGGTGCCGAGGAGGGGTTCATCCAGGTCTCGGTGAGGAAGGCGATGTCCGGGTTCGTTGAGTTGATAAGGTTCCACAGTTCGATGGCGTGTCTGTGGACGGATCGGGTGTTGACCAGGATGCAGTGGAGGTTGTTTCCGGGGGCGTTGTTATTGGCGGGAGCGGATTGGGTCCGATGGCAGGAGAAGCGGCAGTTGTTGCAGGTGAAGGATCCGTGGGTCCGTTTCGGGGTGGCGCGGTAGCAGCCCGGCGTGCGGCCGGGGTTGAGGTTGGCGAGGGTGGCGGAGTTGTAGGTCAGACGGGGGGCGCGGGGGCCAGGGGTTCGGGCGCTGGGTGCGGTCCAGGCGCGGACGGGCGCAGACGGGCTTGCCTTAGGCGCGCCTTTGGCGCGCCAGCGGCCGCCATTTAAGGGGTAGCCGGGGGGGCGGAGACAGCTGGGAGGCGGGCGGAGGGCGGGTAGGGTGGCGAGAAAAGAGCGGAAAAAACGTCGATTGGCCTCGGGAGGCGAGCGGGCCAAAAAGCGGAAAAAAGTACCCAGGAGGGGTACAGAAGGCGGGAAAAAAGCGAGGAAAACAGCGGGAAAACGGCGGAGGGACGGGGGGGCACGAGGGGCACCAGGCACTCGGGGGTACAAAAAGTAAAGGGGAGCGTGATCACTCGGGGGTTAACAGGCACTCAGGGGTACAGAAAGGCAAGAGGGGAGCGCGATCACACGGGGTCAGCAGGCCCTCACTTGGGGATACAGAAATGCGAAAAAGGGTTAGACTGAGGCAGACACACAAGGGGACAGTCGCAGAGCGAGCAAAACAGGAGGCAGCAGGCACAGAGGAGCAAGGTGGCGCCGCGAGGGCAGGGGAGCGACCTACCCTGAGGTTAAGGGTCGTAGACACCTTCTTCACATGTACATATCTGTTACTTCCATGTCACAAAACATCAAACTATGGAAATTACTTTGGCAAGAGTGAATATAAAGAAATAGGTATACAAATTCCATATACTTGCATATGATATACTTACAAGAACAATTGTAAATGTGCAATCAATTTTGCCCTGCCACATCATATACTCCTACTTATGTAGTAAGTTTACAAAATCAAAAGTTAATTCATACAACAGCCCACACTCAGGACATCACACTTACCCCTTTGTTGCTGCTCTTTCTTGTGATGGGTGCTGACTTGTGGTTTGAGAAAACATACAAAATTGTAGAATAAGTGTTAGATGTTTCAGCAGATTTATTTTTATAGCTTCAAAACCACCAACCTTTGTTGGAAACAATTTAAAGAATAACACTTTAAAGTTTTTTGCCAATAGATGATCTAGGCATACTCAGCTACCTTAGTTTAATTAACCTAATTTTTGTGAATACACAAATGTATGCACATGTGTGTAAAATCTGAAAGTTGAACACAACATTAATGAACATAATTTATTTGGATGTTCACTGAGAGGAGAGTTAACACACCTTTGATTACAGCATCAATTCACACTTCTTCAGTCATACTTAAAATGATATTCTTTCCCTAAGTATGATGGAGTAATATGGGAAGTATATCTAGCACATCACACTTGTAAGTCATCTGCCTTGAGTGATATCCAATCCTTTATCCTGTCGAACTCCCTTACTCAAACAGATATAGGCCCTCATTATGACCCCGGGGGATGGCAGTAAAAAGAGAATAGTACTGCCAACAGGCTGGTGGTACTGTTCCCCATATTAAGACATTGGCGGTTTGGCTGAAGCCAAACTGCCAATGTACTACACCGTCCGCCACTGTGGTAACGGCCCAGCGGCAGTCACTAGCCCACTTGCGGGATTATAACCCCACCTAACGCCACGGTTTCCGTAGCTTCCTTACCACCAAATTTCTTCCCTGTCACTGATAGGGGTCTTCCACGCCCCCTTCTCCCTCCCTAGGTTTCCCTCCCCACCCACCTCCCTCTCCAGACCCCCCTTCATTCATGCACCTTCAGAGTGTGAACATGGAATGTTAGAAGAATGTGACACTCGGAGAGATGTCTTTTGTGTTCAAGATATAGGGGGTCATTATGACCCCGACAGTCGGTATTATAGTGGCGGTAGTCCTGCCATCACGCTGGCGGTACATACTGCCATATTATGACATTGGCGGTTTGGCAAAATCCAAACTACCAATGTAACACATCGACCGCCACAGCGGTAATGACTGCCAGCAGCCGTCACCATGCTGCCCACAGGAATATGACCCCACCCACTGCCATTGTTTCCGTGGCTTTCTTACTGCCACGAAAACCATGGTGGTAGGCACTATCAGTGCCAGGGAATTCCTTCCCCTGGCCCCTTCCCCTCCCCAGAATCCTCCTAAACTTCCCCCCTCCCCCTTCTGACACCCACGATATACACATAGCTACACGCACAGACATACACACGCATACACACACACCCACATTCACCCACGCATGCATACATCCATGCACACACATATCCACACACACTTACATACATGCAAGCACATACGCATTCACACAACACATCATACATGCACACTCATCCATTCATGCACACACGCATTCCACACACCCCACACCCACATGCATGCACACAGAAACATAAACACTCACCCACAACACACACACACAACACCCCCCACCCCCTCCCCTGTCAGAGCCCAAAACTTACCTGTTTTCAGGGGGTCCTCTGGCAGGCAACAGGACGGGGCGCTGCTGCCAGCAGCAGTGTCCGCCAGCAGAACACCTCCAGGCCGTATCATGTGTCATGATACGGTCTGCAGCGTTCTACTGGCGTGGTGCTGCTACTGGCAGCAGTGCCACCTTACCGCCATCCGCGGCCATGACAGTAGCCGGAATTCGGCCAGCCTTCTGGCGGTATTCCAGCTACGGTCAGAATATGGCAGTCGGCTGGTAGCCACGGCGACGGTCTTTTGGCAGTCGTCGCCGTGGCGGTTGGTGGCATTTACGGCCTATGTCATAATGAGGGCCATAATATTTTGGGAATGACACTTCACATAAACATATATTATCTATTTGAAAGCATTAAGGCAGCTGTAGCCATTGTCCATGGACCGGGTAGCTGCTGTTGTGTACTGCACTGAAGAATGACTCCAAGTAAGTTATATATCATAGATGTGGTAGAACCACCACCACTCTATTGGACAGCTAGGTGGGCTTTGGAAGCCAGACATCTTACCCTGCGACCCAGAACATTTTAGTGCTTCATGATTTCCTCCTGCGAAAGCCTGCTGTTAGATATAGCTTTCGCTCTGAGACAATTCTATCTCAATTTTGACTTGTCTGAGTAATAGTTGTACCTTGGACTATGGTCCCAAACAAATGGGGCTGTATCTTAATGATCTCATTCACCATGGTTGTCAATTCTGTGTCTGTGAGCCTGGGGTTTCTTCTCCCATCCATGGTTTAAAAGTAAAAATTAAGTGAACGTGGGGATAGCAACTGACTGTAGGGTAAATGTAAAACAAAACAGGAAATGCAAAGTAGAGTGACAAAAGAGGCTTGCTGCTGCTGCTTGCTTCTGAGAAATGCAAAGGATCATGGTGTGGGTGTGTTTTATAGTGTGCTCTTCAGGTGTGGTTACTTAGAAAATTGATTGCTATCAGGTGGGTGACATATGCATCCATCTTTTAGATGCAAGGCTATACCACTACAAAACAAGCCCACAACCTATTACTCCAAAAGAACAGCCTGTTGGAATGACAAACATATATAAATTTGGTGAGCAGACTACTGCCACTCCAACCCCTATAAAATAGTATCTGTCACAGAAAATGGATCGTCATTTCTGTGGTGGAACTGCTAGCATGATGGAACTACTGTTGTCACAGCTGATGGCAGTTGTCCTGTTCAATATATATATATATCTTACACAGGAGTTACTCTGCCAGGTGGACAGATTGATTTAAACCTCTGTTGCAGCCAATTGATGGCCCAAGCGCCAAGATATAAATTGGATGCCCTTAGTCTCATGAAGTTATTTGATATCAAAAGTAGAAATCATTGAGAGATTTTTAGCTCTTAGTATTCCTTTGTGCTAGTGGGCTGCTGTGGCTGTTATTTCATTCGTCTTGTGGCGTGGTGGTTTAATGATAAAGCATTTCACAACATTGTGATTTCTTACCCTGTTGTATATGTTGGGGTGGTCTGTGTTCTTTCACAATATTGAATTTTAAATATCGTCCTACCAAAATACATTATCTAAATTTTCAACAACCATATCATGAAGGTAAGTATGTATAGGTAAGTATACGTGTAAATCCGTACCACCATACAAATATATATATATATATATGTGTGTGTGTGTGTGTGTGTATGTATATATATATATACATATATATTCCAGCAGCCACAAACATAACTGAAAGACGTGCACTCAGGCATGTAATGTGCATAAAAAAATTATTGTGAGATTCAACTTCAAAAAGTCTTGTTCACTACACACAAGTTCGGCCATACTGATTACATTTATAATATCCAAATAAACAGTAGAAAAAGGACTTCTGCCCAAGGTGAAACAAAGGAAGAGAAAGAAAAGAAATACAGACGTCAGCGCCATCTTGAAAAATACTCTTTTGAATTGTAACTGTTGTATATTCTCGGTTGTAAATCTTATTGTGGTTCACTTTGAATATCTAATTCATGATTAATAAAATTGAAATAAGGTAAAAAAAGATAAAATAAGTTTGAAAATAAATTACAATTATATATCGTATTATGTACTGAGTACTAATCACAGAACTCTGAGGTCAACTTTGGCTACTTAGGGGCTCATTACAACATTGGCGGTAAAAGCCGCTTACCGCCGTGCAGAAGACCGCCAACACACCGCCGCGGCCGCGGAATTTTGCCACAGTTATTATGACCCACAGATCGGAATCTCCCATAATCTAGACACCCACAGAAGTCCGCCACACCAAAGGTCAGTGATAAACTGGCAATAACAAAACTGACAATGTCACGCCAACAGGAATACGCCCACACTATCATGACCTACGAATCCACGCGGCGGTCTTTCAACCGCGATATTCCATTGGCAGTACACACCGCTGCCCTCAAAATACACACACATTTACAAAACACTACCACATTGGACAAATCGAAATACACACACCTGATACACATACACATACACACACCACTCCCACACACCCAATACAATATAAAACACACACCCACATCACCCACAAACCCCTACGACAACAATTGCGACAGAAGGCCAGAGAGAGACACCACCAGAAACAACACTAGCATCCACAGGCACTCAACACCATCACTCACACAACATCCACGCACCTCACACAACAGACCTCTAAATATCACCCCACACATCACAACACACACCACACCATACACCACCCACACCACCCCATGGCACCGCAAAGACACCCCAGGTTTTCTGAGGAGGAGCTCAGGGTCATGGTGGAAGAAATCGTCTGGGTAGAGCCATAGCTATTCGGATCACAGGTGTAGCACACCACCATAGCTAGGAAGATGGAGCTATGGCGCAGAATCGTGGACAGGGTCAACGCAGTGGGACAGCACCCAAGAACTAGGGATGACATCAGGAAGAGGTGGAATGACCTACGGGGGAAGGTGCGTTCCGTGTTCTCAAGACACCAGATTGCAGTTCAGAGGACTGGCGGCGGACCCCCTCCTCCTCCCCCAGAACTAACAACATGGGAGGAGCAGGTCTTGGCTATACTGCATCCTGAGGGCCTCGCAGGAGTAGCTGGAGGAAGGGACTCTGGCAAGTCAAACCTTTAACTACCATATCCCCCACCCTACCTGCATGCTATCACATACCCCCACCCTCGCCCTCACCCCCATCACTCCAGCTCCTCAGACATGTCCCACTATCACAAACTACACATCCCAAACCCAAGCCCTGCATGCAACACCAAAGCATGGACACCCATCACCAAAGCATGTCCACTGCACATACCCATACACCCCCCTAAACCATTATTACAGAAGGTCCCACACAAAAATGGAAGCACTGGGGTACAGGGTGACCCACCCATTGCACACCATGGCACACACAGATGCAATAATCATGCCTTTACACCCCTGCAGGACCCCTAACCAACGTCACCGGACAGGAGGGTCCAGACATGTCCACTCCACCCACAGAAGAGGCCCACAGTGATGACAGCAGCTCTGTCCAACTGGATCAAGATGACCAGCCCGGCCCATCTGGGACCTCGGGACAGTTGGTTCCCCTCACACTGGCACAGGCCACTACAGAGCTTCCCCCCTCTGGAAACACCAGCACAGCACCCACCCAGAGGGCCCATCCCTCTGTCCCCAGGACACGTCAAGCAGCAGTGTGTCCACCACTACAGGGAACCCAGGCTAACCCACCACCCCGACAACACCAGGGGCCTGGGGGCAGTGGTAGTGGGCACACGGTTCAGGGGACAGAGGCCCAGGAACTGGGAGGGCTGCTGTGTGACAGGGGGAGGACAGGCCCAGGGAACCGTCTCTCCAAGTGACCCTCTCCAGCATCATGGGAGCGTACCATAATTCCCAGGAGACGATGGCAACGTACTGGCCAAGTTTCAGGAGACCCAGCGGCTGCAGGAGGAACAGTATTTGGGCTTCAGGGAGGAACTCAAATCCATCAATTCCACCCTGGACACTATTGTAGGGGTGCTGAAGGAACTCGTGAACACCAGGAGGGACACTGTGGCACAACAAGGGGCCCCTGACACTAGCCTGGACGATGAACTGCCCACCACCTCCGCCGGCGCTAGTGGACAGGAGGCACCGCCACAGGACCATGACACCAGCACCCCACCCCCTGCAGATGGAGAATCAACCCGCAAGCGGTCCCTGAGATCCAGGACAAAGACAGAGAACAATGCCAAGACACCCGCCAAGAAATTAGACCACCCTGATTGTCATCCTTCTGTCCCACTTTGTCACCCTGTCCATACTTAAACTGCCCTAGCTCCACTTCCTATGCCCCTTTGGACAATGCACCTGTGAGACTAATAGACTGGACTCTGCCATGGACATTCCTCCACCATCACCCTTGACCATCTTACAACCCCCTCCACTATTTAGCACTTAAATAAACACCCTTAAATCACAAAACTATCTGGAGTCAGTCTGTGCTTTCGAAAATGTGTATTTGCAATAACTGTGGAAAAATGCTATATCCAATGTAATGTCAACATACCTATGTCACACAGCTCTAGTCCATGCGGAAACAAAGCAAAGGTCACAAAGTGGGACCCACATCTGTGAAATGGAAAGGCAAAGTGACAGGTCAGGGTCCATACACTGGATGAAAGTGAGAGACATATGATAGGTCTAACAATTTTATCAGATGTAGGAGGCAGTGATGTCTTCTTACCTGTGTCTCACTGGAAGTATTTCTGGATCACTGTGTTCCTGTTGTCTATGTCCTCTTCTTCTGCTTCCTCATCTTCACTGTCCACAGGCTACACAGCTGCCACAACACCTCCATCTGGTCCATCCTCCTGCAGAAAAGGCACCTGTTGTCGCTAAGCCATGTTGTGAAGAATACAGCAGGCCACGATGATCTGGCACACCTTCTTTGGTGAGTAGAATAGGGAACCACCTGTCATATGGAGGCCGAAGGTCCTCTCTATAATCCTCCTAGTTCGCCCATGGGCCTCATTGTAGCGTTTCTCTGTCCTTCTCCTGGGATTCCTCACTGGGGTCAGTAGCCATGACAGGTTGGGGTAACCAAAGTCACCTGCAAATGGCGAGGGACAACTGTTAGACACACACTAACTCTCAGGGACATCCCCAGACCCAGACAGCTAGTCACACTGTATTGGGTCCATGTCCTCACCTAATAGCCACACACGGTGCCTCTGGAGTTGCCCCATCACATAAGGGATGCTGCTATTCCGCAGAATGTAAGCGTAATGCACTGGGCCAGGAAACTTGGCATTTACATGGGAGATGTACTGGTCAGCCAAACACACCATCTGCACATTCCTAGAATGGTAACTCTTCTGGTTTATGTACTCCTGTTCACTCCTGCGGGGGGACCAAGGCCACATGTGTCCCATCAATGGCACCTATGATGTTGGGGATATGTCCCAGGGCATAGAAATCACCTTTCACTGTAGGCAAATCCTCCACCTGAGGAAAAACGATGTAGCTGCGCATGTGTTTCAGCAGGGCAGACAACACTCTGGACTAAACGTTGGAGAACATAGGCTGGGACATCCCTGATGCAATGGCCACTGTTGTTTGAAAAGACCCACTTGCTAGGAAATGGAGTACTGACAGGACCTGCACTAGAGGGGGGATTCCTGTGGGATGGCGGATAGCTGACATCAGGTCTGGCTCCAACTGGGCACACAGTTCCAGGATTGTGGTACGATCAAGTCTGAATGTAACAATTACATGTCGCTTCTCCATTGTCGACAGGTCCACCAGCGATCTGTACACCGGAGGATGCCGCCATCTCCTCATCTGCCCCAGTGGACGTGCTCTATGGAGGAGAACAGCGAGCAGAGAGTCAACCAACACTGAGGTACGTAAACACAACTTTATAGCAAAATGTTTGAAAATCGATATATGGCTCTTTTAGTGTTTGAGCAAGGCCTAGATATGTGTGACGCAGTCAAAATTAATGCCATGTGGCCTCCTGAAATGGCAGCTGCCTGACCTGTAATGTGGGACAAGGGGATATGAGAAAACTGCGCTGGCGTTGAACACCGTCACGGTAGGCGGTCGAAGACCGCTGCACAATCCTGCATTGGTTAACATTTGACCCTCTGGGTCCCAGGAGCCAATGACGATGTACGCCGGCGGTGAGGTTACGCACCGCCGCGGATGTCACTGCCATTTTCTCTCTGTTCAATCACTTGATACCTGATCTTCGACAGGAGAGGACCTACACTGCAAGTGCTGCTGTGACCTCAGTCTGGAAGAGACAATGGCTCATGTGTCTGGGGAAAGGGCCCCTGCCTTCAGCACGGAGGAGTTGGAGAAACTAGTGGATGGGGTCCTCCCCCAGTACACGATACTCTACGGTCCTCCAGACAAACAGGTAAGTACACTGTGAGCATGCTGAATGGGCAATGCCTGTGTGGAGTGGTATTGATGAAAGATAGCGGGGGAGAATGAGGCGTGCATGATACGACGGTGAGTGCATGTGCGTCACGGCAAGGGTAGGGATGCGAACCAATGACTGTGACGGTGCGGACGGTTATATCATCTTCTTTTCCCCTGTACTATTCGTGTAGGTCAGCGCCCACCAGAAGAAGGATATTTGGCGTGCCATCGCCAAGGAAGTCCGGACCCTGGGGGTGCACCACAGATGGAGCACCCACTGCCGTAAAAGATGGGAGGACATTCGCCGCTGGAGCAAGAAGACAGCGGAGGCCCAGCTGGGGATGGCCTCCCAACGTGGGAGGGGTGCCTGTCGCACCATGATCCCCCTGATGTTTGGGATCCTGGTGGTGGTGTATCTGGAGTTGGATTGGCGCTTGAGGGCATCACAGCAGCCACAAGGGGGTGAGTACACTCTCATTCTGATGATTCAGCGCGCATTGTAGGTGTCTGGGTGGGGAGGTGGGCTGTGGGTTCCCCTAGGCCAGGGCGAGTTTAGTAGGCAAGGTCCCTTCTTAAGGCAGGCCCTGTGGCACCCCACCCCACCTGTGTTCAGAGCCAACTACACCTAGTCAGGCTCCTGTGACTTCTATGTGTGCAGCACTCGGGCATAGGCCTTGTAACCCATGTCCCTGTGATTAATTAGGGAACTCTAAGTGCATGGCGTAGTGCAGGGGGCTTCTGTGTCTGTGGTGTCCACCAACGGTAGCGGTATTGGATGTACTCAACATGTCTTTCTTCTGTCGTCCCCCCCTTTTTGTGGTCTCCCTGTTCTTGTGTGCATTAGCATCATCAGGCGGAGGAGCAGTGCCACTGGAGCAGGAGGGAGCTGCATCCCACATGGCCCTGGAGGGGGAGACAATGGAGTCAGAAGCCACCAATGGGACGGAGGGCGAGGGGAGAGCCATGGCGGGGACATGAGCTGAGACCAGCGACACAGACTTCTCCTCTGATGGGAGCTCCCTTGCGGTGGCAGGCCCCTCTGTGCCCACCGCATCTACAGGTACAGCCGCCACCCCCCTACCAGCACCGCCCTCCCAGCAGCCCCTCAGCGTGTGCCCTGTGGCCGCTCACCCAAGAGGGTGGGCATCTCCTTCGCCCCAGGCACCTCAGGCCCTGCCCCAGTCAGCCCAGCTGCCCTCAGTGAGGAGGCCATTGACCTCCTCAGGTCCCTCACTGTTGGGCAGTCTACCATTCTGAATGCCATCCAGGGTGTAGAGAGGTAGTTGCAACAGACCAATGCATTCCTGGAGGGCATTCATTCTGGTCAGGCAGCCCAACAGCAAGCTTTTCAGACTCTGGCCTCAGCATTGATGGCAGCCATTGTCCCTGTGTCTAGCCTCCCCCCTCCAACTTCCTCTACCCAGACCCAAACTCCTGTACCTCAGCCTATCCCAAGCACACCATCAGACCAGCATGCACACACCTCAACACACAAGGGAAACTCAGGCAAACATAAGCACCACACATCCCACAGGCACTCACGCAAGCATCATACACATGCAGACATACCAACATCCACTGCCTCCACTCCCCCTCCTCCTCGTCTCCCTCCTCCCTCCCAGTCTCGTCTCCACTCACACCTGCATGCACTACATCTTCAGCCACTACCTCCGTCACCAGCACACCCACCACCACACCCCGCTCACGTGCAGTCACCACCACCACTACCTTTCACACATCCCCTGTGTCCTCTCCCAGTGTGTCTGTGAGCCCACCTCCCAAGGTACACAAACGCAGCCACACACCCACCCAACAGCCATACACCTCATGACAGTCTCCAGCCCATGCACCTTCATCCAAAGTCAGCAAACGTACACCCCCTACAACCACTACCTCTTCCTCCACTCCCAAACCGCCTCCATCTACCCCTCCCAGTGTGTCCAAAAAACTTTTCCTGTCCAACCTTGACCTCTTCCCCTCACCTCCTCCACCCCTTCAGTCTCCTAGGGCCCGCCATTCCAGGTCCCAACCCAGTACCTCAGCCACAACATCTGCGGGAACAGTGGTGCCAGTAGTAACCGGCTTCTGGAGTGAACCAAACAGCAGGGCAGCCAGTGTGCCAAGGAGCCAGACCACGGACAGTACTCCACATCAAAAGCACAAAAAGTTGCATAGTGCCCGGCGGGAGAGAGGCAAAACATCTACCACCAAAGCCTCTCCCAGGGGTACAGTTGGGAGTGGGAAAACAGCTGCGCCACCATCCAAGGTGGGTAAGGGGCACAGAAAAACAGGCAAGTCGGCGAAAACCTGCACGGCGAACAAGACCGCCACCAGCACCGCTGAACAGGACACCGCTGCCACCAGCACTGCTGCCAAGGACACCACCGCCACCAGCACCGCTGAACAGGACACCGCCGCCACCAGCACCGCTGCCAAGGACACCGCCGCCACCAGCACCGCTGCCAAGGACACCGCCGTCAACAGCACCGCTGAACAGGACACCGCCGCCACAAGCACCGCTGCCAAGGACACCGCCAGCACTGCTGAACAGGACTCCGCTGCCACCAGCTCCGCTGCCAAGGACACCACCGCCACCAGCACCGCTGCCAAGGACATCGCCGCCACCATCACCGCAGGCCAATGAGCGCCAAAGCTTCTGACGCTACTGAGGCCGCCACGAGCAGGATGAATCACTCTGGGCACAAGGCCACCTCCAGAACCAGTGGAGATTTACATCCACTACCTCAGTCCTTGGCAGGATGAAGCACTCTGGGCACAAATCCCCCTCCAGAACCAGTGGAGTAAGGCATCCACTACCTCAGTCCTTGGCAGGATGAAGCACTCTGGGCACAAGCCCCCCTCCAGAACCAGTGGAGATTTACATCCACTACCTCTGTCCTTGGCAGGATGAAGCACTCTGGGCACAAAGCCCCCTCCAGAACCAGTGGAGTAAGGCATCTACTACCTCAGTCCTTGGCAGGATGAAGCACTCTGGGCACAAGGCCCCCTCCAGAACCAGTGGAGATTTACATCTACTACCTCTGTCCTTGGCAGGATGAAGCACTCTGGGCACAAAGCCCCCTCCAGAACCAGTGGGGTAAGGCATCCACTACCTCAGTCCTTGGCAGGATGAAGCACTCTGGGCACAAGCCCCCCTCCAGAACCAGTGGAGATTTACATCCACTACCTCTGTCCTTGGCAGAATGAAGCACTCTGGGCACAAATCCCCCTCCAGAACCAGTGGGGTAAGGCATCCACTACCTCAGTCCTTGGCAGGATGAAGCACTCTGGGCACAAGCCCCCCTCCAGAACCAGTGGAGATTTACATCCACTACCTCTGTCCTTGGCAGAATGAAGCACTCTGGGCACAAGGCCCCCTCCAGAACCAGTGGAGATTTACATCTACTACCTCTGTCCTTGGCAGGATGAATCACTATGGGCACAAAGCCCCCTCCAGAACCAGTGGAGTAAGGCATCCACTACCTCAGTCCTTGGCAGGATGAAACACTCTGGGCACAAAGCCCCCTCCAGAACCAGTGGAGATTTACATAACTACCTCTGTTCTTGGCAGGATGAAGCACTCTGGGCACAAAGCCCCCTCCAGAACCAGTGGAGTATCACATCCACTACCTCTGTCCTTGCAAAAGCCCCCTCCAGAACCAGTGGAGATTTACATCCACTACCTCTGTCCTTGGCAGGATGAAGCACTCTGGGCACAAGGACCCCTCCAGAACCAGTGGAGTAAGGCATCCACTACCTCAGTCCTTGGCAGGATGAAGCACTCTGGGCAAAAAGCCCCCTCCAGAACCAGTGGAGTAAGGCATCCACTACCTCAGTCCTTGGCAGGATGAAGCACTCTGGGCACAAGGCCCCCTCCAGAACCAGTGGAGTAAGGCATCCACTTGAGAGACTGTGGCTTGGCACTCCCCAGGATGCAGCAGTGGGCAACCCACCCACTGTAAAGACTTGTGAGACTGTGGCTTTGCACTCTCCAGGATGCAGCAGTGGGCAACACACCCACTGTAAAGACTTGTGAGACTGTGGCTTGGCACTCCCCAGGATGCAGCAGTGGTCAACCCACCCACTGGAAAGACTTGTGAGACTGTGGCTTTGCACTCCCCACGATGCAGCAGTGGGCAACCCACCCACTGTAAAGACTTGTGAGACTGTGGATTTGCACTCCCCAGGATAAAGCAGTGGGCAACCCACCCACTGGAAAGACTTGAAAGACTGTGGCTTTCCACTCCCCAGGATACAGCAGTAGGCATGGAGCCCCCTCATGGTTCTGGCGTTGTGCACTCATCCGGCTGAGGTGCCCCCCTTCCCTGCCCCCTGAGGTGCCTGTTGTATTTCTATCTGATGCCCCAGCAGTGTTCTCTCTGTTTTGATTGGGTATTGAGTGTGGGCCTCGCCCATGCATTTTGGGCCCAGTGGTCCACGGATTATGATGGTGGAATACCTTGGACTTGTATTCTTGGTGTATATATTTGCTTATAGTGTAAATATATGTATATATATATTTTTTTGATTACTGTATTTGAATAGATTACAAACGTTCGACTCATTTCCTTTTGCCTTGCATTCTTCTGGGGGGTTAGGGGTTGTAAATGTAATGTATCTACATGTACTTGTGTATGTGTTGTAGTGGGTGTGGGTGGGGGTGGGAGTGTTGCGTGTGTGTGTCACTCTCTTTTCCTTCCCCCCTCCCCTGTGTCGTAGGTGCAGTACTCACCATGGTCTTCGCCGCCGTCTTTGTTGTTCGTGGTAGAGGAGCAGGAAGATAAAGGCTGGGAGTATCGGGAGCTCGAGTTCCATGGCGTCCTGGTTCCTCGTGGGTTGTGTAGAGGTGAGCATTTTCCATACCAAGTCCTGTTTCAGCTGTGTTTTTGTTCACGGTGAATCTGCCCCGGAAAAGGTGGCGGATTGGCCTGTTGTAATACAGTGGGCGGAACCTTGTCTTCCGCCTGTCTGTTGGCGGTTACCGCTGCGGTGTTTGTTTGTACCGCCGTGGCGGTCTGAGTGTTAAAGTGGCTGTCTATGTTGGCAGTTTCTGCCACGGTCGTGATTCAATTTTTTTTACCGCCGGCCTGTTGGCGGTTGTACCGTCGCTTTAACACCGACCGCCAGGGTTGTAATGACTCCCTTAGTTTGTTCATCTTGCGTCAGTTAGAAATGAACGATACTAAGGATAAATTCACAATTATATATACAAGCAAGATGTCAAAAATGTAAAGTATCCATCAGGCATTTAAAATCAACTAACGTGAACAACACTCTTTTTAGTCCAATAATTGCCAGTTCCTCAAAATTCTGATAACTGTCATAATTATACAGTTAGTGCAAATAGAAATTGTAATTTTCTTTACATGTAATTCGAATCATATTTTGTACCCAGAACAATGCCCCAAAAACGTATCCATAATTGTAATTACCCATTTGTCAACTCTATCTAGTTTTGTTCTGCAATTCATACATCTACAATCTAAAGTTTTATCATAAACCCCTTTTTCCCAATACACCCACAAAAAGTCAGCCGTCCATCTTCTTTCAAGATCAATAAAGATACATTTGAATGAATATACAAAATTTGCATCCTAGATAAAAGTCCCAAACCGCAAAACTAATAAAAATATCAATCCAGGGCAATCCCTCAAGGAGTATATTAATCACCTAAGTATATGTTCAATTCCTTATCTCTGTTCAATCCCAAAAGATATTTCATTTCTAGATCAAGGATGGACCTGAATAGACTTCTTTGAAGTTTTAGTTCCCTATTACCACCACGTGGGTTCCATTTTACCTGGTCAATGGCGAAAATCTGAAGCAACTCTCTATTACTGCAATGAAATTCTGCAAAGTGACGGGCCACATGATAGTGACTATCCTGATCGTTGATCGCTCTCATATGTTCCAAAAAGTGCTTTTTAACTGGATTAATTGTGCTGCCCACGTATTACTTGCCACAAGGGCAAAGCAAGACATAAATAGCATAATCCGAGTTGCAACTCAAAAATGTGTTGATACTCCTGTTCGCTTTCCTGTGGGGCAATGCAAATTCCTTAATAACCTTACTATTTTTACATGCTGTGCATTGTTTACAAGGATAAAAACCCTTCAAATCCAAGAATGTGTTATGTCGTGGATCAATGAAATCACTTTGTGTCAAAGAGTCCCTTAATGACCTCCCCTTCCTGTAGGTTATACTGGGTATATCCATAATCTCATTATGTATCATGGGATCACATTTATGCAACCAACAATTCTTCGTTATAATCTTTTTGATTTCTTTGGAAGCTTAATTGAAAGTGGTAATGAATCTCATTTGGTTACCACCACTTTCAGGTGTGGACAAAACGTTTTCAAATAATAGGGGCTTTCTGGTTTTCTCCTCTACTCTCCTGATCGCTTGCTGCAACACATGCTCAGGGTAACCTCTCTTGGGAAATCTGCAAATCAAGTTCTTTTTGTTCAATGAAGAAAGATTGATTTGTGCTGAAGTTCCTGCAAGCATGAAGGAGTTCTCCATAAGGAATGCTCTATTTCAAGTGTTCACGGTGATCACTTCTGGCATGTAAGATCGTATTACCTGCTGTGGATTTGAAAAAAATACTTGTTTGTAGCTCATTGCCTTTAGCCTTGACCAAAACGTCTAAGAATGTGATCTGTTCTTGATTGATGATTGCAGTAAACCCAAGATTATATTCATTGTTGTTAAGACATTCAACAAATAGTTCATCTTCCTCTTTAGAGCCATCACAAATTACAAATAAGTCATCAATGTAGTGTAGCCACAAAACTACATGTTCAAATCCTGCATGTGTCTCATCAGAGATGGACACCTGTTCCTCCCACCAGCCCATAAATAAGCCAGCGTAGCCCAGGGTGAAACAAGTGCCCATCGCTGTACCTAGAGTTTGTTTATATAACATGTTGTTAAACATAAATACATTATGATCCAAACACAATTGTGCCATAAGGAGAAGCATGTTAGTGTGTGCTAGCAAATGTATGGGTCTGGCTCTCAAAAAGTGTTTCATGGCTCACAAACCAACATCATGGTGAATACTTGCATATAGTGATGAAACATCCAATGCAATCAACCAAACATTTTCTTTCCAAGTCACATCATGAATTTTCTTCCAAAAATCTTTTGTGTCTTTTACATACAAAGGAAAATTAGATACAAAAGGTTTAATAAAATGATCTATCTATCTGGAGCAGTTTCCCAAAAAACATCCTATGGAGGATACTATTGGTCTTCCTGGAGGGTTTTCAATGTCCTTATGTACTTTAGGTAGTAAATACATAGTGGGAATCTGAGGTCTTTCACAATAAATGTATTCATATTCCTCTTGTTTCAAGAAGGCCCTGTTCCTTCCAATCAACAAACATATCTCTAAAGGTATTAACCATCTTGAGGTAATCCTCCTGTGTAATCCTTATATTACATTCAGGTGTATTTAGTTGTTGCATGGCTTTATTGATGTACATACCAATGGTTAAGATCACAATATTCCCCCCTTTGTCAGCGGGACAAATCACAATATCCTTGTTGTTCGCCAAGGAATTAAGAACTTCAAAGTGTGTCAATGATAAATTTCTGGTGCCTTTGAATCTTTTCCACCTTAATTTCTTTAAATTTGTAATTGTCATCTCATGAAAAGCATCAATCACATCATGGATTGACAAAGGAAGAAAAGTAGATTGTGGTTTAAAGTAACTTTTTGCACTGCAATTGTAAGTAATACTAAGAACCTCCAGAAACTTCTCGGTATTCTCCCCACCTACAACCCCACCACTTTCTAGTTCATGTAGTATGATGAGTGTATCAACGTCACTTATTTGTAAATCCATGTTTCCAGCGGGTTGGATTTTACTCTTGCCCCTGAGATTGTTTATATGAAGTTTACTCCCAAAATGTTTTTTTCAGCTTCAGCTTGCGTACCAATGTAAACAAATCAATACGAGTTTGCGAATAGTCAAATCTATTAGTAGGACAAAAGGAAAGACCCAAATGCAATATAACTTCTTCTATTGTGGAGAATTATATTGATGTTAAATTAATTGTACTATTGTAATCGTAGTTCATCTCCATAACACTTTGCAGACCTTTTGCTTTTTCTACATCAGCAGATGATGTAAAAGTTTTGTGTTGATCTGATCAGAGGGTACAAAGGAAAAAGTGTGTTTTTTCATCAATGCATCTTTCATAGATTTTGTACTTGTCTGTAGTTGTAAAATGGCTTAATTGATTTTAGTAAAAAGGCACTAAAACTTTTTGATATATTAGACCTCAGTATACCATAGTAATTACGTGGTTCACTGCTGTATTTGCTGATGACAAAGCAGTGTACAATTGGCTAATGGCTGCCTTTACAAAAGTAAATGGCAGCCATGTTGTTTAGTCCATACTTAGGGTCTCATTACGAGTATGGCAGTTGGTCCACCAAGCCACCATGTTGGTGGTCCTCCAGACCTTTGTTTTAAGAATTATACAGGCAGGAGCTCCAACTGCAAAGCAAAAAAGGCAGACCACAAGTGGCGCAGCAGCTTGGATATAGGCAGTCTGACCTCCAGCGCTGTCAGGGCCTTGGCCAACCACCCAGCCTATTACAATCACACAGTCGCCGTGGCGGTCACTTAACAACAGTCATCCAATGTGAGTCCAATGACAGTCAGCAGAGGCGGTTCGCAGTCAGCAAAATAATAGACAAGTGCACATGGGATAAATTTAAAAACAGCACAGCTGACACACATTGGTCAGGTGGACACACCTGTAAAGGACACTATAAAACACACCTCTTCACGGACCACAATTCTTTGTATTTCAACATGGAGCCAAACATCCATGACCAGCACATTTTAATTATTACACAGATTAGGCACCCCTTGCTTTACCATCCCATAGAACACCCTGCACACACTTTTGTCCATTGACACCCTATTGCACTTCATCTGTTAAGAAAGTCCCTGTTATCCTCTTTTTTTATGTCCACCGTGTAAAAAATCCCTGATTCTCTGAAGATGAGTTAAGAGTCATGGTGGATGATATCATAAGAGTAGAGCCACTATTGTTTGGAGCACATGTCCAGCATACTCCTCTCTGTAGGAAAATGGAAATGTGGGAAAGGATAGTTGACAGAGAGAATGCTGTAGGTACCACTCTGTGCACAAAAGAGGACATTAGGAAGAGGTGGATTGACCTCCAGGGCAAGGTTTGCTCCCTGGTCTCCAAGAACCAGCTGCAGGCCAAGAAGACTGTCTGTGGACCTCCCAGTGCCACATTACAACTCTTTCCCTGGGAGGAGAAGGTCTTGGCCATCGTTTATCCTGAGGGCTTGAAGGGAATACCTAGGGGAGTGGAGTCTGATAAGTTACAACACAAAAATTAAATGTCATGCATGCTCAGAGCTCAGCTTTTGCCACTGTCGTGTTCATGTATTTCACCAATATTCAATACCCAAAGTCTCTGAGTGATATCACTGTCAGTCTGTATTGTTGGACCCAACATCACAACTACCAAGACCCATCACATTCCATATGTCCGAATGGTCCCTGGAAATCTCAAAATAAAAAAAAAAACACATTCCAGGATTCATGGTGTGTTCCAAAATGTAAATGTATGCTCAAACCTAAATGCAGCCTGGATACATATATATAATACACAACAATTGTCTGTTACAGAGAAGCGAGGAGACATATCTATATATTGACAAAGATGTATCTGTTTATTGGAGCATCCAAACAGTTACACAGCCCAGGTCCAACTGCCTCCACCTTCTTAGAACTTAGAACGTTATATAAACAATGACAAAGCTCAACCAGTAAGATACACGGTGACTGCATACACAATCACAGCAAGTACAATTATAAGTTATAATTATAACTTACTACATACCTCCCTTCCTATAAACAATGAAAACAATAAAAAAAAAGAAATAGATGAAACAGATAAAACATTTAGTACATAACAAAATCCTCAAATCTTTTATGCATCCTAGTATTCCTTTTGTTTTGACCACATCTGATACAGCATCATTTTCTGAAATACCTTTTTCATTTCTATAATCAAAATTATTTTCCTCTTCAACTGATGCACTAGTAAAATCAGGGCGGTTCATAAAATCCTGATCCCCTTGTAGCCTCATTGTCTGTATTGCACTTAGTGACTTTGGGCCATATGTACGAACACATGTTCCCATTGACACAGAATGGGAAAAACCCTTTGGTACATCTGGCCCTTTGTTATCTGTGTTGCATTTGGCCAACCTAGAAATACTCCATAATATGTTGTGGTTTAGCAGTTCAGATGTCCTTCCCACTTTAGCACCTTCCCAGACTTTGAAAATGTAGAACACCCTTTCTTAGCATGTCCAGGTAGCTTGATTTTAACTTTATCTCCCACATTTATTCAGATGTGCGTTGGAAGGGCTACTGTTAGTTTTTTCTTTTCAAATTCAACATTGCTCTTAACATCATCATGTATTTTTTCCACATTACAAATTTTCCTTTTAGTAAACAACCAGCTAGGATTTAATTCTTGTCTGGGTGTTCATCCTAAAGTAAAACATAAGTAGCAAACTTGGACATCACCTGCACCAAGCAAGAACCCGCAGCCATCTTCTTTGGTGCTCTTCTATACTCTTCTCCTTACCGGAGAATCCGCTTTTGCACCATCTTCTAGGCTGGCAGGGGCTCCTGTCCTTCCAGGACTCATCTTCGAGTTCTGGACTTGGTCTCCTCTCTCCACAGGTCTTCAGGTCCAGGAATCCATTGTTTATTGCTTGCAGTCTTGCTTGGTTCTTGCAAAATCTCTTATCACGACTAGTAGTGTGTCCTGAGGAAACTTGCTGTACTTTACTCCTGCTTTCCTGGGCTCTGGAGTGGGGTACATTACTTATCTTTGGTGTTTTCATATAGACCCAGCGCCCCTTTACACACTACACTTGCCTAGGGGGTAATTTGTGATTCGAGTTCCACTATTTTAGTACATGGTTTGTGAGGCCCCTAGGCCCATTGCATTCAATGGTATTTTCTACTGTTTGCACTATTCTATGACTGTTTACTTACCTGATTTTGGTTACTAGTGTATATATTGTGTATAATACTTACCTACAGAAGGACTATTGCCTCTAAGATATTTTTGGCCTTGTGTCACTAAAATAAAGTACCTTTATTTTTGGTAACACTGAGGCCCATATTTATACTTTTTGACGCACAACTGCGCCAACGCAGTTGTGCGTCAAACATTTTACCGCCGGCTAACGCCATTCCAACGCACCATGCGGGTGCCTCATTTATGGAATGAGTTTAGCCGGCGCTGCGGACTGGTGTGCGTAAAAAAAAATTTATCACACCAGGCAGCGCCGGCGTATGGGGATATGGGGGTTGTGCGTCAAAAAATGGGTCAGGTCAGGTCTGAGGCAAAATTCAGGCCTCAAACCGGATTTGCGCTATTCTTTTTTACGCCCAACCTCCATTGACATGACTCCTGTCTTAGCAAAGATTGGAGTCATGCCCCCTTGCCCAATGGCCATGCCCAGGGGACTTATGTCCCTTGGGCATGGTCATTGGGCATAGTGGCATGTAGGGGGGCCCAAATTAGGCCCCCCGATGCCACAAACAAAAACTGAAAAAAATACTTACCCGAACTTACCTTTACTTCCCTGGGATGGGTCCCTCCATCCTTGGGTGTCCTCCTGGGGTGGGCAAGGGTGGCAGGGGGTGTCCCTGGGGGCAGGGGAGGGCACCTCTGGGCTCCTTCCGAACCCACAGGTCCCTTAACGCCTGACCTGACCCAGGCGTTAAAAAACGACGCCCATCAGACTGTGCGTTGTTTTTTAAGGCCCACCCCCTCCTGTGCATCAAAATGACGTCAGAGTATAAATATGGGGCACAGGCCTTAAAGTCATTTTTTGGAAGGGAACGCCTACCTTGCATATAATTAACGCAAGGAAGGTTTCCCCTTCCAAAAAATGACGCACATGGTGGAATTCTGACACCCGCGGGGTCGGACGTCAAAGTATAAATATGGGGCAGGGTTTGCGCCGATTGTGCGTCAACATTTTTGATGCACATTCGGCGCAAACAGAGTATAAATATGCCCCTGAGTATTGTCTTTTATTTTGTTTCAGTACTGTGTAACTATAGTGGTATTGCAGGATATTTGCATGTCTCTTAGTTCAGTCTAAGCTGCTCTGTTACAGTTACCTCTAGTCTGCCTAAGCTGCTAGAACACTGCCTACATTTCACTAAAAAGGGATAACTGGACCTGGTATAAGGTGTAGGTACCTTAGGTACCCACTACAAACCAGGCCAGCCTCCTACAGGGGGGGGGTGTAACATTTTTATAGTGTGTATGGTAGAGAGAGTGAAATGACTGCAGCTCACAGGAGGCCTTGTGTCTGTAACTCCAAACACCAGCCCAGGGTACACCTGTCCAAATAACCCTTTTTGATCAATCTCAATTGAAGTTTACTCACCTGGGAGGATAGTATTTGTCAAGTGTGTGAAGTAGAGGGAGTGACCTGACTGCAACTCCCATCTGGCTCTGTTTCTGTTACTCCAAACATCAGCCCAGTGATCACTTGCCCACATACACCTGTTTGTAATCTCTCTACTGCTCTTCACTCACCTGGAAGTGTACCATTCGTCAAGTGTTGGGAAGTAGAAGAAGTGCCTGACTGCAAAGCCTATAGACGATGCTTCTTTAACTCCAATCGCAATCCCAGTGTTCACTTGCACAAGTACCCCTTTGTTAGCTCTCAATTGAAGTGTACTTACCTGGAAGGTTACCATTTGTATAGTGTGTGTAGTAGAGACAGAGAGAGACCTGACTACAGCTCCCAACAGGCATTGTTTCTATTACCCCAACCACCAGCCCAGTGTTCACGTTTCCAAAGAGCCCTGGTTAACTCCCAAATAAAGGGTATTCACTTTGGGGAATAACATTGGCCAAATATTGAGGAGTAGAGAGAGTGACCTAACTGCAACTTCCAGCAGCCTGTTTCTGATACACCAACCACAAGCCCAGGTTTCACTTTTCCAAAGATCCCTGTTTGTCAACTCCCAAATAAAACTTATTCACCTGGTGGGGATAACATTTGTCAAGTATTGGGGAGTAGAGTGAGTGACCTAACAGCATCTCCCAGAAGGCCATGTTTCTGTAGCTTCAGCCACTAGCTCAGTGTTCACTTGTCCAAAGGTCCCTGTTTGTCAACTCCCAAATGAAGTTTACTCACCTGGGGGTTAGCCTTTGTATAGTATGCGTAGTAGGGAATGACCTGACGACAACTCCCAGCAGGGCCATTTTCTGTTACTCTAACCACCAGCCCAGTGCTCGCTTGTCCAAAGACCACTGTTTGTCAACTCCTAAATAAAGTTTACTCACCTGGGGGGATTACATTTGTCAAGTATCGAGGAGTAGGGAGAATGACCTGACTGCAACGCTCAGCATGCCCTGTTTCTGTTACTCCAACCACCAGCCCAGTGTTCACTTTCCCAAAGGCCCCTGTTTGTCAACTCCCAAGTGACGTTTACTCATCCGGATGATAACGTGTGTGCAGTAGAGAGTGAACTGACTGCAGCACCCAGCAGGCTCTGTTTCTGTTACTCCAACTACCAGCACAGTGTTTATTGGTCCAAAGATCCCGTATGTCAACTCCAAAATGAAGCTTACTCACCTTGGAGAGATCAAGCACAGATCATGCTCAAATCAGAGCTGTGGCTCTCTCACTAGCTCCATCTTGATCTGCTATCCCAAGGTGAAATTATTGAGGGTGAGTATCCTGTCCAGACACCAAAAAGTGCACTACATATGTATAATGAGGAAGGTTTGTTACTTGACTGTTGACATGCACCATGAAGTGATTTGCAGTTATGTTGGAATCACATGTGGTTGGGTACAATCATTCATCCACTGCCATCTGGGTTTGCAGGATCAAAATGGAGACAGTGATGTAGCTTCCCATTGGGCAACATGCTGAGGACCTTGTACAAGTACTTGCAAATCTCTGGGCCTCTCCAGCATACAAAGGACTAATGGCATCTACTGATGCAATCAGAATATATCATAGTGAGGTGTGCCAAACATTAGTGGTGATTTCCCTGGGGATTGCTGATTCATTGGATTTTAGAGGCATATCTACCTGGTACTTTGCACAGTTTGTCTACAGTGTTCATTTCCATGTTGAATGTGTGGCATATCTGCGCAACATTAGTACTACCTCCATCAATCAATCAATCATTTGTTAAGCACGCGACTCACCCAATAGGGCCTCAAGGCACTGGGGGGTACTACTGCTCAAATATCCAGGTCTTGAGACACTTCCTGAAGGTCAGGAGGTCCTGGATCAGACGTAAGTTGACGGGTAGGAAGTTCCAGGTCTTGGCTGCGAGGTGGGAGAAGGATCTGCTGCTGGTTGTGGTACGGTGGATACGGGGGACACGGGGGACAGTGGTAAGGGCGAGGTTGGCGGAGCGGAGCTGGCGTGTCAGGACGTGTAAATTGATACGATCGTTGAGGTAGGCAGTGCCAGCATAATGGAGAGTCTTGTGCGCATGGATCAAGAGTGTGAAAATGATCCTTTTGTTGACCGGGAGCCAGTGGAGGTCTCTGAGGTGGGCTGAGATGTGTTTGTGGTGAGGGAGGTTAAGGATGAGTCATGCTGAAGTGTTCTGAATGCGCTGAAGTTTTCTCTGGAGCTTGGCCATTGTTCCCGCATAGAGTGCGTTGCCGTAGTCCAGTCTGCTGCTAACGAGGGCATGGGTAATCGTCTTTCTGTTTTCAATGGGGATCCATCTGAAGGTCTTGCGAAGCATGCAGAGGATGTTAAAACATGAGGATGAGATGGCGTTGACTTGCTGGGTCATAGTGAGCGATGAGCCCAGTATGAAGCCGAGGTTGTGTGCGTGGGTGGTGGGAGTTGGAGCGGCTCCTAGAGTGGCAGGCCACCAGGAGTCTTCCCATGCTGATTTGTTGGGGCCGAGGATGATGATCTCGGTCTTATCCGAGTTCAGTTTGAGGCGGCTTCCCTCCATCCAGTTGGCGATGGCATGAAGTCTGTTGTGGAGGTTGGTTTTGGCAGTGGTGGGATCCTTCGTGAGTGAGAGGATCAGTTGTGTGTCGTCCGCGTAGGAGACGATGTTAAGGCCGTGGGATCGGACAATGTTGGCAAGCGGCACCATGTAGACGTTGAAAAGGGTGGGGCTGAGAGAGGATCCTTGGGGTACTCCGCAGATGGTCTTGGTGGCTTTTGACGGGAACGGAGGGAGGTGGACTCTCTGAGTTCTGCCGGAGAGGAAGGATGTGATCCAGTCCAGGGCTTTGTGGCAGATTCCAGCGTCATGGAGATGTGTGCGAAGTGTGTGGTGACAGACGGTGTCAAAGGCTGCTGAGAGGTCAAGGAGGATGAGGGCCACGGTTTCACCTTTGTCAAGCATGATCCTGATGTCGTCAGTAGTAGCGATGAGGGCAGCCTCAGTGCTGTGGTTCTTGCGGAAGCCAGATTGGGAGATGTCGAGCAGGCTGCTGTCCTCCAGGAAGCATGATAGTTGGCTGTTGACTATCTTCTCGATGACCTTTGCTGGGAAGGGGAGTAGGGAGATGGGTTTGTAATTCTTGAGGTCTTGGGGGCATCTTGGGTGTTTTGAGCAGGGCATTGACTTTGGCGTGCTTCCAGCTCTCCAGGAAAGTGGCGGTCTCGAATGAGCTGTTGATGATGGTACGGAGCTGGGGGGCGATGATTTGGCAGGCTTTATTGAAGACATGGTGAGGGCAGGGGTCGGCCTCCATGACTCCATTAGGACAAATTACACATGGCGAAGTGTGCATTGTTGAGATGCTTCCAGTGAGACATGAGTATTTCCCATGTCACCTTCTTGAGGCTACTGTGCTACTGTCAGCACCATGGCAGGTTTTGCGAGCATCATTTCTATTGTGTCCAGTCCTTCAATCACTATCTGGATTACTGGTGCCAGAATGGGTTCAGAGATTCAAAAGGTAACACCATTAAACACAGACTCCTATGGGGGAAAGTAGCGGATCTGAAAAAAACGGTACCCAATGTCCATGTTGTACATACACTGGGACACCAGCGTGTTGGAATACACGTTGCTGGCAATACCTTCAATGATGAAGCAGCCAAGTCAGCAGTAGCTACAGCTTCTGTTGCTGCAGTAACTCGCTCTAGAATGAAATTCAATGATGAAACACTGGCTGCTGTGAAAGCTTCAACTGACAGCAAGCCCATGCCCAAGGCATATCCTGCAAAATATTTCTAATGCATATCAAGCCTCAATACTGCCCTAGTAACAATACAAGGGTAGGTGATCATGTTATCCCCACCCAAGATCAAAGACCAGAGTTGATCAAAGCTGCGCATGAGCGAGATGCTTCTGCCCATGCTGGTCTGAAGGTTACAATATCATTGTTACAAGCTTGCTACTGGTGGCCAGGTCTATACAAACAGACTAAGCAGTATCTCCTTTGTTGTGACATCGGTCAGCAAATAAAAGTGTCCACGGTCAAACGGCAACTGCAGACACCCCTCCTAATTTCCAACAAACTTTTACAGTGTGTGTACTTGGACCATTGTGGTTCTCTAACACCTGATAGTGCATTCAAATACATTTTAGTCTCTGTTGACTCATGCTCCAGATTTCTATGGGTTTGGCCACAACGCTCGACTGACCTTCAAACTGTCATTAAGGATTTGCAAGTCTTTACTGGCACATACGAAGTTGAGGCTTTCAACTCAGACCAGGGCCCTGCTTTTGCCTCAAGGGTTTTCAGGGACGCCATGGCTTCATTAGGGGTCCAACTGTATTATTCATCTCTATTTTATCCTGAGGGAAATATTGGCATGGAGCGAATAAACTGGGATTTAGAACAATCCTTAACAGCTAGAGTATTAGGCATGGGTCATAGCTGCCTTAATCACCTGTATAGAGTCCAGAGAGCACCTAATAATCTGCCCAGAAGGAACCTGGGGAAGCGTACCTCATATGAATGTCTGTTCCAAACACAAATGTATGTTACAGATCTTGATGATCTTGTTGCGGAGGTGGCAGATATACTTTTTGACATAAGTAAACATGTCACTGTCTTGCAGGACTTACAACAGTTCCATGACGACAACACATCTGCCAGTGCCCCCACCTTGGGAATGAGGGATGTACCAATAATAACATCTACTGGCTGGATTCCTAAAGTTGGGGATTTAGTGTTTGAAAAGACTGCTGTGAAAAAGGAGTTTGATCCTTCCTAATGTGCACTTGTTCCAGTCCTGGGAACACACGGTACCAAAACTGTTTTTCTACCAGTGCTGCCTGGTTCCAGAGAAAATCGCTTTGTCTCCATCAACAATGTCAAGCTACACCATATGACTGATCCTGCACAGCAGACTCAGAGGACTCCTGGGTACTACCTGAATCCCTTTCACTACAGACCAGAATATTCCTCTACAGGTTTTAAGCAGCAATGCTGACACCTCTCTGAGCTTGGGGAGGGTGCAAAATTATCGTTCATTAGTATCATTAACTTCTTTTGCGACAAGTAATGTCAACAACGTTGATCGATTCTACTCAAATTCAACACAAACTGATGGTATAGTCTACTGTGAACCACAGAGGGAGACTTCTGCTAGCTCTCCCCTTCCAAACATGGCTCCAGTTTTTGCATGAACTGCTTCTGGATATTTTGCCGACATTAAAGACACTTTAACTGACTCATCTGCCTCTTCTGCAACAGAACTGTCAAGAGCATGTACGCTGATAATTTGGCTCAAAATTAACTATTTTATTCTTCCATTGAACACATACAGATAAGTGTGCACACAAAACATCACACAAGAGTAGCACAGACAAACACAGGCACCACACTTCAAGCCACAAGCACTCACACAAACAACAGACAGATGCACACACAACAACTATCTGTGGCTCTTATTAACTGTATTTGCCTTCCTCATTTGGATTGAGTTTGTCATCGTCTTCTTTTTACTAGTACATGGTCATTACCTTTGAGAACGCTCTACAGTTGAACTGGTGGATGAGGTCCTAAAACCAAATCTTTCCTCCATAAGGTACACAGAAACTTGTCCCTAGCAGTGATACCGATTCCTGTTGGGATTGTTTGGGATAGAGAATCATTTGATATATATGGCTAGACGGAAGTCATCCAAATTCCACTGCTTCCACTGTCTCCCTCTCCTCCTTCCTCACAGTCACATCCGCACTCACACCTGCATGCACTGCATCAACAGTCCCAGACCCTGCCACCTGTACACCCTTGCCCACAGACGCCACAAGAGCAGACATGCACCTCACACACCAAATGCAGTCACCACCACCATCACCACCTCATGTAGCACATCCACATAACTTGCAGACACCACCATAACATCCATCCACATGTCCTGTTTGCCTTTTCCCACCCTGTCTGTCCCCTCCTCCAAAGAAACACAAACGCTCGCACTCAGACCCCCAACAGCCATCCACCTCACACACGCACACTGTCCATGTACCTGCACCCAAGTCCACCACACCTACTCCTCCTACTACCACTCCCTCTACCTCCACTCCCACCCCTCCTCCCACATCCCGCCCCAAAGTCCCTAAGAAGGTTTTCCTTACCCATCTTGACTTCTTCCCTATCCATACTCCCCATCCTGCACGTAAGTGCAAGGTCCCAACCACGCAGCTTAGCACCTCAGCCAAACAGTCTGCCACTGCTCCCACCCAGAAATCTGCTGCTGGCACTAAGGGGCCCATGAGTGGGACAGCAGCCACTCCCACCATGGACACACCGCCTCAAAAACGGAGGTCTAGGGTGGTGGAACCTAAGAGACAGAGGACGAGGTAAGTGGAGACACCTCCTAAACATGGAGGCAAGGACATAAGTCACATGACAAAGGCCAAGGGGGGCCCTCACAGGAATGAACCAAGGATCCCCATCCACCACTTGAAGGCAAGGATCCCCAGCCACCATCTGAGGGCAAGGATCCCTCTCCACCACCAGAGGCCATGTAACCCCCCCTCTAGAGACTGTGGCCTAAACTCCCCTCCAGGGAAAGTGGGCAGGGAGCCCCCTCCAGAACCAGTGGGCAAGGAGCTCTCTCCAGAATCAGTGGACATGACACCCACTCCAAAGACTGTGGCCTAAGACTCCCCTCCAGGGACAGTGGGCAAGGAGCCCCCTCGGGAACCAGTGGGCATGGTACCCACTCCAGCCAAGGTGCCCTTTACCCCTGAGGTGCCTGCCCATTTCCAACATGATGCCCCTGAACAGTGGCGTCCGGATTATGTCAGGAGTCAAGTTGGGGCTTGGACGATGCACTATGTCTATGTGGCCCTTTAATATTTTGGGCTGGCCAATGGCCCATCCTTTACATTGACGTGTATATAGTTATTTATTTATTCATTATGGTGGCTGTTGCCAGCAAATTACAGGTGTTGTACTACAGGTGTGTGCCCTTGCATTCTTTGCTCCTGGGTCCTGTAACTGTCGATGTACTGTGCAGCTGGTTGTGTGTGTGTGTATGGTGTGTGTTGTGCGTGTGTGTGTCACTCTCCTTTTCCTCCCTTTCCTCCCAGCTGTACTCACTGTCGTCGTCTTCATCAGTGTTGGTGCTGCAGGACGGGCATGGTGTGGTAGAGCATCGGGAAGACTTGGAGTTCAGGTTCCATGGCGGCTCCGAAGTCCTCTGTGCCCCTGAAGATGAGTCTTTCCTTTTCTGTAATATGTTTCCGTCAGGCTTTTGATGGTGTTGCTAACACCCCGGAAATCCTGGCGGTTTTCTGTGTCATAATATGGTGGGCGGTACCTTGACTTCCACCTGGCTGTAGGTGGCTACCGCCGCAGTCGGTGGTTTAATGCCCTGGTGGTTGGTGTGGTACATTGCCTGTCTATGGGAGGTCTCACCACCATGGTCATAATTTGGCGATAATTACCGCCAGCCTGTTGGTGGTAAAACTGACACTTTAACAGTGGCGGTCAGTACACAGCCAATGTCATAATGAGGGCCACAGTGTAGGGCAATCATGCCAGCAATGGTTGAAAAGTTCCTCACTAGATGCTTTTAAAGAACACCCTTGTCTCCTGTCTAACAATATAGATTTGCAGGATTTCCTGTTAGGTCCCAGAAGACAATATAGAAAGCACTTCTTATGTGCAGTATGTAATGAAATTAGGAAACTTTCCCAACAATACAATACAGTCAACCTTATGTCCCCGTGTCATGCACGTTTTTTCTAAACTGGCTGATGATGCCTCCACCATGGCAGTGCACAGCAGTTGTAGATAATAGGATTAATACCTTGTTCGCATATCCACTTTAAACAATATTGTTTCTTCTGCAACAGTCAGGACTTGGGCAGAGCAACTAAGGTCCACTATGCAGTTAGGTTGTACACAGCAAATACTGAAAGCAGGTTGCATTACCTGGCAATGCATTAGTGTATGGGACATAAATGTAGACTAATGTATTCTAGTTCCTTTAGTCCGCTTGTTTGTGCATTTATTCCATGTAGTATACACCAGCCTATTACACTGTACTACACCATATTCCACAAAATACGAAAGATGAACCATAGATATATATAACCAGTATGAGGCTTACATAGCAAAATCCAATTATATTATAATTCTCTAGCCCATACAATTGTACAATATAGAGTATCGTCAATCATTCATTCCATAAAGACAGCACACATATATATATTATAGAAAAGCTGCCAAATAGCATTGTAAAAATATAGATGTGTCACTTAGTAATCTTGGCCTGTTTAATATCATAAATGTCACAATAGACTTAATCTGTAACATAATTGATCATTCCGTAGATTTAAACTATTAGGATGAGTAAACATGCAAGGAAAAGTAAGTGCAAAAAAGTCCTTATCTCTATATCATTACACCCTGTGAAAAACATGTCATTATGTAAAGGAAAGAAGAAAAGATGGCAAGTAAAATCCAAATATTAATCCATCCGTCCCCCTTCTTCCTGTAACAACACAAAATACATATTAAGTGATCTTATCCAATATACTATCTTATAAAACCTAAAAAATCAGAAAAGTCAAACACGAGAATGAAAAAATACTACATATACATTAAAACAACTTGCAATTCAATTCTCTAAAATCACATTAACTAATTATTTACGAAAATTAACAATCCATCAGTTCTCATAAAGGAGAATATTCAATTCCTCACCCGTATTTAACCCCTTAAGCATTTTAGTTTATAAATCCAGAATATACCTGGATAAAAGTTTCCTTAGAGTTAACTCTCTCTCCCCACCCCTATGATACTATGGTACAGGTTCAATACCAAAATATGATTAAGGAGTTGTCAGAGTTGTGTTCATCCTGAAAGTGTCTAGACATGGGATAGAGGGAATTATTTAATGTAATAGCTCGCATATGTTCGAGAATGCATTTCTTAACACCGTGTTTGGTACTCCCCACATACCACCAATGGCACAGACACTCTAACACATAAATCATGAATGGAGTACTGCATGTAAGAAATTGCTTAATCTGTCTCAGTGTGCCTGGTTTACATGTAGGATATTCCTTGCGCATAACACTATTGAGGCAGGCTCTGCAAAGTTCACATGGGAAGAATCCCTGTAAATTAGAACCTCTAATTTGTGGAACCGTGGTGATGTAATTAGATCTCAGAATATCAAGCTAGCTACGACCCCTTTAATAAGTAATTTGGAGTCTCCTTTGAATTGTGGCACCAATAATGGTATCACTTCTCAAAATGTCCCACTTTTTGAAATAATCTTCCGAATGTGTACTGCATCCTCATTATAAGTCATGATGATCCTCCTCTCATTCATCTCCACATCTTTCTTCATAGGTTTATTGTTGAACAGGGTCTGTGTTCTTTCTACCCATTTAACTTTATTGATGGCCTTCTTAATCACCCAATTAGGGTAACCTCTTTGTTTAAATCTAATAATCATATTTTTTTGTTCATTCTCAAACGTTTCTTAAGTATTACAATTGCATTTGGCCCTCAACAATTCACCATAAGGGATGCTCCACTTCAAATTCTCTGGGTGCCCACTCGACGCATGAAGTAAGCTATTGCCTGCCGTGAACTTCCAAAACAGTTCTGTATGCATAATATTGTTACTGATCTTTATCTTAGTATCTAAAAAATCCATAGAAGATTTACTGATGTCATATGTCAAAACAATATTATGATTGTTGTTATTCAGATTGTCAATAAATCTCATGGCTTCCCCTTCAGTACCTTTCCAAATGATAAACAGATCATCTATGTATCGAAGCCATAACATGGCTTGTTTGATTTCCGGGTACATCTCCTCATCCTTAAAAATCTCCTCCTCCAACCATCCTAGGAACAAATTAGCAAATCTAGGAGAAAAACAAGTTCCCATGGCAGTCCTGAGTATTTGTTTGACCAATACCCCGTTAAATAAAAAACGAATTTTTTGTCGGACAATATCTGATCATCTCAATAATCATATTTGTATTGGATATACATATATACTGTGTATATATATATATATATATATATAGTTAGGAAATAGAATTAAAACATTTAAAAACTAAGGTTACAGGGACGTTGTAGTTAGGTTCACATTTCACACGTACAATTCCATAGAAATTCAGGAGTTATAGTTACCTAAGCTAACTATAACTTGAGCCCCCGTAATGGACTGCTTATGACCTCACAAATTATATCACTCATGACATGGTCAGTGACATCCCTGATGACATCTCAAATGACATCACTGTTAACATCATGCAGTGGGTGTAAGTGGTTGTATGGATGTGTGAGTGGATCTATGGGTGGGTGTGTGTTTGAGTCATTTGCTGTATGGGAGAGTGATGTCTAAATAGCTGTATGGGTGAGCAAGTGGCTGTGCAAGTGGCTCCATTGGTCGAGTGAGTGAGTGTGTGAGTAGCTGTACTGGTGATTAAGTGGGTTTGTGTGTGCTTGTATAGGCGAGTGACTTGGTGTGTTACTGACTGTATTGGTGAGTGACTTGGTGAGTCAGTGACTGTATGGGTGAGTGAGTGGGTGTATGACTGGATGTATGCATAAGTGGGTGGCTGTCTCAGTCATTGTATGGGAAAGTGACCGGATGTGTGAGAAGCTGTTTCAGTGAGTAAATGGGTGTGTTAGTGGCCTCATGGGTGCGTGGGTTTGTGAGTGCCTGTAAAGGTGAGTGAGTGGGTGTCTCAGTGGTTGTATGTATGAGTGAATGGTTGTGTAAGTGACTATTGATGAGCGAGTGACTCTGTGACTGTATGGCGCAGACTGTGGGTGTGTGAGTAGTTGTATTCACTGTGTGGCTGATAGTGGGTATGTGAGTGGTTGCATGGGTGTATGACTGTGTGAGTTGCTCTATGGGTCTGTGACTGGGTGTGTGTAGTATGAGTGTTAAAAGCTGATGTAGTACTGTATGGATGTGGGAGTGGCTAAAGTTGTTGTGTGAGTGATTTGAGGGGTCCATGTTAGTAGTTTTATGAGTCTTTGAATAGCTGTGTGTGTGTGTAAGTAAAAGAGTGTGTTTGCAGGCATGAGTAGGTGTGTGACTGGTTCTGTGGATGATATCATAAGTTATGTCATTTGCGGTGTTGTCAGTGATGTTACCAGTGATGTCACTGAGCATGTCAGGAGTGATGTAATCTGTAAGGTCAAAAGCTGTGCATTACAGGGACAAAAGTTATAGTTATCTCAGGTCACGCACACGCTGTGCACAACAGAGGTTGGTGGCAGGACTGTGGCCTGTGGCCATGCCCTTTGGCCAACCCCCTATAAGCACCCAACCACAAGCTGCCCATGGCTTTCAGACATGCACAGCAGGGGTTGGTGGTAGGGCCTGGTCTCCAGCTGGGCCCTGCAATCAACCCCAATAACCATGCAGCCCCCTCCCTAGGCCAAAACCTAGAACCACCCAACCTCTCTCCCCAGGCACAGCACCCTCCCAGGCCTATCACGGCCCTGTGGACCCCATCCCCCTGGGCCAGGCTTAATTTTAAATTTTATTGGGGGGAGAGGGAAGCACCCCCCCTTCCCAAGGGTGATCTCAGCCCCTGGGATACTGTTCCCCGTGGCCTGGCTATGTGACCTAGGTGTCCCCCGAGGGAACCCAGTCACAAGGATGGGAACCGCAGGGTGAGCTTGAAGGCCCCCGCAGTCCCAGCCAGCTCCCCACCTAGTGTTGGAGCCAGCATTGCTTTCACAGAGAGCTCTCTGTGAAAGCGATTGCTTCCTCTTTCTCCCTGCCTGCCTCTCTGCGGGCAGGAAAACAGAGGAAACCTCCGCTCACAGTGAGGACAGAGCAGTTTGACAGCTCTCCCTCACTGAGAACTGGGTGTTTGCTGTAACTTGGTGGGAGCTGTCAGCTCCTGCCAAGTTACAGCAAACAGTTATATCCTTGGGGTGGGCACTGAGGGACATAGTAGGAGCTGACCTTGGGGGGTGGCAGTCTCCGGGGCCATCAGTGGCTCTGCAACAGTGCCAACACGGCTTCGTACTAATGTAATAGCCCCAGATAGGTGGTGGTCCACGGGGATCAGGGGTCCACCACGGACCCTCTAATTGATGTACAATTAGCGCTGGGAGGTGGTAGTCCCTGAGGCTGTTGGGGGGAGGGGCGGACAGCCCCCCACATTATTTACAATTAGTGCCTGGGGTGGTGGTGATCTGGGGCTGTAGAGTGGGCCAGGTGGACCCCTCATTCTGTAAATTAAGTGCCCCGGGGAGGTGGTGGTTCCTGGGGCTTCAGGGGGGTGGGGCTTGGTGGCCCTCCTTGCATTTCTTAAGTTAAACCCCCGGGGGAGGTGGTGGTTCCTAGGGCTGCAAGGGAGACAGACGGCTCCCTGCATAGAAAATCGAAATGCTCCAGGGATCTGGCCCACTCAGGAGCTTGTAAAAAACCAGCGCAGGAGCCCGCGCTTGTGCTTTTTTAAAATGTTTCCTGAATTTGCGACGTCGTCGTGAATTCACAGGAAAAATTAAAAAATATAGATGTGTTTTTTGATCGGGGTGTCCCTCTGAAAACCCACACCATCGCTAAGGGGTCAGGATGAAACTACCCTGGCCCCCTGTCTTTTTTTAAAAACTTTTTTGTGGGACACGGCTGAAGCCAAGTCCCAAGATGGCTGCCAACACTTCCTGGTTTGAAGTATTGGCAGCCAGTAAGAATTTTAAATTTCCCTGCACAGGCTTGTTACTTATCACAAAATTGCTGCGAAGAATTCCCAGCCCTATATCTCTACATTTATTTCCCCTTTAATATCTCCAAAACTACTGAACAGATTTACACTAAATAAGCGAAAGCGTAACCTGCGTACCAAAAACTAGCTTTTTGCAACATTTTGTGTATTTCCATCCATCAGTTCAGGCTGCAGTTGTGTTCAAAGGTCCTATAGGACTTAACATGGGAAATGCATGTTTTTTAACCCCCGTTTTCTTAGTCCCCACCAGATGGATCACCCCAAAACTTTCCATGTGCAACAAGACTCACAAACACATTTTTTGGGGAAACTTTTGTCAAACAATGCCAAAGATAGAGGAAAGGAAAAAATGCTTTTTCTATCAAAACACAGCCCTAACTATATATATATATATATATATATATATTTATATATATATATATATATATATGTATGTGTTTGTGTGTGTGTATATATATATATATATATATATATATATATATATATGTGTGTGTGTGTGTGTGTGTGTATAGATATATATTTACAAAATCAAAGGTTACAGGGACGCTATAGTTAGACTCATATTTTGAATGTACAAAACCATAGAAATTCAACGCATGTCTCTGCCGTGCAGTTTTTTGTGTGAAAAATGTTACTTCAAATATTATATTTATATTATTAATGATGTTATAAAAGATGGTATGAGTGCTGTAATTTGTGGGGTAATTAGCAGTCCGTGGCAAGGGCGCAAGTTATAATTACCTTAGGGCACCATTATAGTTACTTGAGATAACTCTACCTAGAACAGGTGACGTTCTATGGTTTTGTATGTTTAACATAAGAGCCTAACTATAACATCCCTGTAACCTTTGTTTGTTTAGTGAATTTCAATGTTTTTTTAAAAATTCCATTTCCTAACTATAATGTCCCTGTAACCTTTGTTTTTTCAGTGAATTTGAATGCTTTTTTAACATAAAGAAATGTAATTACTATATATTAATTCAACCACCACTGTGCACGGCCTTTGATCGTGCGCAGAGGGGTTGGCTCTCAGCAGCAGCTGACAAGAAAAACCCCACTCGTCACAGTCACTATATATGATATTGACCTCGGAATGGCAAGGATGCAAACACCTCCTTCAAGGATTACTGATAACTTTTCAAAGTGGAAATGCAAAGAAAACACACTTGCTTTTCCTTGTCCACAGGCACAAAGTTAGGCTAACTAGTATTTTACAGAAGCAGAGCTTCAACATGTGCACCTGCTTTGTTTGTATGTGTAAGTGCTTGCTGCTGAAGTTTAATTTCTGTAAAATGTGCATTTTGCCAGAATGAATACTTCCATGCGTATTTATCCAAGAAAAGGCCACCATTTTCTGCAAAATGTCTACCCAACTATAATACTTTCTACTGGCTATTTAATGAGTGCTATCTCCTTGGGTAAATGTATAGTGCATCTCCTACACTACAGCTGCGTATAGGATGGTGAGGAAATGTCTCCATTGAACTTGTGTGTTTGTAACTTTGTCAATGTGATTGTTCCTCAAGTGTCTTCATCACAATATTTTCAATGTGGAACTGCAGATCTGCAATTCCATCTTTAAATTATTTTTTTATTCAAAATTTTGGGAGTCGGTGGGGGGAGCTTTAAGGCCTCCATTGTCCCGACTCCTGTTTTCCCCATTGTTTTTAAAATACCTTTGCCCAGGGAGGGGCAGACCCCCTGCTTCTATTAAAATACTTTTGACCTGGGAAGATGGCTGTGTCCGGGGCTCCAGGGGTGTCTCTTGTGACCCCCCACTTCTATTAAAATAGATTTGCCCAGGGAGGTGGCGGTCCCCAGGGCTGCAGGGGGGCACTAATTAACAGTGCCCCTGGGAGGTGGAGGTCCCTGCGGTTTTGAGAAGCCCTAGGTGGGGGGGCCCTGAATGCCCCCCTCTTATTCTATGGTAATCCACCTGGACCTGGCTCACCAGGAGAGACCGCACTAGCTTTTTTAAATTTGAATTGAGACAAAATTCACAAATGTTTGTTGTTTCTTTTTTTTTTTTATAAATGCTTAGCCTTGTGGGTCACTGGGAGACCACTGCACCAGCCAGGGCTAGTGAAGTACAGTAAAGGTACCCTGACCCCTTTTCTTTTTTGTTTACATTTATTTTTGAGACTCACCTGAAAGTGAGTCTCAAAATGGCTGCCAACACTTCCTGGTTGGAGTGTTGGCAGCCAATAAGATCTCTGCACAAGCTCTGCAGTAACTGTGAATTTGTTGCAACCCTAGATTTACAAATTCAGTTTTCTTTAAATATCTCAAAAACTACTGAATGGATTTACACCAAATAACAACAAAGCACTCTTTTTAGGCCAAGAGCTACCTTCATGCCACATTTGGTGTAATTCTGCCCAGCAGTTCAGGCTGTAGTCATGTATAAAACCTCTATGGGAACTAAAATGGTAAGCACACTTATTTTACCTCCCCCTTTTCCTTTGCCCCATCTTGAGAGATCACACCAAAACTTTCCATGCACAACAAGATTCTAGGGAGCACTTTCTTTGGGACAGTTTTGTGAATATTCATCAAACTGTGACAGAAATATCAGGCAGGTTCAAAAATGTTTTTTTAATGGAAACTAGGTACTAACTAACTACCATCTGTCGACCACCACTAGGTAATAAATCGATAAATAAATAAATATATATGCCCACTGAGGTAGCACGTTGCCAGTCGAGCAACCGGAAAAGCAATAAATTACTTCTTGAGAAAGTAGAAAAACGTACACTCAGCACTCCATAAGCACTGAAAATTTAGTGCCTCAAATACTGGAAAAATACATTTCACCGCTTATGGAGTTCTGAGTGCATGTTTATATATATATATTACCTAGTGGTAGTCATCACTAGGTAGTTATAGTTAGGTAGTTAGGACCTCATTTCTATAAAAAGCATTTTTTTACTTGCCTATATCTTTAGCGCTAGTTGACAAATCTTCACAAAATTTTCCAAAGAAAATACGACACTCATGTCAGCTGCTGTCTGGAACATTTCAGGGTGATCGGTTAAGAAAAAAGGGAGAGTCCCAAAACATGTTTTCACCATGTTAATTTACATAGGGATTTTGAACAGAAATAGCGGCGGAACCACTGGACGGATTTACTCCAAATTTGGCAGAAAGGTAGCTCTTGCTATTTGGTGTAGATCTGTTCAGTTGTTTTTGAGAAATTTAAGAAAATCCAAATTTGTGAACATAGTGATGCTAAGGATCACTGGCCCCTCCGGATCTCATGCTGAGATCTGATTGGCTGATAACACTTTAACAACAGAAGTGTTGTCAGCCATCATGGGACTCGAGTCCCAGAAAAAAAAAAAAAAATACAAAAGGGTCCCGGGTATGAACACCTTGACCCCTTAGCTCCGGTGAGGGGGTCCCAAAAGGACTCACCAAGGGCTAAAGATTTTTTTTTTTAACTTTAGGGGTGGATCCCGGATCTGCCATAAAAATAAAAAAAATGAAGTGTGGGCTCCTGCGCTTCGTTATCATAAAGCACCCGGGTGGGCAAAGTCCCTGGGGCATTTATTTTGAAATGCTGGGGGGGTGCTTCAGGCCCCCTCCCATTGCCCCGGGGACTATGCTGTATATGCGGTGGGGGGCGGGTGCCCCTCCACTGCCATGGGACTGCTACCTCCCCAGGGCTGCTATGATATGCGGGGGTGCCCAGCCCCATCCCTGCCCCTTGGACCACTACCCGCTGGGGCAAATATTTAAAAAAGGAGATCCCTTTGGGAGCCCCGCATCCCATGGACCACCACCACCTAGGGCACAGCATAATAATGTAAACGGGGTCCAATCCCCACCTATCCATGGCTATCTTAAAGTTGGGCTCCCCTCATGGAGCCACAGATGGCCCTGGGGACCACCACCCCCAGGGACGGCTCCTGCTACGTCCCGGGGTGCCACATTTAAGGGTGAAAAAAATAGGCCTGATAAATAATTTAAAAACATAGCTCAGCGTGAAAGTCAAGTACTTTCACACTGAGGGCTTGAGTCCAGCAGGGCTTTTTTCCCTATTTTATTTTTTAATTACAAATGTTTAAATCAAAAATGTAAGTTGATTTTATTTTTTTTAAATAAAAAATGAATTTTCATTTTTAAGTCAAACAAAAATATGTCATTCTCAGTATATCATACATCAAAGACTAAAAAAGTATCTGTCTCCCACCCACTCTCTTTCTCTCTCTCTCTTTCAATCTCTTTCTGCCACTCATTCACCCATTGAGACATGTACACACCCACTCACAGACCCACTGAGACCCTCTTGCGCCCACACACAGTCCCAGTCAGACACTCACGCACCCACTCAGACACTCATGCGCCCACTCACAGACCCACTGACACCCTTATGCACCCACTCACAGACCCGCGCACACACTGACTCATCCACTAAAACACTGATGTACTGACTTTCACCCCGAGACAGACAATCTGACAGTCACTTTCACCCCCAGATACATCCTCTCACACCTATTTTCACACCAAGAGAGACTGCAGCCAACTCCCACCGCGCATGGCCAAACGCCAGTGCACATCATGGGGTTGGGTGGTTAGGAGTTGTTGGCCGCAGGGTCTGGATGCAGGCCAGGTCTTGCGGACAACCTCCTCTGCTCACAGGTGAAGGCCGAGCGCGGTGCAAGGTTGGGTGCTTATAGGAGGTGGGCCTCAGGGCCTGGCATGGCCAATTACTATACGTTAGCAAAACCATAGAAATTCACTGAAAAAACAAAGGTTACAGGGACGTTATAGTTAGGAAATAGAATTTTAAAACAAACAGAGAAAATCGATGAAAAAACAAAGGTTACAGGGACGTTATAGTTAGGCTCAGATTGGAAATGTATAAAACCATAGAAATCCACCAGTTATAGTTACAGTTGCCTTAATTCACTATAATTTGTGCCCTAAGGTAACTATAACTTGTGCCCTTGCCATGCACTGCTAATTACCCCACAAATTGGACAAATAAAATGTGTATGGCGGGGGCACGAGTTAGAGTTACTTGAGGTTACTCTTACTGTAACTGGTGAATTTCTATGGTTTTATACATTTAAAATTTGAGCCTAAATATAACGTCCCTGTAACCTTTGTTCTTTTAGTGAATTTATATATATATATATACATACATATATTTATACATATATATCCAAGAAAGAAGTGACTCAAACAGATGATCTCACTAAAGAACAAAAATATATTTCTACTACGTTTCAGCTTCCACCTTCCTCAGGTAGTACAAGATTGTTTGCTCAGTGGCTGCACAGCTGACACTGGTGGATTTTCAAAAAGCATCATGAGTGAAGATTCCAATTGGAATGTGGAATCAATGCAGTCCTGAGAACTCTTCAGATATGCAGAAATCAAGTGGTATTGTCAGTGATGTTCATATATATGTATAGATAGATAGATAGATCTATTTGTGTGTGTGTATACATATATATATATATATATATACATATATATATAGCTTTTATTTAATCATCTCTGTTATTTGTATCTGCTTACCATGTTCTTGAGTCAGCAACATCACTGTGACTTATGGAGTTCTATCGTCATGGTTAAGTTTACAGTATTGTCAGTTATGTCAGTTGAAGTCGGAGCTAGAGACTGTGGTATCCTGGGCAATTTGTGTCAAATAAACATCTTATTTTTCTGAAGTTGTGTTGGTTTGTATTTTGGAGCCACGAAATCCCTCTTTACTTCTTGAGCTTTGGTCTTCATTCATACCATGCTCTATGAACAAACATTTTATTCCCATGTCAGAGGTTTTGGGGCCAAGGGGCATGTAAGGCATGCAACCGTACATTAATAATACTACAGGAGTACTCTAAAATGCCTTTGCAACTATATAGTCCATTTTTCTCAGAAGCAATAGTACATTCATTGGAACAGTGTAGTTAATTGTGAGCATTGTTCCATTTGGACGAAACCGGAAATGCATAGCTATGCATGACTTTCAAGTCTGCCACCCAAAACTATACATTTCAAGGGGCAGAGGTATTTTTTATTGTGGCTAGTTCTAAATATTCCAACAGGGACCCTCTCATTCAAAACAACCTTTGTTCTATACTCATTATGTTGTTGACGGGGCCTTTTCAGCAGGTTGTTCAAAAGACGTTTCATTGCTGGCAGCCACACCCTTATCCTGGAGAAATAAAAAACACATTTCATATGAGACAAAACACAAAATGATTTAGAAGCATTTCCAGGTGACACCATCTCCAATCTTCAAAAGCGTTCTCATCTAGCAACTCGTCAAAATGATGCAGGCGATGAAGTTTTATAAACTGGTTATGACAAGCGAGTAAAAAATACAAACGAATGCAGAAATCTGCTATTTAATGCTGTAAATGACTGTATTTACTCAGTTTCCTATCTGTCATGCGAGTCGTATAACCTTCTCATTTTCAGAGACTGGCACAGGCTGTTCTGCATGTGGTTTCCAGAATCAGCAAATTATATTGGCAGAACAAAGCTGTCATATTTTGTGGTATTTTGTTACATCCATTATTTCACTTACGCTTAGACTTCTCTCTTGCAAAATCAAATTGCATGTGAAAATAAACCTGCCTTGTTTTGCAACATTAAACAAAAACTGATAACTTTCTCCTTTCAGCAGAATATAGCCTTGTGCTTTGAGACGTAGGAATCCTTTTGCATATGAATGGACAGACATAAGTAGAAACTGCATACTTAAAGCACGCACAACACTATGGGGGTCATTCTGACCCCAGCGGTCATGGACCGCCGGGGCCAGGGTTGGCGGGAGCACCGCCAACAGGCTGGCGGTGCCCCGCAGGGCATTCTGACCGCGGCGGTTTTGCCGCGGTCAGATGCGGAAAACCGACGGTCTCCTGCCGGTTTTCCGCTGCCCTTTAGAATCCTCCATGGCGGCGCAGCTCGCTGCGCCGCCATGGGGATTCTGACAGCCCATACCGCCATCCTGTTCCTCCCGCCAGGAACAGGATGGCGGTATGGGTTGTCGTGGGGCCCCTGGGGGCCCCTGCAGTGCCCATGCCTATGGCATGGGCACTGCAGGGGCCCCCGTAAGAGGGCCCCACTTTATATTTCAGTGTCTGCTTTGCAGACACTGAAATACGCGACGGGTGCCACTGCACCCGTCGCACCTTCCCACTCCGCCGGCTCAATTCTGAGCCGGCGTCCTCGTGGGAAGGCTCTTTTGCACTGGGCTGGCGGGCGGCCTTTTGGCGGCCGCCCGCCAGCCCAGTGCAAAAGCCAGAATACCCTCAGCGGTCTCACGACCGCGGAGCGGTATTTTGGAGGGGGGAACTCTGGCGGGTGGCCTCCGGCGCCCGCCAGGGTGAGAATCACCCCCTATGTCATGTGGGTTTATTTGGGAAGTTGGACAGTCCCACGCTTTGACACAGGGTTAAAGATTCGTTTGCCTCTTCTTTTCAGGCCATATCCAGCTAAGCAGGGAGTGATTGAAAGCACTGTTTGTTATCTGGCTCTGTAAGTAGTATGAAAAACACCCAAGTGGGCTGAAGAGCAGGGCCAAACTGGCTATTATGCCACAGGCATTTCCCGGTAGTCTGCTGTAAATGAGCGTTCATAGCTGAAGGGGATGTCATGACCCAGCCATGCCCCATGACCCGATTCTCATCTTGGCTTCCTGAAGCATGGGGCTGGTTTTAAACTTTTATGATAGGTCTGATTTGGATTTCCATTTTTTCGCTGTGAAAGAGACTTGTAGTGTTGCCAATTGATTTTGACTATTTTGTCCTGTGCCCTCCAGGCTCTAAGGCCTAAGAGTCTCTGAAGAAGGTGTTATTATTTTCTTTTCATCCACCTGGATATGTCCTTCACTCCTTGACTGGTGATGCTTCCCCCTCCCCATGCAGAGACCTTTTGTGATGATTTGGGCCCTTCGGGTGTACGTTTTCATATCTTTTTTCCAGAAAAGGTATTCAGACCAGACGTATGTCCTATTTTTCCCACATAACATTACCTAGGGTTTGTGCATTTCCCTGGAGGGAAATAAGAAAATATCCAAAATATAGCGACATTTGTGTACATACGTATATTTGTTTCCTAAAAATGACATAAACAGAAGGTTTAATGTGCTGGGATCACCCTGTTCCTTGTTTTCATGATCAGAGTATCATAGTTGCAGGGTTATATAGTGTGTGTTGGTTATCCAAAAACGAGATTCCCAGAAATAACAACTGAGCTGCAGCTTATAATAACTTTCCATTGTGCACCGTCTATGAATTAACTGCGTCACAGGGAAAGGGCAGGACTGTGCTGTATTTAATGCCATACAACCCATTCCTATCCTTTCCCCTGTGCTGGGACACCATGGGCTGCCAAATGCCAATGTAGGCACCCTTGTACTATCGAGCAAGGGTGCCTGTGTTGCATACAGGATTGTTTTGTGCAGGAAGGGACATCTTTCTGCACAAAATCAATCCTGAGCAGAATATTCCTCTTCCTACGTGTGCTGCACAGAAACTAATGAGGAAAAGTAAAGATATTTCTTTTCGTTACGCCTCCCCTGAGAAGACATATCTTTTTGCCGCATTCCCCGGCCTACCACTTCTGGTAAATCTGAGAATATGTCAAAAATCTTCAGAGTGGCATGGGAACACCTGCACAACTCCAATGGAACACCTTGTCAGAGCAGAGGTAGGCAATGCAGCAATTTGTGCTGCGTTGCCTTACTCCAGATTTATGGAGCCTCTGGGGGCCACGCAGAGTGGCCTTGCATGGCTTCATAAATCTCTAGTTTAAGTTGAGTCGCTGTGCCTTTTGAGCTAGAGCACTTAGAATGTTTTTCTGTGTATGTATTGTTGGATTCCATGTTCCATGTGGGTGCTTCATGGATACTCCGATCAGCAGTTGCAGCAGAGCTTTCTTGAGTGGGAAGCTCCGGATGTGGGCTCCCTCGTTATCCAAATAACCTTGGATTTTTGCACTAACCTTTGTAAGCATTTTCACTTCCATGTTTGGTGATGTGGGATGTTTACTGTGGGAGTCTTCCTGCTGCTTCCTGTTGATCTCCTTACTTTTCTGGGCTGCTACTTCTTCGGAGGAATAATGCTGGTGTGCTACATTGACCATCCTGGTCCTCTGTTCGACAGTGCTAGACTAGCAGATCATGTTTGAGTTTGCTGCTTGTTCTTTCCACATTTTGCCGAGGCTTTGGCATAAAGGGGCATGACTTTTGAGCGCAAGCTCTCCTATTGGCTGCACATGAACTGAGCTACCTTATAACTGTTTGCTCTGTGCACATCACATCATGCCTCACATTACTGGCCTCAGCGAATTAGGAGGTGTTAAGATGCGCGTTGCTTCCTTACATCACATGTTGCTTTCCCGACATCACATGTCTATATGTGACACAACGTCTTTCAGCCATCTATGTTTGGGCTCATATCAGATTATTCTACAACCTATCTGTATACCTTTGCATACAATGGTCATCTTGAGTGGAATATTCCTTGGAGGACATTTCAATCACATGTGCAGGGATGAATCCTTACTCACCTCATATGGATTTCTTCACACAGTTTGGTGACTCAGGTACTGTTTTCCATTTGTTTATAAGCTATTCCTCCACATTACTGGAAGCCACTATTTGATTAGCTCATGGCTTCTCATCAGTACCCATTGCAAATAACCCAATTTTTGCAAAATCCAGGTAAGCCACCTCTTGCATGGAAACACTGGTTCAGCATATTTGATAATTACTTAGTAACAATTGACACTGTGAGATTTAACAGCTTTATTGTTTAGTCATAAAGGCCAAGAAGGCCAGCAAGTACTTGATAACTTACCTACTGTGACAGCGCCTGGGGGTGATGGTGATAACTGGAAGGGTTATGTTGAAGAAATTTCAGGCATTCAAAGCACATTTTCTGAGAAATTAAGGCCCATATTTATACTTTTTTAGCGCCGCATTTGCGCCACTTTTTGATGCAAAAGCGGCACAAACTTACAAAATACAATTGTATTTTGTAAGTTTGCACCGTTTTTGCATCAAAAGGCGGCGCAAAAATGGCACTAAAAAAGTATAAATATGGGCCTAAGTGTGCTTCTGGAAAGGTTCAACTTCTTCAATAGGAAACAAGTAGCTGACGAATATATTGAGGAATTTATCTCCAGTCTTAGGTTCTTGGCTTCAACATGTAACTTTGGTGAATCTCTTGACACTTACCTTAAAAAACAATTTGTGATTCAGTGCTTTTCTAAGAAAATACAAAAGAGGCTGCTCAGTTGTAGAGATCTAACACTTTTAGAAGTAATAGATGTTGTAAACGCAGTTGAACGTTCCATGGTATCGATGAAGCTCATGGCTTTGGAATTCTTTAATCCTCCACATGTTAATGTTTACTTGTGTGCTCAAGAACACCCGACCAATGCACTTTTTATTCTGAGATAGGCCTATTAAGAATATGCAAAAATAATTCAACCTATTTGTTACAGATATAGGGCCAGATGTACAAAGCTTTTTTAAGGTTGCAAACGGTTCAATTAACAGAATCGCATCCTTTGCGACCGGATAAAAACATTTTTAAATGAACAAAGGCCCAGTCTGCAATTTCATAACCTATTACTGTATCTCAAATAGGATTTGCGATTCAGTATTATGAAGGGGCATATTAAGGACATTCCATCCTAATACTGACTCGTAGTGGTATGTGTCAATATTTTGCAACTTAAATGCTGTCACAAAACATTTGCAAACCATTTTCAAATGAGAAGGAGTTCCCAAGGGACACCTTCCACTTTAAGAATGTTGGTGAAAACATTTTTTAAGAGCAGGAAGTGATCCCACGGACACTGCCTACTCTTAAAAAATGAAAAGAAAACATATTTTTCTTTTTTGAAACGCATCACATTTTCCTTTTGGGAAAATGGACTGCATTTTAAAAAAATGCTTTATTAAAAAGCAATCAAAAACATGGCTACTGACCCTAGCAGTCCACCATCCCTGTGATTTTTGTGATTCCCAATGGGTCGCAAAGCGAGACCTACCTCATGAATAACAATAAAGTAGGTCTATTTAAGACCCAATGCGACTCGCACACTTAGTGAAACACATTTGTACATGAGTGTTTTCAAATACCAATTAGCGAATCTCAAAATTTCGTTATTTGGTAATCATAAATGGTTGCCTGCGTATATCTGGCCTGTGGTTCTAAATCTCATGTGGTAACTATATGAATCACCCAACTATGGGAAAACATTGTAATAAGTGCAAAAAGGTTAGTCACTTTCAGGCTGTCTGCAAAGGTGGTAAGACATCTTTAAAAAAAAAACAGTTTGGATGTGAAATGAATGAGTGCACCCATGTATTTTAGAGATCACAAGCCTTTGATCTATTTGCTCAATTGTAATTGTACGGGCAAAGCTTCATCGAGGTTGGTCAGGTTATTCGCACGCCTTCAGGAGTTTTCCTTTAGTATTAAATATATTCCAGGTGGTAAGAACAGTAGGGCTGATTGCCTAACTAGAATGCACTTAGAATGTAACTGTGTTCAAGAAGGGGGTGATGGTGTGGATTTTGTTATGGCTTTTGTGGATAATGTGATCAAAGACAAAGAAGTGGTTTCGAGAAATGAATGGCTACAAGCTCTTGTAAAAGATCATAACTTGAAGGAATTGATGAGGTTTATCAGGAATGGATGGCCTCATGAGAAGAATTTCGATGTTGGGGTTGGATCTTTTGCTGAAGTGTAAGTGGTTATCTCAAGCGCCAGAGCTTGTGCATCTCTCCTGCAATTATTCATGCAGATTTAATTAGTCTAGCACATAAAGGGCATTTATGTATAAGTGGGACATGCAAGAATCTCAAACAGTACTACTGGTGGCCCGCAATGGATGCCCATTGCCAAGTGGGTTAATTCTTGTGCTATAGGTCTTCAGCCAGCTAAGCACTGGAAAACTTTTGAATCACCATTGCATGTCCTTTCCTTGCCTGACAGACCTTGGGATAAAGTATCCCTGGACTTTGCAAGACCCTTTGATTTGTTGCCTGCAGGTACAAGTTTCTTGTTGGTTTTAGTAGATTATTTTTCAAACTGGGTCTACCTTGAGTTTGCAGCAGTTCCCAACACCAACACTGTGATCAGATTTTTTCCTTATTTTTTAAAAGTTTTATTTTGTGTGTTGTATGCATATTCAGCATGTGTTTGTTTATTGCGTTTACTGCATATTATTCCAACAACTTTGTACCTTTACTTTTTGATCTTTTCCAGCTCTGCACCTTTAAATAGTTGTTTAAACAGTTATATTTCACTGTATTTAACTATACTGGTAAAACCGTTATTACTTCCTGGTGTTTGTTAGCCTATTACTCACAAAGACTAGTTTTTCATTTCATTATTATTGTTCTGTACATTGGTTATAATTTACAATAGAACTTTTTGCAAAGGAAGGAAAACAGATATGGGAACTGAGTACCCTTAATAATTTATTTGTACCATAGTATGGCACGCAGGCAATGCTGAGGACCATTGATTGTGCATTGTGGGTGCAACTTCTCTATGGCTGCTTTGCTTGTACATGATTGTTAGAGCAGAGGAATTAAGATACGTACAATAAAGTTGTAATGTAAAACAGTGCTTCTAATATAGCAGCTCTGCAGGTTGAAGAGAATCATGGCGATTATTTCAATATTTAGGGAGTTAATTGTTACAATTTTGGGAGAGCGATGCTTTGTAGTGTGTTTTTATAAATGAAGCATTCTATGTAAAAGCCTATCTTCAGTGTTACACTTATTTTTCCATCATGGCCAATTTTGCTTAATGAGAAAAACAACAAATTAATAAGTACAATGCTTGCATTAACCTCAGCCACATCTTCTTGTTTTCTCTTTTGTTTCCGTTCAATGCCGTATGTGCAACAGATGTACCCAGTGGTCGATCCCTTGGCATCTGTGCCATGGGACTTAAGTTTTACCCAAGTTATGAGACTCAACAAACCTAAAACCTGTCTGGCGTTCCCTGGTTTCCAATTTATGTGGACGGGGACCAACAGTTTGATCTGGTCTGTCTGCAAATACTGGGATGAGACCAATGCCGATTTGCATGCGGTTGGTCCCAGTCTGTAATGCTGCAGAGAGCTAAACATTACTGTTCGGGAAGGTGTTCCAGCATATTTATAAGTGGTTTAGATTAAATCAAGCATTCCACCCATTACATGTATAATAATCACTTTTGTTTTTATTAGATGCACTCATGATCTAGCCCCCTCCCCATTCATAAACTAGGTTTGATTATTGTGAACAGGCTCTATGTTTGATTGTCTCAGAATGATAAAATTGGGCAGACTATAAAGAGAGCTGAATGATAATAGTTCTAAAATCACCAGTAATTAAATCATGTTAGCATTAGAGAACGTAAATTATGAAACAGGAGAGTGGCTTTGCACATTTCATCCTTCTAACCCACAAAATACACTAGAGTAAGAAAGTTATATTTTATAAGATGTGTATTCATCCCATTCTCTCTTAATATGTGCAGTCATTGTCATATGTTGATTTTCTACATCGTATACTTTGAGGGGCAATTAAGCTAGAGTGGAACTGGGGCACTCACTAAAAATAATACTAAAATGAAAGGACATGGGCAGTGAGCTCACCACATTGACATTTCCTTAAACAACATACACTGCGGTTGACCGAAGTGGTTCCAGAACCCAAATATATATATATATATATATATATATATATATATATATATAATTATATTTAAAAAATCAGCCTCACTGCTTCACTATTGAAGCAGCCAGGTCGCTCATAAAATATTCACTGCTCCCTCTAGAGACAGCCCGATAATGCCTTGCTGCTTGTTCCTCATCTTTACACATTGTAGTTGTTGTGGTGAGCCAAGGAGAGGCAAGGAGAGGCAAGATCACCACCAACAATTTAGAAATGTGTTGTGGGGGGCTGCAAACAAGTGCAAGGGCCTGATTACAAGTTTGGCAGTCTTGGGACTGCCATAGCGGGGTCATAATATACACTGCTACAGTGTTGGCAGTCCTACTGTCATATTATGATGTATGTGGTTACATAGACAAAAGACTGATGCTGTTCCGCCTGCACAGCCAGCAAATCTAGACCACTGCATTGACAAGATAAGCCAATGGGTCGTTTGGAGGGTGCACAACCAGTATTATTGCTGGACCAATTACAAGGTGGCTTCCTTCTGATGTGACTGTCGGGATCTAACCACCACAAGTGAACTGGTGGATAGAGAGAGATATAAACCTGAAAATCGCCTGTACACAGCTTCACAGAGCCTGTGCCACCATGGAGCTGATGGTACATGTACTTCCGCTGCTTGTGCTGCTCAATGATGCCCAAAACCGATGCAGTGGTGGATGCAACCGACTGTAAGTTAAACACTTACCCAATTCCATCAACTCCACAGCAAGTAGATGATCCACCAAGGACCTGGCATGGGGTCTGTGGTTTGTGGGCCAAACATATTTTGTGGGCCCCTGTTCAGAGTTGAACTCAATGTCTGACCCAATCACAGCTCTATGATGCCCTCTTGGGTCAGGTCACTGACTCTGCACAGTCACACTCTACAAAACGACAAAAATCCAATAAGTAGAACTGGAGATATGCAATTTTACATACTTTAGTGTAAATAGCACCACAAACCCCATAGGGCAACGCACAGCAACCTGTTTGTGCGAGACCGGGAGAAAATCACAAGTTCAGGCCAACCGCGATGGAGCGCTGGTCGGATACAGGGACTAGGTTAGTCCCGCTGGAAAGCTACCTTCTCAGTTCAGCACAAAGAGTCAAGTTTTCAGAGCAGGGAGCGTTGTAGGTGGTCGCTGATGTAGTGCAAAGGCCTGACGTCGCAGACAGGCATTGCTGTAGCGCAGATCCTGATATCATTGTGAGCAATAGGGCCAGTGGTTCGCAGTGGTAACCCCAGCGAGTGGCCAATGTTGTAGCATGAAGTGTCATACTGATGGAACTTTTCACTGGCAGGCTGTGAGATTACAAGGTTTCAGCATCAAATGGCATGTTTGTGGTCCTGAACAGCCCAATTCACCCAGGCCACACCAAGCATCCAGGACCTGAGCAGAACCCCCTGGAGGTCAGGGGCTTACTCCATGTGGAGGTGGGTGCTGGCTCAGATGGTTGGGATCCTGTAATGTTTCTGATCAAGAGGCCAGCAGGCTATCCCTTTTGAGTCAATCTAAGAGTCTTGGGTTGAGGTGCAGGTCCAATCCCTCTGACTCAGGCAGGAGGGTAGCAGGGCAACAATGCAGCAGGAAGGCAAAGCAACAATCCAGCAACACAGTAGTCCAGCAAGCCGGCAGTCCAGCAGAGTGGCTGTACTTCCAGCATCACAGCTGTGATTCTTCTTGCCAGTTTCCACAGGTCCAGAGGTGTCCTGAAGAGCTGGAATCTGAGGTCCTTTGAAATGGGGGAAAAGCTTCTAGAGGTTTCCCTTTGAAGTCCCCAGAAATCCTGCCATTCCTGTCATGGCTCTAGACTAATGACAGCGGATATGCAGCTTTTTGTGTGGAGGCAGAACACAGCCTTTTCAAGTGTAAGTAGGGCTATGCCTAACTCCTCTCTCTCATCCTGACAGTGTTGCCCCATCCAGGAACACCTAAGCTCTCTATTGTGTGTGGCTGTTTAGGAGGAGTACGCACAGCCCAACTGTCAGCTACACCCAGTCATGTGACCCAGAGACAGGCAGTAAATGATGACTTTGTTAAAGGTGACATTTTCAAAATTGTAATTTAAAATCCGACTTCACCATAAGTTAAGATCTTTCATTACAATTCCAAAGAAAACAAATGTAAACCGATTACCTGCTCCCAATTGGCAATTGCAGCTTATTAAATGTGATAAGGAATCCCCATTGTTATGCTATGGGAGGGGTAGGCCTAAAAGTACATCTAAAACTTAAAGGAACATGTCCAACCTTTTTATTACAATGCATCCTGCTCTCTGTGCTACCTATGGCATACCTTATGAGTGACTTATAAGTAATAAAAGGGGAATTTAAGACTTGACCAGGGAGTTTTGATGCCAAGTCGACATGCCAATTTAAAATTACATTTAGTCTGCTGTAGCAGGCCTGGGACATGTTTAAAGGTGCTTCTTAAGTAGGTGGACCAAAACGTGCTTCAGATTCCACTAGTAGCATTTAATTTACAGGGCCCCGGTATATGGTATACCACTCTATAAGGTACTCATAAGTAAATTAAGGCCCATATTTATACTTTTTTAGCGCCGCATTTGCGTCGTTTTGTGACGCGAAATCGGCGCAAACTTACAAAATACAATGGTATTTTGTTAGTTTGCGCCGATTTTGCATCAAAAAACGACGCAAACGCGGCGCTAAAAAAGTATAAATACGGGCCTAAATATTCTAATGGGGCATAAGAGATGTGTAGGGGAGTGAGCACAATCACTGTAGCACTGGTGAGTAGTGGTAAGGTGCACAGATTCCTAAAGCTAGCAAAAATAAAACTAAGCAAAAATGTGGAGGGTGAGTGCAAAAGGTTTAGTGGTGTCCTAAGAAAGGGCCTAGTCCAACACCACCCCCCTCCAGCCTAAATCATGGGGAGACTAATCAATACCTTGATGAACTTTCCTGCTTAGGCAATAGAATGTAGACAATGGCCCTCTAATGCAGTTGCATGTGTCAGTTCTGAGTCCTTCTGAACTTTGTTGGGTCCCTCTGTCTACACTCTACTGAGCTACCTGACTGACCCATGGGGAACCCTTCTCCTCACCTGTGGACCCCATCTGTGCAACACCTCACCTTAACTTGCTCATTGATGCAATCAAGTAGGCAGGCAGTAGAACCAATTGACGAGAAAGTGATGTTGCTCTTTGGATCAGAGTTTTGTCCCCAATCCAAGGAAAAGTCCATCCATAAAGCCAAGAAAAAACAGAGGCCACTGGCAGTGTCAGGAGCCAGACCCCAGGGCATCCACTGCCAGGTGGAAGCTCTAAGCCGGGACATTGGGTAGACCTCTCTTCAAGACTTGGGCCTGGCAAGGAACTCCCGATGGGTTCCTGAGGGTTCCCTGACTGTGGAGGTCTGTCAAAGCTGGGGGCACCAGACCCAGGTTTTAGGCACCCTACTTCCAGCCCACTGCCCACAATTTCATGGGTGGTATCCTGAGACTGGCCACTCTGCCCAGGGTCTGTACTCTGAGGCTGACCAAGGGACTGGGCTGAATCCTCCTTCACCCTGCCCATCCATCTGGGCTCCCAAACTTGCCACTTGGGAGTGGTATCCCAGAACACTGAACTGTCAGAGTACCCTGGATGGCTGCTCCTCTCAGTTCTCTTGACACTTGGGGCAATTCATTCCCCCGACTAACTATGACCCTCATCATGGTCACCATCCCAACCCTTTCCAGGCAGGAATACCCAGGCCATAGAGCAGAAAGGTTACTGCCCACAGGCCTATGTTACTCTACACACCAGGCTGGTGTACTGCTCTGGAGAAACTTGTCTTTCTACTATCACAGCCTGGCTAGCTATGCATTCCTCAGAGCATAGACAGGAATCCCATTCACTTTCACCTGTTGGAAGTGATGACTCCCAGGCTCAGGGATCACAAGCTCACCCAGCTGAGAGAGATCATGGCATGATCTATGACCTGCCCCTAGTGACTACTTACCCCTAAAGCAACATTGGCCACCCCTGTAGGGGTCCCACCAGTGGGTAGATTCTTTAGACAGACAGAGTTCCCCTGCTTCTGTCGACATTGGGGTTTAAAATAGGGAGCCACCCACCAGAAACACCCCCTTGCTTCTCAGAAGTGGCAAGGGAACACTTTCACTCCCGTCTTAATGTTGGACTTGTCTGGGTCATCTTTAATCTCCCCCTCACTGTGCTGGATGTAACCTAAACCAGCCTTCTTAGGATCACTCACAGGTACCTTCTTTGACACTCTGGTACTGATCTAGAGGTCTGCTTTCCCAGCAAGCTTCCTGGGGTCAGACAGCTTGCTGCTGGTGCAGCTCTGTAAAACTGATATTGGCGTGTTCTCCCTGAGAATCACGTTGTTCAGCCCATTGTAATCATTACATTTTCTGCCCCTCATTCACCCATTCAGAGCCTTGTTAGAGTAGTTCAGGAAATCCACCCAAGAATGAATGAGGTGTTTGTGGCTGTCCCTGAACCTCTGGTGATACTTTTCATGTGTCAGTCAAAATTTGGGTACAAAGATGGCTTTTATTGGGGTGTACCTGTGTTTGTCTTCTACTTATAGGGTCAGAAGATAGTTCCTCCCCACTGGAGGTATATGCTTCTACAAACACCCCTCCCCCACCAGTGTTCCACTAATATTTTGTGTGCTCTCACAGTCACTTCATAAGCTGAAAACCATTTAGCAATGTTATCTCTCACCAAATAACTGAATACCAGCTCCTGTAGTATGTGGACCTTCCTGTCCTCATCAGACACATATGGTATGCTCCCACCATTGTTGCTGGAGTCTGATTGCTTTGCTCTAAACTCCAGCCCTCTGTGACTACGCTCACGGAGCATTCTACTTTCCTCCATGGCCAGTCTCTTTTCCTCAAGTGCTAGTTCTTTTCCATTTTTAATTTGGCCACCTGCAGCTGAAACCTCTCTGTCCTTTCCTGTATGCCGGCTACTTATTGAAAGGCCATGCAAAGATACAATGCTTCCTGCTCTGGCAGGGAGTTCCAGTTCAGGAGAGGGGTCATCCTCCTCCACAGATGGCTGCATTTCAGGGCTGATGTCTAGATTTTGATCCTGCTGATGTAGATCATCCTCATCATCCTGCTTCTCAGTGGCTGTTAGTGACTGGTGAACCTCCCATCAGGCTACCACACCTTTCTGATGATCCAGCTTCTTTGTAGACTTCTTGGTGAGGAGTGCCCTTTCCTTGCAGAATTGGTTGAGCTCAGCCAAGATACTATTTTCCAAGTTGGCCAACTCGAATTCCATCAGTGCAGGTATGGTCACAGATAGTCAGGTAGTAAAGAGTGTAGAATGGATAAACTAAAGTAGCTATTCAATGAAAATTTACAAAACTCAAATTTCTCTTAAAATATTTATGTGGGGAGGTAGTGTGACACAAAATTAAAGTATTAATCTGCACAAACAGAAGCACAAACCCTCACCGCTCACCACCATTGTAAACAATTGGATTATGGGTTGAGAGGGTGAAACCCTTCCCAAGCTGCAACCACAATTCTGCTCAGGGTGAAGTCACAAGCAAATCCTAAATTAACCTGTGCTCAACTCTGTGTTGGCATGGCACAGTGTAGTCAGGAATAACTCAGAGGCAATATGTGAAGTATTTGTCTAACACTTCAAACAGTAACACAGTGAAAATGCATCACGAAAGGATTGCACACTAGTTTAGAAAAATAGCTTAATTTTTATAGTAAAACAAGACCAATAAGAAAATTAAGATATATTAATAAGCTGATAACATACAGTAGTGATTTTTGTGTTTATGTGTTGGCGTGCCCATGTGGCCTACTCTATGTAGGTAGCATTATATTTCCAGTCAGAAACAGAATACTGGAACATATAAGGGCCATTAGGAATGTTGATCCAAATTATCCTATGGCAGGACATTGGTCGCTGGTGCACAAACAGAGTGCTGATGATCTGTCCTTTTATGGTATTGACAGGGTCGTCCTCAGTAAATGAAGAGGAGACAGGGAGAAGAGACTCAGGATTATGGAATCCGAAATATATAATTTGGCTGAACAGTCATATACCTGGAGGACTACATACAGATGAGAAACTTTTGTTCATATCGGCTAAGGAATTTCTTTTGTTTTGAAATGTATACATTATGCCAGCTAATACTTATGTTGTTGCTTTCATGAATGTCAATTTGTGCCTTATTTTATGCAATATTTTCTTGGGAAGGGTGAAGAATGAACATGATAGGAAGGGGTTTTGTGGTCATATTGGGAAAGGAAAAAAATTGTACGTTATGATCTTAAGGTATGTTTAACAGGGTTGTATTGTTAGATTATGACCAGATGATGATTAGTGAAATTTGGGATTCCAAGGCCCCAATTACTCTTTAGGAGGGTCAAATGTCCCCTCCCCTAATGTTAACGCATTTGGCCCTGGGGGTGTGATTTCCTTGGGGCCTCTTAAGGCTCATGTAAGAGTTCCATGCATCCTCCTCCCATAAAAATGTGTTTCTTGAACAAGGGGATGTGGTCTCCTGGGCCAATCGTGACTTGGGGAGGAGGGCTGTGCGCACTCCCTCTCCTTTTTGAAAACAAAGGACCCCTGGGTCCCTGGGGACTGTAGTAGCTTGGAGAGGGGGCTGCATGACCTTTACCTCTGGCAGGGGGTTGAATGCTTGTTGGGGGTTGGATGCAAGGCCTTGCTACAAGCCAGGCCCTGTGGTCAACCTCACACCATGCACAGCCTTTGGTTGTGCACAGCATGTGGTTGCTTGACTGTGAGGTGTTGCCTGCAGGGTCTATCAGAAGGCCATGCCACTCATAGCCAAAGGCCATTTGTGACTAGGGTTTGGTTTACATATGGTAATAAGAAATTACTTAAAAAAAATAAAATAGAAATTGATGGAAAAAACAAAGGTTAAATTTACGTTAAATTTTGGTGTGATAAAAAGAACTGGTTTTGTTTTTAAAACCCTTGGAAATTCACTAAAAAAAATAAAGGTTAAGGTGACGTTATAATTAGATGAATATGTTGGTGCCAACATAACATGAAATCAGAAAACCACAGGAAGTCACAAGCTATAGTTAGCAGAGTTAACTATAACTTGCACCCTCGTCATGCGCTGATTATGACCTCAAATATTACATCAATCATGACATGTTCTATGACATCATTTATGACACCACTGATGACATCTCGAATTACATCATTGATGACATCACTGATAGCATCACCCAAATCTATAAGGGAGTATGGCATTAAAGTTTTGAATTTAAGTATCAAATAGCTCAGAATAATATAAAGAATCATTACTGCCACCACACATACAGCTCCCTCCTCCTTAGGTGTAGCAAGCTTCTGGTATGTGTAATATTGACCCTATAACATAAACTTCATGGGTAGCCAAGTTCATATTAAGAATCAACAGCACACACATGGATAACCTCTACTGTACAGGGTGTTCGATTTGTACACAACAGTTGAGAAATTAATTGGACATGCATAGAAAAGTGAGTACTGTAAACAGTGTTTGCTCTATAGAGAGAATTTACTGTTCACCACACTGTTTAAGACAGTGAACACTCTCATGAGAAATTCACAAACACGCCGTCGAACTTTGTAATCTACTCGACTCAGCTTCCCCAGAAGTCACCTTCCTGACCGAGACCTGGATGAACCCCTCCTCAGCGCCAAACATCGGCATAGCCATCCCGGATGGCTACAAGATCACCCGCAGGCACCGCTCCAGCAAACCAGGAGGAGGCATTGCAAGCGTCCACAAGAACACCCTCAGGATCACGACCAGCACATAAGACACCCTCAGCACCGTCGAACACCTGCACTTCCAGATCCACACCGACCCAAACACCACCCTCCGAGGGACCCTCGTTTACAGACCCACCGGCCCCCAACAGCAGTTCAGCGACTCCATCAACGACGTCATCAGCACGCACGCTCTTGCATCCACAGACTACATGCTCCTTGGGGACTTGAACTTCCACCTCGAGAACACCAATGATAACAACTCTACCACCCTGCTCGATAACCTCTCCAATAAACTATACAGTATTAAAACGTATCTAATAAGAACAATGTCCGCTCTATGCAAAAATTGTCCAAAGAGAGACTATTCACTTAAACTACCCAAGGTCACAAGGTACTAAAAGTAATTTTACCTGCAGTCTTCAAACTGTGGTGAAAACAGATACATCATCTTTGGAAGCTAATCAAGCACATGAGCATAGGTTAGTAACTGGTGCGCACAGATTTCTATCTTATGTAGAAATGTTCATACTGAGACGATTTGGTCAAAGTTCACAAGGATGCTTACAATACTCAGTATCTACTACATAGAATATTAGCCCTGTTTGCATCTTTTTTTCTGCAGAACCCAATAACTTGTGTTGAATATATTGGACACAAGTTGTCAACTGTCACCTGCATACAAAGTTACTCCTGACTACAAAGATTTATAACATGTTCAATACCTCTAAACACCTATGACGTATTAGGAACACATGTTTTGTAAACACTTAGACCCATTTGCTGGACACAGGGGGCGTTATTCACAAAGGTAACTTACACTTTTGTGTAGGTTTACATTTGTTTTGGAATTCACAAACACTAATTTAGAAGTACGTTTAAGACTGCAGAGCCTCGCAGTCGGGCCAATGACTGCATATAATAAGGTACAACAAGCCTACCTTTTTATATGTGGAGTTCCCCTGTCCAGCTGCAGTGCCTCTGCACTCATAAACCTACTATTAAAACAGAGTTTGTGTATTCCAAAGCCAACATAAACTTACACACAAATGTGAGTTTACCTTTGTGAATCAGGCCTAGGCAGTATAAAATTAGGTATAGTAGTAATATGGTACTTACCAGGCACTATTTGAACTATAAAACAAACACAGACATTGGATGACGTCATCAGTGATTTCACCAATGATGTCATCAATGATGTTGTTTTAGATGTCATCAGTGATGTCATAAATGATATCATAAAACAGTTTGTGAGTGACATGTGAGGTCATAAGCAGTACATGGCAGGGATGAAAGTTATAGTTAGCTTTACTAACTATAGCTGGTGAATTTCTGTGTTTTTTTGTTAGCTCAAAACGTTTTGTTGGCACTGACATATTCGCCTAACTATAAGGTCACTTTAACTTTTTGTTTTTACTTGTGAAGTCATGATGTGAAGGACTGCAATGTAAAGGTACTCTTGATGTGGCTGTATGTGGAGTAATGACTACCATTAATCTTCATCGAGTGTGCTTATCACTGCAATGGCCTCTTCGCACAGCACCTGTCCAAACATGGAATGGCCTCTTTCCTCTCCAAACTCAAGGTACCCTCGTGAGACTGACATGGTAACTGCAGACCTCACAAAAAGCACGTATTCTATATACTGCTTCACATCACAACTCTGTTATTTCTAAGCGCTGCAAATAACAGGCGTTACCTGTTCCCAGTTTATTGTTTTTCTGTGTAACAATTGTGGAAGGATGGGATGTAGAGTTCACCTGGCTAGGATTTGAACTTGTGAAATGAATTCCACGTTAGATCACAGTGATAAATATGAACTCATGGAGTTATCTTGCTGCCTTATCACTGCCACATGCATCATATGTGAAGGGCGGAAATCAATGTGGCAGCGGATGTGTAAGACTGCTAACTATATGAAACCCGGCGCGAATCCCGTGGACAGCTGCCTTATTAGAGTCTCTGTGTGAATTATATTACTTATGTATAAGGGCAAAAAAATATGTAAATACGTTTATTAGCTCACCACACCTTATGAAACAAAATACACCTTTATGAAACATACGTTGGCGCCGCTTTGAGATTGCCATTTACTATTGTGGTGCAAATTTACAACTGATTCACAGAATGTGAGCTAGCCTTTTCAGCAAAATGGTCCATTAGGGGTTAAATAAGTTATCTTTTCAGAATAACAATAAAGTAAAGAAATCCGAACTGCCTTTGACAGCAGCCTCACTTAACCCAGACTGATTTATTACACGAATCTTACATGCAGCTGGGTACTGAAAAGACAATAGGCGCGCACACGTTCAGCAGGGAAGACACATGAATTACGCCTAAACATTAGGTCAGAGCCAGTTCATGAGGGTGTGGGAATGGTTCACTTCACTGCAGATGGCTCGTAACCTTTCAGTTTCCCACCCATGGCCCTCTGTGGCCTCCTTCGCTTCCATAACACCACCCTGGGTCTGTAAGTTAGGGCTACTTCCTGAAAATGGCGGCCCGCTTCAGTCACATTTTTGTGCTGAGAGCTTTAAAGGCCTGTGACGCCCCGTCATTAACAAAAGTACGCATGTTGCCTCCGCCTCTGCCCTCAGTGCCGCCTTAGATGGCAGAGTTGCCAGCAGTTTGTTAATGCCTTACTAGAGAGTGACCTCGTCTGCCAAGTGTGATCTTAATTTTGTAGCACAGCCGAGCTGAAAACCCCAGCACAGTAACACGTGAATAACTATCGTACCTACAATTAAGTTTATCAAACCTCTTTATTTAAAAAAAAAAACAGCGAGATTCAAAGGGTTTACGGTCATCATGTATTCCTTATAAAAGGTTATCATGCTTTTGTTAAGCATTACCACCCTAGTCACAGAGCAGGATAGTTACAAGGCAGTCAAAATATGGCAGACTAAGCCTACTTGAAAGGTCATTCCAAGTTTTAGCTTCACTATGTTTACAAAAGTCAGAATTCAGGCGGGGAGGCGGGGAGGGGACGAGGAAGGAATGATTATTCTTCAGAAAATGAATAATGCCACCGTTGATTTAATTAGCGAATTCTGGATGTGCTGACAAAGGAAATTTCTATGGTAGATGCACTGTGTTGTGACACTGGTCTACATGAAGAGGCTGAGCGGGTTCCTGGTAATAACAGATGAACATCACAATTCGCAAAACCTCAAACAGTGCATAAATCAACCTACAGGCAATTAACTACTCCGTTGAAAATTAGGGGTTGCTTGTCAAGGTTTCAGTGAATTGGATTGTCAGAGACCTACTTTTCCCGTTGAAATTCATCTGTCATTGATATAAGTGCATCACTTACAGTCAACCCCAAGACCTATGGGGAAAAGGAGCCCTTCCTCGGGCGAGATGGGTTAGTGGAAATTAGTGTTACCTTTGTGCACCTGAACTAGGTAGAAGCGAGTGAACGATTTTCAACAGTGCACATCAAGCAGTCTGTGATGTGAGAGGATCTCTCTGGTCCTGATTACTAGTTGGTCGGTGTATTCGGACCTATACGTAATCCCCTGTTGACAAACCGGTAAATACGAGTTAGTAGGTATTTCACGCACCGGATAATTATCCCATGCATTAAATACCTCCACTGTCATTAAATATGGGCAGGGCAAACCTACCGAAATTTAACATGGAAAAATCAACCTCTACTTAATCTACCATGCGGATTAAACAGCCAAATCCGCATTCTGTCCCCCACCAACTCCTCAAAGGTGTTATATATCACCCCCTGGAATCATTATTTATTCTCTCTGGGTAGCAACATAGGCATCTACTCGTTTATTGTTCACGATTCGTAGGTCTTGTGTTTCAAAATGTTGTCTATGTGGGGCGAATTTTAGGCCCAAATTTAAGAGGGAATAGCGCCTCCTTGCGCTACCTTAGCGTAATTGTTTATGATGCTAATGTCGCTCAACGAGGCCAAATTTGCCGCATCATATTCACAAAGGGGCACAATGCATGCATTGCACTACTTTGTACCCACGTGCACCACATATTGCTATAGATTTATATGAGATTTTGTTATATATTTATTAATTAGGTTTTTGGAAATCTTTATTGTTTTTATCTGTTGGTCTATTGTGAGTATGTCTGAGTGAGAATGTGTGTTTATCATTAACTGTTTGTCTTTGTGTCTTTATGTAATTGATTAGCAATGTTTTGATATTTTTGAAAAACATTTTTTTCTTGATTGTATAATAATAAATAAATGTATATTCTTTTCAGAAGGAGTTAGATTTGTGTTTGATGTTTGCATATAGAAACCTGGAGGAGAGAAGTACACTTGTATTAAAATTGATTTGGACTGCAGAAATGGTGCAGTGAACTCTATGCGATTCCATTGAACCATTTTTTGAGGCATTTTTTAATGCCTGCACAAAGCAGGTGTTATAAGGAGGCACATCATTATTTATAATGGACCTCTATGTACTTTGCAGGATTAGCACCAACATTTTTTGCGCTAATTCTGCAAAGTACAACAATGGGGTCAACATTTTTGACCCTATAGTCCCTAACCTGCACCATGGTGCGCTGTATCTTTAATAGGACCTGAGGGGCAGGGCCGGAAGGAAAGTGGCCCTACATATAATGCAGCACCACTTTTCTTAAATTTGGGCCTTAGTGGTGTACGTGAGGTTCTTGGTATGCTCCTAACATGTGGTTAACTAGTAGCTGTGCCTATACATGTAGTGACAAAAAATGTGTGGGAGAGGGAGCGCCAGATTTGCACAGACATACAGTACCGCAATTTGTTAACAGCAGCACAAACTTAACAATACCTTCTTAATTACACATGTAAGGATTCGTTTGTGAAGCACTGAGACTTGTCATTTTGTTTTAATGATACCCATATGCTAAAGTAGGAGGCAATGGTGTGGCTTTAATAATTTATTTAGCACCCTCTTGCCTATAAAGAACATTAGAGTAGCATAATTTGCTTACTTTAAAAAAACAGTGACAGTAATCAAAAGAATAAAGTGGTGACAAAATACTTTTTTTAATATTATTATTTATCCACAAGACATACACATGCACACTGTTAGAAATGGGTTTTTTGGTTGGCAGTCAGGTTACCCTCTGTCCAAGCAAAAGCCCTCATTCTAGTCAGGGTAAGTCACACACTATCCAAGATTATCCTGTGCCCACCCTCTGGTAGCTTGGCACGAGCAGTCAGGCTTAACTTAGAAGGCAATGTGTAAAGTATTTGTGCAATAAGTCATACAATACCACCATATAACACCACAAAAATACACCACACAGTGTTTAGAAAAATATATAATATTTATCAGGATAATTGTAGGTCAAAAAGAATAAAGATGCAATGGAAAATTGTAGAACTATCACAGGAAAGTGATATAAAGTGTCTTAAGTCTTTAGAATGCAATACAGTGTCTTTCCATCACAAATTACCTGGTTTCTGGTGGAAAATCTCCTCAGAGGGCCACAGGAAAAGGGATGCGTGGAAAAAGGGTGTGTGCGTCGATTTCTCCTCAGCACACAAAGACTTGCGTCGTTCTTTTCCACGCGGGGAAGTCGGGCGTCGTTTTCCGGCGCGCAGACAGTCTCTTTTCGTGGATCGCGGGGATTACCAGATGTCCCGGGTCTGTGCGTGGATTCTCCTACTTGTTTTCCGGCTGCGCGTCGTTCTGCGGGACTGCGCGTCGAAGTTTCGATCTCACGGCAGGCGTCGCGTCGATTTCTCCTTGGAAGTCGGGCGGCGTTGTCCTTGCGAGGCCGTGCGTCGAAATTTTGGTCTCACGGCAGGCGTCGCGTCGATTTCTCCTCGGAAGTCGGGCGGCGTTGTCCTTGCGAGGCCGTGCGTCAAAGTTTCGCGTTCACGGTAGGCGTCGCGTCGATTTCTCCTGGAAAGTCGGGCGGCGTTGTCCTTGCGAGGTTGTGCGTCGAAGTCTCGATCGTCCCGAGAGCGTCGCGTTGATCAGCGTCGGTGTGCGGCGTTTTTCTCGCCGCGAAACAAGCTGTGCGTCGAAATTTTCGGCGCACGGAGCGTCCAAGTGAAAGGAAGAAGTCTTTTTGGTCCTGAGACTTCAAGGAACAGGAGGCAAGCTCTATCCAAGCCCTTGGAGAGCACTTTCACAGCCAGACAAGAGTTCAGCAAGGCAGCAGGGCAACAGCAAGACAGCAGTCCTTTGTAGAAAGCAGACAGGTGAGTCCTTTGAGCAGCCAGGCAGTTCTTCTTGGCAGGATGTAGTTTCTGGTTCCGGTTTCTTCTCCAGCAAGTGTCTGATGAGGTAGGGCAGAGGCCCTGTTTTATACCCAAATGTGCCTTTGAAGTGGGGGAGACTTCAAAGAGTGGCTAAGAAGTGCACCAGGTCCCCTTTCAGTTCAATCCTGTCTGCCAGGGTCCCAGTAGGGGGTGTGGCAGTCCTTTGTGTGAGGGTAGGCCCTCCACCCTCCCAGCCCAGGAAGACCCATTCAAAATGCAGATGTATGCAAGTGAGGCTGAGTACCCTGTGTTTGGGGTGTGTCTGAGTGAATGCACAAGGAGCTGTCAACTAAACCTAGCCAGACGTGGATTGTAAGGCACAGAAGGATTTAAGTGCAAAGAAATGCTCACTTTCTAAAAGTGGCATTTCTAGAATAGTAATATTAAATCCGACTTCACCAGTCAGTAGGATTTTGTATTACCATTCTGGCCATACTAAATATGACCTCCCTGCTCCTTTCAGATCAGCAGCTGCCACTTCAACAGTGTATGAGGGCAGCCCCAATGTTAGCCTATGAAGGGAGCAGGTCTCACAGCAGTGCAAAAACGAATTGAGGGTTTTTTACACTACCAGGACATATAACTACACAGGTACATGTCCTGCCTTTTACCTACACAGCACCCTGCTCTAGGGGATACCCAGGGCACACATTAAGGGTGACTTATATGTAGAAAAAGGGGAGCTCTATGCTTGGCAGGTACTTTTAAATGCCAAGTCGAGGTGGCAGTGAAACTGCCCACACAGGCCTAGCAATGGTAGGCCTGAGACAAGGAAAAGGGGCTACTTAAGTGGGTGGCACAATCCGTGCTGCAGGTCCACTAGTAGCATTTAATCTATAGGCCCTAGGCACCTGGAGTGCACATTACTGGGGACTTATAAGTAGATTAAATAGTTCAATCAGGTATGATCCAAAGTTACCATGTTTACAGAGAGAGAGCATATGCACTTTAGCACTGGTTAGCAGTGGTAAAGTGCGCAGAGTCTAAAAACCAGCAAAAACAGTATCCACAAAGTGGAGGGAGGCAGGCAAAAAGTTAGGGGTGACTACCCTAAGGCTGTCAGGTCTAACATGTGTCCCCCCCAGCTGAAAGTGGGGAGAGCTACCCGACCTCTTGGGAGCTCTCATCGCTAAGGCGGAAGTACCTGGAGAGACCATCAGCATTGGCGTGGTCAACCCCTGGGCGATGTTCCACCGTAAAGTCCATCCCCTGTAGGGAAATGGACCACCTCAAGAGTTTTGGATTCTCACCCCTCATCTGCATGAGCCATCTGAGGGGCCTGTGGTCTGTCTGAACTAGGAAGTGAGTCCCAAACAGGTAGGGTCTCAGCTTCTTCAGTGCCCAGACCACAGCAAAAGCTTCTCTTTCAATAGCACTCCACCTCTGTTCCCGTGGTAATAGTCTTCTGCTAATAAAGACTACCGGTTGATCTCTGCCCTCCTCATTTAGCTGTGCTAGAACTGCCCCTATGCCATGCTCTGAAGCGTCTGTCTGCACAATAAATTCCTGGGAGTAGTCAGGGGCCTTGAGCACGGGGGCCATGCACATGGCTTCCTTCAGGGCGTCAAAGGCTTTCTGACAAGCCTCTGTCCAATTCACCAACCTAGGTTGCTTCTTGGACGTGAGTTCGGTCAAGGGGGACACAATGGTACCATAGCCCTTGACAAACCTGCGGTAGTATCCGGTGAGGCCTAAAAAGGCCCTCACCTCAGTCTGGGTTCGAGGTGGTTGCCATGCCTTGATAGTTTCGATCTTGGCCTGGAGTGGCTGCACCTTGCCACCACCTACTAGGTGTCCCAAGTACACCACGGAACCCTGCCCAATCTGGCACTTACTAGCCTTGATGGTCAGGCCTGCCTGTTGCAGGGCCTGAAGCACCTCCTTGAGGTGGAGCAGGTGTTCCTCCCAGCTGGAACTGTAGACAGCTATGTCATCCAGGTAGGCTGCACAGAAGGCATCCTTGCCAGCCAGGACCCCGTTAACCAACCGTTGGAAGGTAGCGGGGGCATTTTTCAATCCAAACGGCATCACCCGGAACTGGTAATGGCCGTCAGGGGTGGAAAAGGCGGACCTTTCCTTAGCCCCCTCAGTCAGGGCGATCTGCCAGTACCCTGAAGTAAGATCAAACGTACTCAGGAACTTGGCAGCGCCTAGCCTGTCCACGAGCTCATCAGCTCGGGGGATGGGGTGAGCATCAGTCCGTGTGACTGAGTTGAGACCCCGGTAGTCCACGCAGAACCGGAGTTCTGGCTTCGCGCCTGGGGCAGTAGCCTTAGGGACCAACACCACTGGGCTGGCCCAGGGACTACTGGACTTCTCAATAACCCCTAGCGTCAACATCTTGGAGACCTCCTCCTTGATGCTGGCCTTCACCTTATCTGACAACCTGTAAATTTTGTTCTTCACAGGGAGACTGTCACCGGTGTCAATATCATGAACACAGAGGTGGGTCAGTCCAGGAGTAAGGGAGAAGAGGGGGGAGAACTGCTCCAACAGCTCATAGCAGTCTCCTTTCTGGTTTAGAGTCAGGGAGTCAGACAGAATGACCCCGCTTACGGACCCATCACCTTCTTGGGCAGAGAGGAGGTCAGGGAGAGGTTCACTCTCCTCTTCCATTCCTTCATCTGTGACCAGAAGCATGTTGATCTCCGACCTCTCAAAATGAGCTTTTAGTCGGTTCACGTGGAGCACCCTTAGGGGGTTCCTAGGGGTTTGGAGGTCCACTAGGTAAGTGGCCTCCCCTTTCCGCTCCTTTATTTCAAATGGGCCAGACCAGCGGTCCTGGAGAGCTCTGGGCTCTACTGGCTCCATTACCCACACTTTGTCTCCAGGTTGAAACTCTACCAGAGTGGCCTTCTGGTCATACCATTGTTTCATCACCTCTTGACTGGCCTCCAGGTTACTTTGGGCCTCTTTCCAGAAGCGGGTCATCTGATTGCGGAGGGCCAACATGTAGCTGACCACGTCCTGAGGGGGTGTCTTTGGAGCGTTCTCCAATCCCTCCTTGACAATGCTTAAGGGTCCCCTGACGGGGTACCCATAGAGAAGCTCAAAGGGACTGAACCCTACCCCCCTCTGGGGGACCTCTCTGTAAGCAAAGAGAAGGCATGGTAAGAGGACGTCCCATTTACGCCTCATGGCCTCAGGGAGGCCACCAATCATGCCTTTCAGGGTCTTGTTGAATCTCTCCACAAGCCCATTAGACTGGGGGTGATAGGGTGTGGTGAACTTGTAGGTTACACCACACGCATCCCACAGATGCTTCATGTACGCGGACATGAAGTTAGTGCCTCTGTCAGACACTATCTCCTTGGGGAATCCCACACGGGTAAATATCCCCATCAGGGTTCTGGCTACCACCGATGCAGTTACGGTCCTCAGAGGGATTGCCTCTGGGTACCGGGTGGCATGGTCCACCAAAACCAGGATAAACCTGTTGCCTAAGGCAGTTTTGGGGTCCAAGGGGCCAACAATGTCGACGCCCACCCTTTCAAAGGGGGTGCCAACGACAGGAAGTGGAATCAGGGGGGTTTTAACCCTCTTTCCTGCTTTACCACTAGCCTGGCAGGTAGGCAAGCCCTGCAGAATTTGTCTGAGTGTGTCCTCATTTTGGGCCAGTGAAAGTGGGTGACAAGCCTGTTGAAGGTCTTGTCTTGTCCCAAATGTCCTGCCAGGGGAATGTCGTGAGCCAGACCCAGTAGGAAGGCTCGGTAACATTGGGGGACCACCAGCACACGTGCTGCCCCAAAGACCGGAACCCTAGGCTCACTGTAGAGGAGATCATTCTCCCAATATAGGTGGTGATTGCCAGAGGCGTCACCTGCTGCCTGGTTTAAGGCTTGTTTCCTCAACCCTTCTAGAGTGGGACACTCTTTCTGCGCCTTGCAGAATTCCTCCCTGGTGGGTCCACCCTCAACTTGCCAGCCAGCAAGCTCAGGTAAGTCACCTAGGGTGGCAATGTCTTCCCCAGTTGGCTCGGGAGTCTCCTCCTCAGGAGCCCCGTCAGCCACTGTGGGAACTTCTGGGGCCGGTTTCCCGCGCCCCTCGTCCCTCCTCTTGGCAGCTCTCTGGGCCATCGTTCCAGGCTCCAGATGCCCTTGACTTCCCTCTCGGTCAGCCATGGACCGGGTGGTCATGCAGACCCACTCAGGTAACCCTAACATCTCCAGGTGAGATCTGAGCTCTACTTCTTTCCAAGCAGTATGCTCTAGATCATTGCCTAACAGACAATCTACAGGCATGGCAGGACTCACAGCTACTTTCAGAATACCAGAGACCCCCCCCACTCAAAGGGAACCCGAGCCACCGGTAGGTGACTCTCGCGATTGTCAGCGACTATGACCTGGTGGAATGTATTAGGGATTATCTGCTCTGTGGACACCAGCTGACTCTTGATAGTAGTCATACTGGCTCCTGTGTCACGCAGAGCCTCCACCTTCTGCCCATCAATGAGGACCCACTGCCGGTACTTGGAAGTATTTTTAGGCATGTGGACCTTGGACATCATTTCTCCTTCTCCCAGGGACACTAGGGAAATCTCTACCTGTCCCCCACAGCTATCTGGGTCCATCTCCCCCCGAGCGCTACACTAGTCAACCCAGGGACCTGTCCAGTAGTGGACGGTGCCCTCTTGGGGCACTGGGGATCGCCTTTATAGTGACCATACTGGTAACACTCCATGCATTTGGGGCTAGATTTTCCTGACCTGTCAAATGTCCCTGGCTTTTTCCCAAATTTGGAAAAGGAAGGGTTGCCACCCCCTCCCTGGGAATTCTTTTGGGGGCCTTTAGAGAGTTCCTTATCTGTAAGTTTATCTCCCCCCTCTTTCTTCTGTTGGGAACCCTGACCACCTTTGTGGGAGTCCCCCCCAGATACCTTTTTGGACACTCTGGTGCTAGCCCAGAGGTCCGCCTCCTCAGCAAGCTTCCTGGGATCAGTCAGCTTACTATCCACTAGGTGCTGGCGCAAATCGGTATAAGTAACATTAAGCATATGCTCTCTCAGGATCAAGTCATATAAACCTTTATAATCTGCTACTTTGTTGCCCCGCACCCATCCATTCAGTGCCTTACTAGAGAAATCAAAGAAATCTACCCATGTTTGTGTGGTTTGTTTGGTGCTGTCCCTGAACCTCTGACGGTATCCCTCAGGGGTCAGCCCAAACTTGGCAAGTAAAGTGGCTTTCTGGAGTGGGTATGTGTTTTGATCCGGTGGATCCAATGTGAGAAGTGTGTCCCTCCCCAATGGCGGCACATAACCCCACATAGCTACCCCCCATTGCCCTTCAGGAACCTCATGAGCCCTTAGTGCAACTTCATAAGCAGCTAACCATTTATCTATGTCATCTCCCACCACAAAACTGGGCACCACATTTTTGGGTATACGAACCTTCTTTTCTCCAGCAGGTCCTGTCTGTATGCTGCCACCATTATTGCTGGATTCAGACTGTCTTGCCTTGATCTCCAGCTCCTTGAGACTCAGTTCATGAGCCAACAATAGTTTCTTTTCAGCCAAAGCTCTTTCAGCTTCCACTTGTTTGGCTGTTCTTTCAGCTTCTGCTTGTTTGGCTGTTCTTTCAGCTTCAATCTGTTTGGCTGCTCTTTCAGCCTCAGCTTGTTTGGCTTCTCTTTCGGCCCTCCTCTCCTCCTGTTGTGCCTCAATTTTCAGTTTTGCCATTTGCAATTGGAACTCCCTTTCCTCTCTCCTTTCCTCTGCGGTCAGGCTTTGCATGGAGACACTGCTCCCTGGTCTGGAAGGGTGCACAATTGCAGTGGTAACACCATCCATAGATAGTGAAAATCCTTCTGAGGGGCCATTTTCTGGCTCCTCTTCCTCATCATCCTCTAAATGGGCTTCTGCCCAGGCCCTCAGCGCCACTTGAAAGTCCTCCTTTCTGGAGGCCCCTTGGGTGGGTACCCTTAATGCCCTGCAGAATCCTCTTAGTTGTTTGACCGTGTATGTATCCAACTGGACTAGGTCAAAGTCCCCTGTCTGAGACCCAGTCAGAGACATGTTGAGTGAGGATTTAGTTTTTAAAAATTGTCAGGAAAAAACGGATTTTCAAAAAGAGATAAAAACCAAGTTGACCTTCAACTGTGGCTAGGTAGTGAAATACTTAGCTACTGTATGTCACTGCACAAATACAAGTCCTATCCTCACCGCTGATCACCAATGTTAGAAATGGGGTTTTTGGTTGGCAGTCAGGTTACCCTCTGTCCAAGCAAAAGCCCTCACTCTAGTCAGGGTAAGTCACACACTATCCAAGATTATCCTGTGCCCACCCTCTGGTAGCTTGGCACGAGCAGTCAGGCTTAACTTAGAAGGCAATGTGTAAAGTATTTGTGCAATAAGTCATACAATACCACCATATAACACCACAAAAATACACCACACAGTGTTTAGAAAAATATATAATATTTATCAGGATAATTGTAGGTCAAAAAGAATAAAGATGCAATGGAAAATTGTAGAACTATCACAGGAAAGTGATATAAAGTGTCTTAAGTCTTTAGAATGCAATACAGTGTCTTTCAAGCACAAATTACCTGGTTTCTGGTGGAAAATCTCCTCAGAGGGCCACAGGAAAAGGGATGCGTGGAAAAAGGGTGTGTGCGTCGATTTCTCCTCAGCACACAAAGACTTGCGTCGTTCTTTTCCACGCGGGGAAGTCGGGCGTCGTTTTCCGGCGCGCAGACAGTCTCTTTTCGTGGATCGCGGGGATTACCAGATGTCCCGGGTCTGTGCGTGGATTCTCCTACTTGTTTTCCGGCTGCGCGTCGTTCTGCGGGACTGCGCGTCGAAGTTTCGATCTCACGGCAGGCGTCGCGTCGATTTCTCCTTGGAAGTCGGGCGGCGTTGTCCTTGCGAGGCCGTGCGTCGAAATTTTGGTCTCACGGCAGGCGTCGCGTCGATTTCTCCTCGGAAGTCGGGCGGCGTTGTCCTTGCGAGGCCGTGCGTCAAAGTTTCGCGTTCACGGTAGGCGTCGCGTCGATTTCTCCTGGAAAGTCGGGCGGCGTTGTCCTTGCGAGGTTGTGCGTCGAAGTCTCGATCGTCCCGAGAGCGTCGCGTTGATCAGCGTCGGTGTGCGGCGTTTTTCTCGCCGCGAAACAAGCTGTGCGTCGAAATTTTCGGCGCACGGAGCGTCCAAGTGAAAGGAAGAAGTCTTTTTGGTCCTGAGACTTCAAGGAACAGGAGGCAAGCTCTATCCAAGCCCTTGGAGAGCACTTTCACAGCCAGACAAGAGTTCAGCAAGGCAGCAGGGCAACAGCAAGACAGCAGTCCTTTGTAGAAAGCAGACAGGTGAGTCCTTTGAGCAGCCAGGCAGTTCTTCTTGGCAGGATGTAGTTTCTGGTTCCGGTTTCTTCTCCAGCAAGTGTCTGATGAGGTAGGGCAGAGGCCCTGTTTTATACCCAAATGTGCCTTTGAAGTGGGGGAGACTTCAAAGAGTGGCTAAGAAGTGCACCAGGTCCCCTTTCAGTTCAATCCTGTCTGCCAGGGTCCCAGTAGGGGGTGTGGCAGTCCTTTGTGTGAGGGTAGGCCCTCCACCCTCCCAGCCCAGGAAGACCCATTCAAAATGCAGATGTATGCAAGTGAGGCTGAGTACCCTGTGTTTGGGGTGTGTCTGAGTGAATGCACAAGGAGCTGTCAACTAAACCTAGCCAGACGTGGATTGTAAGGCACAGAAGGATTTAAGTGCAAAGAAATGCTCACTTTCTAAAAGTGGCATTTCTAGAATAGTAATATTAAATCCGACTTCACCAGTCAGTAGGATTTTGTATTACCATTCTGGCCATACTAAATATGACCTCCCTGCTCCTTTCAGATCAGCAGCTGCCACTTCAACAGTGTATGAGGGCAGCCCCAATGTTAGCCTATGAAGGGAGCAGGTCTCACAGCAGTGCAAAAACGAATTGAGGGTTTTTTACACTACCAGGACATATAACTACACAGGTACATGTCCTGCCTTTTACCTACACAGCACCCTGCTCTAGGGGATACCCAGGGCACACATTAAGGGTGACTTATATGTAGAAAAAGGGGAGCTCTATGCTTGGCAGGTACTTTTAAATGCCAAGTCGAGGTGGCAGTGAAACTGCCCACACAGGCCTAGCAATGGTAGGCCTGAGACAAGGAAAAGGGGCTACTTAAGTGGGTGGCACAATCCGTGCTGCAGGTCCACTAGTAGCATTTAATCTATAGGCCCTAGGCACCTGGAGTGCACATTACTGGGGACTTATAAGTAGATTAAATAGTTCAATCAGGTATGATCCAAAGTTACCATGTTTACAGAGAGAGAGCATATGCACTTTAGCACTGGTTAGCAGTGGTAAAGTGCGCAGAGTCTAAAAACCAGCAAAAACAGTATCCACAAAGTGGAGGGAGGCAGGCAAAAAGTTAGGGGTGACTACCCTAAGGCTGTCAGGTCTAACACACACCAAATTAATGGTGAGAAGGTACAGCTGCTGCTCCCCCTGGCTCTTGCTTTTGTACCCTTGGACATGCCCTGCTTTCCAAGCAAAAGGTAGTGGTAGGAAATGGAAATAATAATGACTGAAAAAGCTCCATTCCACACTTCACAGTAATCTTGCATCTGTGATGTATTACCTGAAATGTCATACCTATTCTGCATGGGAATTGTTAATTGCCAAGGAAATCCAGGGTACTTCTCCCAATTCCAATGGCTACTCCCCATTTACTCCCATTTAGCAACCCATATTTTTTTACCAGTTTTCAATCTGGTTAATTGTCTGCCGGAAAAAAGCAATGGTCTATTCTCTCATCTCTTGTAATTCCCAATTCCTCCATACACCCATTGAACTGGAAATAACACAACATTTGGAATGAGACCCTGAGAGCCTTTCTAGGTAAATGTGGGCTTACCAAGAATTTACAGTCGGCTTAAAGCCCACCCATTCCTTACTTTTGGTTGGCTTTATTGTTGCTTTAATTTCTTTGCTTCTTATTCGATGGCTTAGCTTTTCTATCTTCATATATTTATCCCTACACTGGAGCACAGTCTCTTAATCATCCTCTTGATTTGGCTGACTTGTTTCCTTTGACTGCTCACATTTGGGGAACTACAGGGCATATTTACAAGAAAGTGGCACATCAATCCAGATGCATCACTTTTTTTTGCATCGTCCCTGCCCCATTTAACAACACCATGGTTGCTCCGTATTTACAATGTAGCACACCATGACAGTCATTAGGACAATATCATCAACATTTTTGATGCTATTGTGGCACTTTGCTGGACTAACATCAAAAATGTTGATGCTAGTGCAGCAAAACACAGCAAGGCCCATTGATTAAAATGGGTACTTCATTTTAATGCCTGCTTTAAGCAGGCATTAAAAATGACAGAAAAAAATGTTGCAGTGAAATCTTGTAAATTGCACTGCACTATTTTTTCAGGCTCCCTTGCGTCGGGACCCCCTCGCATGCATGAAGCCTGGCACAGGCATAATGTGGGGAAAATGTTTACAAAGGGGCACAATGCCAGCATTGCACCACTTTGTGAATACAGCACAAAAGAAAGGCCTCCTTAATGCTGCCTTAGCATAAACAAATGACACTAGGGTGGCGCAAGGTAGTGCTAGGGGCCTGTAAATATGCCCCTATATTTTAGTTTTTAATGAAGCACTCCATGAACATGCATGTGTTTTCCAGCTCTCTTCCTTGTGTGCCCTTCCACAAATGCCCACCATGTTTCTCTTGCTTGTACTTTACCACTACCCCCATGGTCCTTTTCGTTCTGTCCCCCAGCTCCTTCTTCTCCTTCTCCCGGTTCGGCTGTCATCCTTATGTGTTGCTCTCTCTATCAAGTGCTTCTCACCAGCACCAAAACTCAGTATTCTTCTCCGTCACTCTATCATATGCTTCTCCCATGCGTTGCTCTCTGCCCCATCCCTGTGTTGATCTCACCTACATGTGCTTCTTTTCCCCTCCATCTCTACACGCTTCCCACATAGTCTTTCTTTTGCCACCCCACCCTTGTGCCCGTTAGTTTTTTAATTTACTGATCCAAGTGGTGTCTGAAATCTTGGCTCAGTAAATAAAAAATAAAATAAAAAAGGCACCCAAATCATTCTGCTGCTATGTGCATGTAGTTATTTTTTACTACATTATGTATGGCCTTCAAATAACTTTTTTGGGGCAGGAAATTCATTTGAGGTATCTTCATCAATATAGGTTTAATTAATTATCTTGAGGAGCTGGTCCCATTTCGACTTATCATGACTAAAATTCTTTAATCAAAGAGCCTGAAAGCACAAGTGTAAATCTGATAGACCTAACCCAACTCTTTTGGTAAATCTTCTCAGTTTGTTTCAGGGTAGTCTGACTTAAGTTTTCTTTACTTGATTTCTTCCACTTCTAATAGGATAGGATCAAATAAAAATTGTGCCTCATGAACATTTCAAAGATATTGATCCTGCCTATGAACATTTCAAAATAATGGGATTCACTTGGTCCAAAATACATTTACTTCATGAAAGTGTATCTACACTCTACATGGTATAAATATTATATGCACTTCGAAGAAAATAAATAAAAAGCAGCATGGATGTCCAGTAACTTTGAGTTCATCTTACACATTCTCCAACCTCCATGCCCCTTATGCCTGATTGTGTGTCTGTGCCTAATCTGAATCCTGAAACTTCCATTCATTTTTTCCACATCTGCATGTTACAGGGCATTTGTGTTTTCAGATTCTGTTGCCGATTAAACTATTCTACCATTGAGGTTTAATTTGTCTCTGATTGGTCTTTTTGCTTTTTCCAAATTCATTCTTCCTCTACCTGTTTGTGTCTGTGACCTCACTTGCAAAGGTGGAGTTTAAGCTTGCCAACTTGAAGAGCTACACTGTGTCTTATTTCAGGGAGTTTTACCACCAAAAAGCCTTTAGAGAAGGGACAGAGGCTCATCAATTGCCAGTTACAACACTTGACCAGGAGGGGATGACGAACAATCAAAGCAGGACCCACAAGAGGTTCTTGGACAGTGACTTGTTGAGGAGGGGAGATAACATCCTCCCACGATTGGGGATCCTTTTATGTGCAAGGAGTAGTGTGTCAACTGACAGCCTGTACCCAGAGGAGGCAGAACAAAGAAAACTGGCTATGGAGGAAAGGAAACTGTCCATGGAGAAGATACGTGTTTTTTAGTGTTTGGCTCTTGAGAGAAGCCCTAAGGATCTGACAATCAAGGCCAGACAGGCAGAGTCCAATAGTGATGGTGTCAGCATTTCTTCAGTGTCCTCTGGAGATAGGAGGGTCCACATTTCTAAAGGTACGATGCCTGAAATTGTTAGGGAAAACATTGACAAGTGGTTTCAGGCCTATGAGATTGCCTTACAGATGCACAAGAGCCATGAGAGTGGAGGTGGAGGGCAGAGGGCTAGTCTGTGGAGACTTATCCCTTTCAAGGGCAGAGACACCTTACTGGCCCTAGAGAAGGAGGACAGAATGATGTACCGCCCCCCCCCCCCCCCATTAAAGAAGCCCTTGCCAGTAGTATGGTCTGACCCCAGAAAAGTATTGATAGATATTTAGTAACAGTCAGCAACTGGCCCCACAGACCTGAGTGAGTTGTGTGCATTCCTTTTGCACGGCACTGGATGATTGGGTGAAGGGTTGTGAAGTGAAAGATTATCAGGGACTGTTCAATTTGATTGAAAAAAGCACATATTCAGTCTTTTGTTTTGCAGCTCTGCACCAACATTTGATTGATAGCCAGCTCTCTGACCCCAGGGAGCATGCTAAAGAGGTTGAGGTCAGCACCAGGGTCTATAAGAAGGTATATGGAGGGGACCATTACAGGGGTGGGTGGGTCCCCATCAGAAGAATGAGGGGTGAGAAAACATAAAAACAAGGAGTTCTCTAAAGGGTCCTAAACTAGTTCTTATTGTCAGGATTCCCAGCCCCCATCTGAGAAAAAAAGAAGATGGTTCCCTGACAGTAAGTTTTCAGGAAAGGAACCACCCAAGAGTTATGAGTGTCAACAGGAAGGGCGTTTCAAGGGGAAAGCCAAGTATCCCAAGTGGGGACAGCCCCCCCAGTGGTCAGTCACTGAGGCTGGCTAGTGTAGCGCTTGGTGAGGAGATTGTCCCAGATAGTGCAGAGGACACAGTAGAAGTTACCCTAGTGCCCCCTGGTGATGGGGAGATGGTACAGAGAACTCACATGCCTATAAACACTAGGAAATACAGGCAGTGGGTCACCATCAATGGACAGAGGGTCAAGACTCTGAGAGACACAGGAGCCAGTATGACAACTGTCAGATGTCATCTGGAAACCTCAGGGCAGGAAGTCCCTCATATATTCCACCAAGCTATTGCAGGTGACAGCAATGAGGGTCACTATCTAGTGACTCTGGTTCCATTTGAGTAGGAGGGGTTCAAGTTCCTTGAGAGTAGCTGTGAGGCTGTCTTTGCCTATAGATTCTCTGCTTAGCATATAGAATCTCTACTTAGCAATGACCTAGAGCACACTATCTGGAAGGAGATGAAGCTCAGTCCCCACTTGGAGATGTTAAAGTTGCCTGAGTGGGCATGCCTGACCACACAGTCCATGGTAGCCCCAGAGAATAGTCTGGATGGCCTGGAGCTTTGAAGAAGGGCCCAGGTGCCTGCCAAAAAGATGAAGGACAAAGGGTGCATGAAACCCACGCCTGAGACTCCCATTATCCGAGAGGAGGCTGACCTTGAGAGGAATGCCCCGTAGCCTACAGTGCAGGATGTTGCTGAACTGGGGAACCTCTGTGAGCTGTCCAACTGGTAGAAGGAAGGGGGTCCAACCAAGAAGGAGTTTCTGCAAGGTGCAGAAGGAATGCCCCACTCCTATGGCACCAGGCCAAGGTCCAGACAGCTGGCAGCACCTCTGATGATTCCCTGATTAACTGGGAGAATGGTCTCCTGAATAGTGAGCTTAAGGTTTCTGAGCCTGTTGCAACACATGTGTTGGTGGTTCTCCAGTGCCACAGGGCCTTCCTACTGGAGTTGGCACATGATGTACCCCTGGAAGATCATTTGGAGCAGAACAAGACCTTTGACAGGCGTGTTATGCACTTTTACTGGTATCAAATGAGGAAGGCCTTAGATGTGTGCTGCAGGCCCTGTACTACCCGACATGCCAGTGGCAAGTCAGGAGGGCAGTGCAGTGCTTCCCTGCAACCATTTCCTGTAATTGGCACCCCCTTTGAAATGGTGGGCATAAACATCATTGGGCCTCTGGACCCCAAGACAGCCATGGGCAACAGGTTCATCCTGGTCTTGGTGGACCATTCCACTCGGTCCCAGGGGCTATCCATCTAAGAATAGTAACTGTGCATGCATTAACCAAGGCAACTGTGTGGGGTTTCCCAAGGAGGTGGTGTCAGACCAGGGTACCAACTTAATGTCAGGGTACATAAAGGCCACACGGAAGGAGTATGGAGTAATCTACAAGTTCTCCACTCCTTACCACCCTCAAACCAACGGGCTTCTTGAAATGTTCACAAGGACCCTAAAAGGCATGAGAATGGGTCTATCAGATCTCATGAGGCAGAAGTGTGATATCCTCCTACCATACCTTTTCTTTGCTTACAGAGAAGTACCTCAGAAGGGGGTTAGCTTCAGATCTTTGAACTTTTGTGTGGGCACCCTGTGAGAAGACCTCTCAGTCTGGTAAAGGAGGGCTGGGAGCAAGCTCCTAAGAAGACCCCGCAGGATACAGTCAGCCACATGCTGGCACTCAATAGCCAGACAAGGCACTTCTGAAAACTAGCACAAGGGCATCTAGAAGCTAGCTAGGAGGAGATGAAACAAACATATGGTTCAAAATCCTCTCAGGTTGAGTTTCATCCTGGTCAAAAAGTGTGGGTTAAGGAACCTGTGGACCACACGGCCTTGCAATACCTCTGGTCTGGGCCTTACAAGATGAAGGAGAGAAAAAGTGATGTCACCTACCTGGTAGACCTCAAGACTCCCAGGATCCTGTTGAGCATCCTACATGTCTATCGCCTCAAACTCCACTTTGAGAGGTCTCAGTTAACCATAATTCTAGTCATGGATGATGGGGTGAAAAAAGAGTGTGAATCTCTCTCTGACATCCTTTTTTCTAACAAACAGAATGGGTCATTGGAGGATCTCAGCCTCTCCTCTACACTGACCCTAAACCAACAGAGAGACTGCTAGCAGGTGTTGGGGCAGTGTGCCTCTTTATTCTCCCTTACCCCTGGACTCAGTTACATTGTGTATCCATGATATTGATACTGGGAACAGCATGCCAGTGAAGAGCAAAATCTACAGGTTGTCTAATAAGGTGAGAGCCAGCATTAGTGAATAAATCTCCAAGACACTGGAGCTAGTAGTAATTGAGCCCTCAAACAGCCCTTGGTCCAGTCAAGTGGTGTTGGTCCCCAAGGCAGCCCCACAAGGTGTCACTCAAGAACTTAGGTTCTCTGTGGACCTCAATGCGGTCACCAAGACTGATGTACACACCATTCCCAGAGCTGATGAGCTAATAGATCAGGTAGGAGTTGCCAAGTTACTCAGCACATTTGATTTAAAGTCTGGGTAGTAGAGGATTGTCTTGACCGAGGGGCTAAAGAGAGGTCTGAGTTCTCTACCCCAGAAGGGCACTTCCAGTTCTGGGCTATACACTTTGGGTTGAAAAACACCCCTGCCACCTTCCAGAAGTTGATTAACCAGATCCTGGCTGGGTTGGAGAACTTCAGTGCCCCCTATCTGGATGACAATACAGTCTGCAGTTCTAGCTAGGAGGAGCACCTGTGCCAACTCAGGGAAGTGCTTCAGGCTCTACAGAGAGCAGGCTTGACTATCAAAGCTTGTAAGTGACAGATAGGGCAGGGTCAGTGGTCTACTCAGGGTCACCAAGTGGGAGGAGGTAAGATGTAGCCCCTCCTGGACAAGATTGAATCCATTCTGACTTGGGAACTTCCCAAGCTCCAGGCAGAGGTGAGGGCCTTCTTAGTCCCCACTGGCTACTAAAGGAGATTTGTCAAGGGGTATGGCACCATTGTCGCACCTTTGACAGCGCTGACTTCCAAGAACCAGCCATGTCAGGTGATCTGGACAGAGGCATGTTGAAAGCTTTTGACACCCTGAATGAGGCCATGTGCACAGAATCCATGCTGAAGGCCCCTGAATTCTCCTAAGAATTAATTGTGCAGATATGCACTTCAGAGCATGGCATAGAGGTCATGCTCTCATGGCTAAACAAAGAGGGCCTGAATCAACCTGTAGCCTTAATCAGTAGGAGGTTACTTTCCAGCGAAAAGAGGTGGAGTGCAATGGAGAGGGAAGCCTTTGCTGTGGTCTTGACACTGAAGACACTGAGATCATTTCTGTTTGGTGCTGACTTCCGGATTCAGGCAGACCACAGACCTCTCTGATGGTTAATGCAGATGAGGGATGAGAATCCCAAACTTTTGAGGTAGTCCATCTCCTTACAGGGAATAGACTTTATGATAGAACACTCTCTTGGAAAAGACCATGCCAATGCTGATGGTCTCTCCAGGTTCTTGGACCTTATTGAAGAGAACTCCCATGACGATGGGTATCACTTTCAGCTGGGGAGGACACATATTAGACTTAGCATCCTGGCGTGGTTTCTCCTTAACTTTTTGCCTTTAGACCTACTGTCTTGCCGACTTCATTTTTACTGGCCTTAGGATTCTGCACACTTTTACGCTGTTTAACAGTGCACAGGCTCTTTCCCTAAAACATGGTAACTTTGGCATATACACCATTGGCATATTTAATATACCTATAAGTACCTAGTGAAGTGTACTACATGTGCCCAGGACCTGTAAATTAAAGGATACTAGTGGGCCTGCAGCACTGAATGTGCTATACACTACAGTGGCAGGCCTGGTGCTGTGGAGCCTATGTGTGCAGTTTTGAACTGTCATTTAAACCTTGCAAAATAAACCTTTTGCAAGACCCAAACCTTCCTTTATAAAATACATATAAGTCACCCCTGAGGTAGTCCCTGGACAGCCCAGAGGACAGGGTGCAAGGTATTTAAAAGGTAGGACATGTATCTATTTTAGTTTTACATGTCCCGGTGGTGAAAAACTCTTAAATTTGTTTTTCAGCACTGCATGGTCTATCTCTCCTATTGGTTAACTTTGGAATTGCCTTATTACACTTTATAAACGTAATTTGCAAATGCAAAATATAGTTTCTTCAAATGTGGTTTCTCTTTAATCAAAATTTAAAATCCTAACTTATGGTGAAGTCGGATTTAAAACTGCAATTCTGAAAATGGCACTTTTAGAACGTTGGCATTTTTTTTCCTTAGCCATTTGGTGCCTGCAGCTTGTCTCTGGTCACATGACTGGGTGTACTTGGCAGTTGGGATTTGTATCTTCCCCCTAGATAGCCACACTCAATGGGAGCTAAGGTGTGACTTGATGGGGCTTCCTGGGCATGAAGGGAGGGAGGAGCTGGACACAGCCTCATTAAACCAGAATAGGCTGTGTCCTGTCCCCACACAAAGGGCTGCACACCACCTGTAGTTAGTCTGGAGACAGGACAGGGAAGGCAGGTCATCTGTGCACTTCTAAAGCTTGTCTTTGAAGTCCCTCCCATATCAAATGCACCACTGGGCATACAAACTGTACCTCAGACATCACCACTGGAGTAGACTCCTGGACCTGAGTCTATTCTGCCAGATAGAAGGACTGCTGTGCTGTTGAAGGATTGCCACTCTGCTGGACTGCACTCTGCTGGACTACTGCATTGCTGTGCTGACCTGTTGTCTGCTGACCTCTTGCCTGGGAATGAGAAGGACTGGTCCGGCATCTCTCCAACCCAGGACCCAGAGTGACTACAAGTGCTAGTTGGCTGGCCTCCTGATCTGAAGCCTCTGGGACACAGAAGACTTCCAACCAGCCTGTGTCTGCACCTGGACTCTGCCATCTGTGAGTCTACCCTGCCAAGTGGTGCCACCCCAGTCCTGAACCTTTGGAGGTGGACCAGAGGTGCTTCCCAGTGGAACCGATGCATCCTCTCTGCTGAGTGGCGCATCCTCGAGCAGAACAGACACATCACCGCTGCTGTGTGGATTGGACCTGGCGCAGAAAGCTCACATCACCGATGCATCCCACTTCTTGGGTTTGACGCGTCGCCTTCAGAACCACCACTGTGCAACACTTCCCCGGAGCAGGTCCTCGCCTCCTTAGTCGATGGGAGCCTAGACGACAATGCCAAAGCTTTTCATCGCAGCTTCACTGCTCATTGGAACCAACTCATTTCCTTGAATGCACAACGCATCTCTAACACCTGCCTTTGAATCACAAACCCTATTGATGGCATCCTCAATGTAACGCAACAGGACCTTGCACCGCAGCCTCACTGCATATTGGAACCAACACATCACATCGGCTGTGCATTGCATCATCACCTCGGATCCATGTAACAATCCACAACCAAAATTTACGGTACTCTGTTCAGTGGACTTAACTGAGTCCCTGTAGCCTGACCGTGCTCCATCACAATTTGCCTGAATGTTTGACCTTGGCTCAGTCTGGCATGGCCAGATGGTCCTTGCCTGTGCTTTTTGCTTTTAGGCACTAAACTATAGTTTATTCTTTAAAAAGTCATGACTCAAGGTCTACTGATTGGAGTTTTGTAGTTTTGGTCTTGCTGTATATAATAAATTAAGTTCTATTTTTCTAACCTGGGATAATTTTGAGTGGTGTTTTCACCGTATTACTGTTTAAAGTGTTGCACCAATGCTTGACTGCTCTGTGCCAACCTACCAGTGGGTGAGCATAGGTTAATTTGGGGTTTGCTAGTGCCGTACCCTGCAAGAATTGTGCTTGCTGCTTGACCTGTGCTCACACCCCAGTCAATCAACATCCCAATTTCTCACAAATAAGTTTCAATATTTCAAATCTTCTTTTCCATAAAATCAAAATCACTGGTCTAAACCATATTTTGTTCAAAGGGTAGTTTACAAAATCAAAACAAAGTATTCAAAATGTATAAATCTTTAAACAAGTAGGTTACTGTTAACTTCCAATTAATCTTGCAATAAATCGATATTTTCAACTCTTGATTATATTCTATGAAGGTTTTTTTTTATTTATAATGCAGTTCTCAACCTGCAATGTTTCAGAAAATTCAGCTTCTAGAGTTCCATTAGTTATTACGGGGGAAAGATTGCTTTGTAGTAAATATCTATATAATCATTAACTTGGGTGCCATAAGTAATAGTAACAGATTTGGCTGCAAATATTGTATAGCTCACCAAATGGGATAAAATATTTGTACAATCATTCATACTGATTATGCTCTCCATGGGTAGTTTTGGTTAAATGGTTTGCCAAAGAAAAGAGGATCCAGGAGGGGGAGGATCTGTAGGGAATTCGCAAAAATCCAAAATCCAAAAACTACTTTGGAGGGCTCCCGGGTTGTGTTCTTTCAATTATATAATTGTACGGTAAGGATATTTTTTAAAGTTGCTAGTCCAAGGCACGGTTGAGTCAAGATTAATATCTTCAGATCAGATTTTATGGTGGACTCTACCAAGACTGTTTGAAAAAGTTGAAGTTTCTAGCCAGAATGTGGTTTGGACTGGGCCACAGTAGCACTATTGTTTTGAATCTGGTAAATTCCACTTAGTTTTTTCTTGGGCAATGCCGTCAAAGAGGATATTTTGGTAAATGATTTATCGTAGATATGCCACATGTCTCTAGAGATATTTCAGACATTTTTAATGTGCGTGCAGGGTCCCAGGATACTCTTCAGGTTACAAAATGTCCAAGTGATCCTGCGTGAAGATTCAGAGGTTTAGTAGCACAGCTCTCTAAACAATGTTCAGCGCTGCAACATTCCTGGCATGCTAGTAGTTGTTCTGCAGTACAGGATCTGACTGTACTCAAACAATACTTTAGTGAAATGGTTCATATGTTAAGAAATTCCTTAACGTTGATTGGTCAGACTGAAAGCCTCTACATTTACAGAGGATACATTGTACTGCAGGGTAGAACAGAAGGAAAACTGTCAGGATTTGAATAACAAGAGTCCCAAAATCCATGACCCATTTTCTACCTAACAAAAGCTGTGCGAGAGACAGTGTGGGAAATTGTCTCTTCAAATTTAACATTCATATCTTTTGAGCCAGGTGATTCCGACATCAGGGTGCCAATGTTGAGCCAAAGCCCATTCTGGATTGGCTCCAGCCCTTGATGATGTAGCTGGAGAAACTGTTATATATAGAAGCAGTTCTCATTCACACACTTTGCCAAAATGGTTAACTGTTATCTGGGAAGTAAATAAACATGTTTTTGGAGTTTAAAAAGAGATACAGTCCTAACTAGCAAAATATTACAATATCTTCAATTCACAAAAACTAATCTCATTCTCAGAGACGTAAGAAAATTCTACCACATTTATCAAATACCATACATAATTTTAAGATGTGCTTAGCAAACGTATTAAGTTGTTTTGTGCATTTGACTCTCTCAGGGTCCAGAAATATATATTTTCTGCCAATATTACTCACAGTTTAACTAGATGGAAGAGCCCTGCTTGTAATTTTTAGCCACAAATCCTTTTTGATGGTGTTATGCTTCTTTTGCTTCTTTTGCTTCTTTTGCTTCTTCTATGTTTCACAAATGAGAGTCAGAAACAATAGGATCCTCTGGCCAGCAAAGTATCGATTCCTTCTTCCTGGAAGCCTCTAGCATTTTTCTTTATTTGTACTATTACCGACATGTGTCGCTTAAACATATAAAATTTAACCATATATTAGCAAAGACAGTTTTTGTTTCTCACTAAATATCTCATATATTTGTAGAAATAGTCATACAGTGGAAACCACTTTGCTTGTGGTGATTGGTATGGCAATATATTTTTTAACTATTTTAATAAGCTCTGGAAGACATGTTTAGGCCTTCCTGGACATTTTGGTGTTTTGTTTCAAGTAAAATAATGCAAATAAAGTGACAAACAACAATTCTGAAGGATACTGTTTCTATCTATAGCAATTCTACAAGTGGTCTCGTTTGGAAATAGATTCATGGCTGCTACCTTATGTGAAAAAAGGCAATTCAAATTGTGATGGTTTGCTTTGTTTATGTATATAGCCAGTACATGACTTGACAATGGATATGTAAGCAGGTTGTGACAATCAAAACATGCACTTCTAAATTAAAAACACATACAAATTCAGACTTAAGGAAAACGTATACATTTAGGGGCATATTTATAAGAGCTTTGCATTGCGTTAGCCCCACACAATGTGATATGTGGGTGATGCAAACCTCTAAATCAGATTTATGAAGCTACACATAACCACTTTACATGGCTCTGACTGACCTCATAAATCTGGACTAGTGCAACGCAGTGCAAATTGCACTACTGTGCCTGGGGTAGGCTTTTCATGGGCATTGTGGTTGGTGTGCCTATACAAAATCCCATGGATTTTGACACATTCCAAGATTTACAAGGACTTGTAAACCTAGGAATGTGCCAAATTATTATGCCTTCTCAGGAGAGGCCTTCTGCAGCACACATAGAAAGGGGAAAATGCCTCTCAGGATTTGTTTGTGCTGGAAGGTGCCTCCTTTTGCACAAAAACAATCCTGCATTGTTGCTGGATAGCACATTGTGCGGCAGTGGTGGGGAAAGGACAAGAATGAACTATATTGCCTTAATAACAGCACATTCCTGTCCTTTCCCAGAGATGCAGTAGATCGCAGCAAGGTGACTCGCTGTGCTGCCCTGCCTCACTTTGTCATAAATATGCCCATTAGACTGTAGAGGGTCAGGGTCGGTACAGACTCTATAGTATTAAGGAGTACAGGCTACGTTAACATTACAATACGGGTGTCTAATATAGGCCCAGTAAGGCTAGACTCATGCCAGATATCTGTACTATTCAAATTTTGATAGAATTAATTTAAATAGATCTCATTTAGATGATCACTGATTAACCCCAAAAAATGTCTGCCCTATTATAGATATGGTGCGTTGTTGAGGGCTGCGTGGCAAAAACATTTTTAATTGGATGAACAACACAAGGTTCCAAGCATTCCATCAAAGTATTACAAGAGATATTGTTACGTGTGCTCTTCAATAGCGTTTATTTCTTCATCAGGAAGTACTGGCATTAATTCTCTCAGTTACATCACCAAATTCTCATTGATTCACAATAATAGCAAAAGACAACATGTGTTTCACCTGCATAACTGCAGCGATTAGCAGACTTCACCAGGGCTATAAATATCAAAAGAACAAGACTCACAAGAGTTTTAGTGTCAAAGCCCAGCTCACCTGAGTTCTTGTTCAGTTCTGATGGAGGTTGAAGACAATCCGACCCCACCCTGAAACTGCTTGTTCCAGCACACTAGTTTTTAAAACAGTGCACTAAGAAAAGAAGCTCAAGGGAAGGGGGGAAGTGGATAAAATAAAAAAAAGAGAGACAACACCGTTCTTGCGTTTCCACTGTTGAAGTGCTGCACAAATCTGCGGCCCTTTCTGACTTCTGTAGAAACTGGTGCCTAATGAAACATAAACAAAGAACAGATAAGTGCAACCTATTCCTAAATGGGTTCCTGACTATCCCTTTATTTATTAGAAATTCTCTTCTAAAAGTACCTCTTGGATCCTGGTCTCTAGTTTCCAGGTTTGGAATGTGTTTCTGCTCTGGGATGTGTTTTCTATTACTGTAAAACTTTTTTCCCATATTTCCAGAATCTTTTATAAAACAAATACTGTACTTTTACATCAAAATACAGCATGTAATTTGTGCAAGTCCTTGATTTACTGTTTGCCTTGCTGTTAATGGTTTCCACTGTTTGATTCTTAAAAGTTCCATGAGAAAAAACAATGTTTGCTTCACAAAGTTCTGCAAAATATTCTTGTAACAAAGAGTTTGAATCACAATGTTCGTGGAAGGTATTTCGTTTCAAATTGTCTATACACGAATCCAGAAATTGTTGTCAAAGTTCTTTCAGGTAATAAAAGGTTTTGCACTTACTTGTTGCTGGCAAGAGATACTGATCAGTCTAACCTTATCTTCTTTCTCTTTTGCAGGTTACTCATAGGAGAGAGGCTGAAGCAAGGAGGAACCGGAAACCGGAAGAAGGAAGAGCCAGAAGCTGCGCCCATCGAAGTCAATGAAAGTCTGTAAAGAGCAGGAGTGCCAGCGCCGAGGGATCTGTTCTCAGGTAAGCGGGAGGTAGACGAGCACAAGCACTGGGTGAGGCTCGGGGGATGCCTTTTATAGACAGGGCTGGGTGTGGTTTGAAGGGCTGGGTGTGGTCCTCACATGCTGCACATGTTCTTGGAAGGTGTGCAGAGCTGGGTGTGGTTTGAAGAGCTGGGTGTGGTCCTCACATGCTGCACATGTTCTTGAAAGGTGTGCAGAGTTTCAGTTATTATGCAAATGAGTTGGATTAACACATGGCCTAGGGAGGAGTGTTTTAAAGAAGCCTTGGTAAAAGCAAGGCCCAATGTGTAAACAAAACAGCACATTAAACAACATACACAGAAGCCTGGGGGGGGGGAGGTGAGATAACAAGAAAGGCTTTCAATAGTAAGTTTAAAAGGGAGCTATTACAGAACCCACTAGTGCAGTGAGAGGGGACATGCTCTTTGCTGTGTACAAACCCTAACAGTTGCCCCCCTCAAAGGCCCTCCTACAGGACGGGGTTTTCCTGGATTTTTTAAATAAAACCGTCTAATCAGCTGTGGGGCATGTACATATGATGCTGGTTCCCATGAATTCTCAGATTCATCATATCCTTTCCATTCTACTAAATAAAACAGACGTCCACTAATTCTTTTTGAGTCTTTTATGCTTTTCACTTCATATTCCAGATTTCCCTTAATTGGTATGGGTGGAGGTGGTGGTTCAGGTCGGGTTTTTGAGTTGTACGGCTTAAGCAAGGACACATGGAATGTAGTATGTACTGGATATTCTTTTGGTAAATCTAATTTTACTGTTACCGGGTTTACTATGGCAGTTATACTAAAGGGTCCAATGAAACGTGGTTGCAGCTTTCGGGGTCCCTCTATGTTTAGGTTCTTTGTGGAGAGCCATACCTTGTCACCAATTTTATACATTGGGGCCTCAGACCTGTGTTTGTCTGCTTGTCTTTTCATGCTTTCCTTGTACTTTGATAAATGTTTCCTGGCTTTGTCTTGTATGTCACCTAACCTCGTTAGTCTATCCGTTACTGTAGGCAACAGGGAATCTTCTAACAAAATGGGTATAGCTCTTGGATGATACCCCTGCAAGAAATAGAATGGTGAGCAAAGTAGAGCTGAATGCTCAGTATTATTATAAACAAACTCTGCTACAGGGAGAGCTTCCAACCCTTCACTAGAATAATCAGCCAATAAACAACGTAGCGTTTGAAGTAAGGTTTGGTTCAGTCGTTCAGTCTGTCCATCTGTCTCTGGGTGGAAAGCAGTGGATAAGGCCACATCTATTTTCAGTTTTTCACATAATTTTTTCCAAAATCTGGAGTTGAACTGGCTCCCTCGGTCTGAAACCACTTTGCTTGGCAAACCATGTAAACGCACAATTTCCCTTATAAAAATATCGGCAAATTCTGCCGCCGTGGGTAATTTCCGTAATGGTACAAAATGTGCCATTTTAGATAAAAAATCCACTATAACCAACACTGTTGTGAAGGATTTTACAGGTGGTAAACCTACAATAAAGTCTACGCTCACAGTGTGCCAAGGTTGTTTGGGTGTTGGCATTGGTATTAACAAGCCGTCAGGAGCCTTATGAGAAGATTTATGTCTTGCACAAATTGGACAGGTAGTGACAAATTGCTTAATGTCCTTTCTTATAGTGTCCCACCAAAAGTGTTTTTGCACATTTTCCAGGGTTTTTACCCAACCAGGATGACCTGCCAAGGGTGAGGCGTGATGCCAAATTATCACCTGTGTTTGTAATTCAGAGGTGGGCACTAACAGCATGTTGTCGTGATACAATAAACCTCATTGTATTGTGTTATGGGAATCCTTTAACCAATCCTGAGGTGCTATTTGCATGTGTGCATTATATAGATCTGTGATGAAATCCTTCTGTTGTACTGGTGCCAACAACTTTTGGGGAGGAATAATGGGTTCTCCTATTTTATCTTGTTTCATGTCTGAGGTATGTCCGTATCTAGATAACACATCAGATTGAATTTGTTGTGCACCTGGTCTATAGGTTATAACAAAGTCAAATGTGCTAAAAAAATGTAACCAGCGCATCTGACGTGGTGTTAGTGCTTTAAGTGATCCAAAAAACTGTAGGTTCTTATGGTCAGAAAAGATTGTAAGTGGGTACTTGGCTCCCATTAAATGGTGCCTCCATTCTGAAAAGGCTACTTTGATAGCTAGTAGTTCCCTTTCAGCCACAGTGTAATTTTGTTCAGCTGGCAATAACTTTTTGGAATAGAAGGCTATAGGATGTAACTGGCCATCTACTGCATCTCGTTGAGAGAGAACTCCTCCTAAAGCTACTTGTGAAGCATCCGCTTCAAACAAAAAAGGGCAAGTCAGGATCAGGATGTTTCAGAATTGGAGCTGAAGTGAACTTTTGTTTTAGGAGTTGAAAGGCGTGTGCCGCCTCATCAGTCCAAAGAAATCGTTGCCCTTTCCGCAACAAGGTAGTTATTGGGGCCGCAATGTCTGCAAAATGTGCATTAACCTCCTATAAAAATTGGCGAAACCCAGAAATTTCTGAATATCTTTTACAGAGGATGGTTCTGGCCAATCAGCAATAGCACTGATTTTCTTTACATCCATAGTTATTCCTTGAGGTGACAGGCAGTATCCTAAAAAGTCCACCTTGTTGACATTAAAAGTACACTTTTCTAACTTAGCAAAAAGATTATTTTCTTTTAACTTTGATAATACTGCACGAACATGTTGGGTATGTTCTTCTGAGTTCTTAGAGTAAATGAGGATGTCGTCTATGTATACTATGACACAAACGTCCAGGAATTCGTGTAGGACCTCATTTATAAAGAACTGAAAGGCCGCAGGGGCATTACATAACCCAAAGGGCATTACTGTGTACTCAAATAAACCAAACTTTGTCTTGAAAGCTGTCTTCCACTCATCCCCCTCTTTTACTCGGACCAGGTGGTAAGCTCCCCGCAGATCTAGTTTAGTGTATACAGTAGAATGTCTTAATTGATCCAACAACACAGGTATTAGAGGAAGAGGATATTTATTCTTTATTGTAGCCTTATTTAGTCCTCTATAATCGATACACGCGCGCAGGGATTTATCCGGCTTCGGGATAAAAAAGAGTGGAGGAAACAGCACTCTTTCGTGGAGTTTTAGGGTTTACTGGACATTCTCTGGCAAAGTGACCTGCCCTGCCACAATATAAACATAATTGAAATGTTCTCCTTCTTTCTTTTTCCTCTGATGTGAGTGGACCTCTGAGTGTCCCTATTTGCATAGGCTCTGGTTCAGGGAGTTTATTATCTGTGTCTTTCTTCTCGTGTCTAATAAAAGTTAACCGTGATTCCAGTTTGTATTTATCTCCCTTTCTTTCTCCTAGTCTATGTTCTAATTTCACAACTAAATCTACAAAGTCTGAATAGTCTTTTGGCAAATCAACGATATGAGCCAGCGCGTCTTTTAACTCGTCTCTCAAACCTTTATAAAAAAGGGAGACACGCTTTTCTTCTGGCCACTGTGTCTCGGTGAGTAAACGATTAAAACTAGTGAGATAGGTCAATAATTCCTTGTTACCTTGTTTAAGATTTAAAAGCTCATTATCACTTGCCTGCATGAAAGTGTGTTTTGCAAAAAGGCTGGTCATGGTACGTTTAAATTGATTCCAATTATGGAGGATGGGATCATCTCTATCCACGAAAGGAATTGACCAATTGGCTGCTGTGCCACCCAAATAAGACAAGACGAATGCCACTTTCGTATCATCAGTAGGGAACTGTTGTGGCTTACAAATGAAGTGTAATTGACATTGATTGATAAAAACATGGAATTTGTTACTATCTCCATGAAAACGTTCAGGTGCTGCTAAGGGCACAACATTAGGAACATTAACAGTAACCTCAACTGGGGAAGGCAAAGTTGTATGTTTTGATGGCGCCCCTGTCTCTGAGGAGGTTTTAAACAAAGGCGTAGAAGCTGTGTTCCACTGAGATCCCCTACATTTATACCTGCTTAAATCCTGTTTTAAAGAGGTATTCTCCATCTTTAATCTCTCTATTTCCTCTTGCATATGTTGCAAGATGCCAGACACTGATTCATTATGAGCCAAGTCCTCATTTAGGGCCTGCGCCATATCCGTGATGACAATGCCCTCTATTTCTTCCCCGGTATTCATCGTCCACCAGAACTGAAATTTTTTAAAGGCTTGTGCTTCTGTCAAAGCCCAGCTCACCTGAGTTCTTGTTCAGTTCTGATGGAGGTTGAAGACAATCCAACCCCACCCTGAAACTGCTTGTTCCAGCACACTAGTTTTTAAAACAGTGCACTAAGAACAGAAGCTCAAGGGAAGGGGGGAAGTGGATAAAATAAAAAAAAGAGAGACAACACCGTTCTTGCGTTTCCACTGTTGAAGTGCTGCACAAATCTGCGGCCCTTTCTGACTTCTGTAGAAACTGGTGCCTAATGAAACATAAACAAAGAACAGATAAGTGCAACCTATTCCTAAATGGGTTCCTGACTATCCCTTTATTTATTAGAAATTCTCTTCTAAAAGTACCTCTTGGATCCTGGTCTCTAGTTTCCAGGTTTGGAATGTGTTTCTGCTCTGGGATGTGTTTTCTATTACTGTAAAACTTTTTTCCCATATTTCCAGAATCTTTTATAAAACAAATACTGTACTTTTACATCAAAATACAGCATGTAATTTGTGCAAGTCCTTGATTTACTGTTTGCCTTGCTGTTAATGGTTTCCACTGTTTGATTCTTAAAAGTTCCATGAGAAAAAACAATGTTTGCTTCACAAAGTTCTGCAAAATATTCTTGTAACAAAGAGTTTGAATCACAATGTTCGTGGAAGGTATTTCGTTTCAAATTGTCTATACACGAATCCAGAAATTGTTGTCAAAGTTCTTTCAGGTAATAAAAGGTTTTGCACTTACTTGTTGCTGGCAAGAGATACTGATCAGTCTAACCTTGTCTTCTTTCTCTTTTGCAGGTTACTCATAGGAGAGAGGCTGAAGCAAGGAGGAACCGGAAACCGGAAGAAGGAAGAGCCAGAAGCTGCGCCCATTGAAGTCAATGAAAGTCTGTAAAGAGCAGGAGTGCCAGCGCCGAGGGATCTGTTCTCAGGTAAGCGGGAGGTAGACGAGCACAAGCACTGGGTGAGGCTCGGGGGATGCCTTTTATAGACAGGGCTGGGTGTGGTTTGAAGGGCTGGGTGTGGTCCTCACATGCTGCACATGTTCTTGGAAGGTGTGCAGAGCTGGGTGTGGTTTGAAGAGCTGGGTGTGGTCCTCACATGCTGCACATGTTCTTGAAAGGTGTGCAGAGTTTCAGTTATTATGCAAATGAGTTGGATTAACACATGGCCTAGGGAGGAGTGTTTTAAAGAAGCCTTGGTAAAAGCAAGGCCCAATGTGTAAACAAAACAGCACATTAAACAACATACACAGAAGCCTAGGGGGGGGGGGAAGGTGAGATAACAAGAAAGGCTTTCAATAGTAAGTTTAAAAGGGAGCTATTACAGAACCCACTAGTGCAGTGAGAGGGGACATGCTCTTTCCTGTGTACAAACCCTAACATTTAGTCCAGTACAAAATCCACACCGGTCCCTATGTCACCTCGTGTGCTTTTTGTTTATTTTGGCAGACTTACCAACTATTGGAGAAGTGGTGGCTTTCATATGTTCTGAGCACCCTGATGGACTTTTAACCTTTTTTTTTTACTAATGATAAGCATATTACTCTTGGACCGTGTGCGCCAAGTACCCAGCCACCTGCCTTTGTTTCTGTTCATCTTTAACTGGGTGCACTGGGTAGACACCAGGTCCTTGTGCCTGGTCACAATGAATGCACTTACCTGAGTGTAAGTGTCTGCAGTCTGTTCTGTATTTCTGAAGTGCCCCATGGTGCAAAAAGTAGATGCACACATTTATCCAAAATACACTGAGCTTAACCCTTGTTTGAGTTCAAAATGGTGGTAAAGAAAGCCAAAAGAAAATGTAGGGTTTGACCAGTGGCATATAGATATCCTGCATAGGGCAATATACATGAAGTTTAATTATACAATTTTAAACTTTTCATTACCTGCAAAACACGGCACCTTTTTATATAGCATTGCCATTACAATCTTTCGAAAAACAATGTCATTAATTTGAGTTTGCGCATGTGAAATAAGTTACAATTTGATGTCATAATTTACAATAAGGTGTTGCAAAAGTCCAGCGAAAAAGATGTCAAAGTATGCAGGTCTAGTTGTGTTTTTTTAAGTTTTAAGAAGAAAGTTTATTGAAAAATCATACAGTATACAAAAAATATAAATACATTTGATAATAGAAATGAAATTAATACAGATACAGTTCATTTTCTGAGAAAACACATAGTAGAAGAAAACACTTTAAATATATTAATACTCTAAAACCAAAGTATATATGCATATATTAAACATATTATAAGAGATAGTTAAATATAAGTATGCACATTAAGATAGGGAGATAAAACAACAATTCATGGTGGTTTAGAGACCTCTAATTTCTAGAAAAATGATTACATGCAGAATAAGTCAAAACGTAATTTGTATTAGGTAACTATAGCATGTCTTTTTTAATAGCAAGGGATACAAGGAAACAGAAGCTCTATCCAGCCTATGATTATAGCACACACCATACCACCAAGCTTGAAAGGATAATTTAGACAAATCCTTCAAATTTTTCGTCATTTGCTGAAAAGCAACAGCCAGCAGTAAATCCAATATTACAATAGAAGTTTTTGGAAAACGAGACCAGTCAGCTGCAAGGCTACCTAGAAATATGTTGGCAAAACTCATGGGAATTTGAGTTTTAAAAATAGTATCCATTTGACTCCATACTTTAACCCAAAATTGAAATGTATAGGGACATTCAAAAAAGCATGTGTTTAAGTCTGGAGACCGGCGTATTACAGGAACAGCAGCAGGACCCGAGGTTAGAAAATTTTTATGTAAAAAAGAAGGTGTAATTAAAAACCTATTATATATAAAGGACAAAGTTTGAATTGCATTAGCTGCTCTAGAAGACTTCCGTATTTTAATCCACACTCTATTCCACAAAGGAGGTGAAAGAAAAATATTCAGATCCGTTTCCCACTGCATTTGTATTACCGACTTAGGTCTATCTTCAGGAAGAGCTGTAGGAAGGAGTTTGATAAAGACAAGAAGCTGATGCGGATTTTAATAACAATTTCTTAATTGGAAGAGGATGGACTGAAGGTGTTTGCTGAACTGGAAAAGATTGATATAAAGTATTTATAACGTGTATTAGAGCATCATATTTTTTATGAAAAGAGGATGTAAGTGGAAAAAGAGATTTTGTCTGTACAAAAGAAAGCGGGGAATCATTTTCAAATAATTGATATACCCATCTTAGCTCCTTCAAATGCCACGATTTCCAATAGATGGTTCTATTATTCAACTTAATGAGCTTATTGTACCAAATTGACGAATTTAGAAACCTCACTTTATCATCATTGTATGAAGCAAAAACAGGCTGTAAAATTCGACAAGAATTATTCAAAATCGGAAGGGAGGGAGATAGAAGCTGGTTTATTTGACAGAGTCAATATCTCCGGAAATGTAAAGGGAACAACTAAAGACTTTTCAATGTCAACTCATAAGGGTAAAAAAATTTAATCATCATCCTTCAATAAACAAGAAGCTTGCTTAAGAGAAAAAGCCATATGATAAGAGCAGAGATTCCAAAAATTAACCCCTCCATTGCATTTAGGTCTCATTAACTTTTGAAGAGAGATTCTGGGTTTCTTATTATTTCATAAGAATTTAATTAAAAGGGAATTCAACTTCTTAAAATAAAAACTTGGAATATTAATTGGAATGTTTGATAAATAAAAGAGGCTAACAGGGAGTAACGTCCTTTTGCGAGAATCCAATCTACCCCACCAGGATAAAAATAAAGGGTTCCATTTAGAAACAAGAGAATCAAGATCAGTAAATAATTGCAAAAAATTACAAGAAATTGTATCTTTAAAAGAGGGTTTAAACCACAAACCTAGATATTTAATTTGATCATTATTCCAATGAAAATTTAAGGATTTAAAATCTTTAGGAAAACAGAATTTATTTTATGGGAGTATTTCACACTTCGTTTAGCTTGTATCCTGAAATAGAAGCAAAATGCTGTACTTCGGACAGAAAAGAAGGAACTGAAGATTTCGGATTTGATCTAAAAAGTAAGATGTCATCTGCATAAGCTGAAAAATGTATCTGTCTTTCCCCATAATGGAAACCATGCAAATTTTGATTAGTTCTAAGTTTAAATAAAAAAGGTTCCAAGATACGAACAAACAAAAGCGGTGACAATGGACAACCCTGACAAACTCCTCTATGGAGTGAGAATGAGGGAGAAATAAAACCATTTAGAAAAATAGCTGTTCAGGAGAAGACTAGAATAACAAAATTACATTTATGGATTTAGCTCCAAAGCCAAACCAGGAAAGTGTTGAAAAAGTAAAAGACCAATTAACCCGATCAAAAGCTTTTTCAGCATCTAGAGCTATTGCAGATAGAGAGTCTTTACATGCCAAGGACTTACTTAAGATATTAAAAAATAGGCGCGTGTTGTCTGATAATAGGCGTCCTTTAATTAAACTAGACTGCTCTTTAACAATTAACTTAGGTAGGAGCAATTCTAAACTCATAGCAATCATTTTAGCAAAAAGTTTATAGTCCAAATTTACTAGAGATATAGGTCTATAATTCTTACAAAACTTTGGATCTTTATTATCTTTTGGTACAAGAACTATTAAGGCTTCCTAGAAAGACCCTCCAGAGGATTTCACTTCAACAAAATGGGTAAAAATCTTAAATAATCTTGGAACCAATAATTTAGAAAACCTTAAATAGAATATAAAAGTAAAGCCATCAGGGCCTGTGGCTTTACCTTTTTCTATATTTTTTAGTGCACTAAGAATGTCATCAATAGAATTATCATCATCAAGCTCAAAAAAATCAGAAGAGTGAAGTACAGGTGGGTTAATGGTAAACAAGTTTTGATCAATAAGATCCTGAACTGCAACAGAATCAGGAGTAAACAATCAGTCAAATTTTAATTGAAAGTAAATTTAGCTTGAAGTAAGTAATTAAGACAACTTGTAGATTTGGAGGACTAATAAAGATTCCCTAATTGTTTGATGCGATTCATTAAATTAAGCAATTTTTTATTAGCTGTTTTCTTTTTGTTGGCAACATAAGATATAATAAAATCCCGAGAGGCCGCTTTGAATGTATCCCAGATAATTTGAACCGATATCTGAGGGGTATCATTATCTACAAAGAATTGTGTGACAAACTTCTCAAACAGCTGAGTAAAATTATTATCGAGAAGTAGTGAATCATTAAATCTCCATCTGTTACTTGGCTGATTGTGTGCAATAAGATCAAGGTCCATGCTCAAGGGAGCATGATCTGAGATTAATATGGAGCCAATCTCTGAACCCAAAACATGTTCTACAAGAGGTTGTGAGACAAACAGATAATCAATCCTCGATTGGGACAAATGTACTGGGAAAAAAAAGGAAAATTCCTGTAATGTGGGATTATACAATCTCCAAACATCTGTTAATGCTCTTTGTTGAATCATGGAGGTAAACTGTGAAAAGATGGTGGATGGAACAAATCGAGAATTCGATTTGCGATCAAGAAAGGGGTCCATAACCACGTTACAATAACCTCCAAAAATCAAATATTCATCTGAAAGAATCATTAATTTAGCTAATATTTCATTCCAAAAAGATTTATCAGGTTGGGTTGGTGCATAAACATTAAATATTGTTAGAGGTACTTTATTAATATTCATTGAAACTATAACCCATCTACCCTGCTTATCAGAATCTTGAGACATATCAGTAATGTTCAAAGCCTTATGACACAGTATAGTAACCCCATTTCTTTTCCCGGTACCCGAAGATGCAAAAACATAACCTACCCATTGTCTTTTAAGTTTAGCTACCTCATCACTTGTTAGGTGAGTGTCTTGCAACAGAGCAATATCAGCTTTCAATTTTAAAATATGTGTCAAAACACTTTGATGCTTTACTGGTGATCCCAAACCTTTAACATTCCATGAAAGGAATCTAATTGTCATTTAATATATAGAAAATGTAATATGACTATGAAATTAATGCATATAAACCACTTATTAATATGAAGAAATTGAACCATCAAAAGAAAACATTTGTTATACAGAAAAAGAAAAATAGAACTATGAGCATGAGAAAATAGAAAGAAGAATAGAAAAGGAGAAAAAATTTGTAAGAGCAGAAGAAAACATGAAAACTACAGAAAAAACATATAACGAGTAATAAAAACATACCTATAAGACAAAAAAAAACAAGGTGGGGGTGGTGAAACCACAAAAGGAAGATGACGTAACATTCACTCCATGACTGCAGACACGAAGGGAAGAGGGACCCGGTCACATAGGTTGCAACCACAAAAGACGGGTATGTAAATGCATGAAAATCTAGAAAAAGAGAAACATAGGAAGCAATGAAAACAGTGGATAATTTAACCAATTTAAGATTTCAAAAACCAAAAATGGGCATATCCAGTAAACAAGAGTATAACAGTAAAACAAAGAAATAAAAATAATACAATATTCAAGTCTCTGATATTTTGGAAGTGTCCATTGTGTCGCCCCTTCAAGCCTCAATAAATCACTGAAGCACTACTGGATCTTCATATGTTGTGGTCTTATTATTGTGGGTCACCTTGAACAAACATGGATGAAAGAGACCATACCAAGCATTAAGTAACTTCAATGTCGGACGCATATCCAGAAATTTCTTTCATTTGTCCGCTGTTGACTTAGCATAGTCCTGAGCGAAAAAAGATTAGAACCTGACCACATGATCCGACCTTTAGCTTTTGCTGTTCTGAGAACCTTTAGCAGGTCTACATACTCCAAAAATAAAGTATTATTCCTCTTGGTTTCTTTGATGTCAAAGCCAAATGTGAGGGATGACCAAGTCTGTGCGCTCTTTGTAGATTCAAAACAGGCAAAGTAGGGAGGTCCAGAATCTTGGGCAGAAATGCTTGAAAGAAAGATAAAGAATCCGAGCCTTCAATTCCTTCAGGTGGACCATAGATACGTATATTATTCCTACGATTTCAGTTTTCTATATCCTCTGCATGCTTTTATAACATAGTAACTTCAGACTGCAGAGATTGAATAACCATAACTGAATCCTCAAGCACTTCCACTCTTCAGTCTCTTGTCAGACTCTGTTTTCCACAAGACAGCATTTGTCGTCTAATTATTGTCATTGTTTGTTTGTATCCTCCATATAGGGTTGAAGCGCTCTTATTTCCTCAAGGAGTAACTCCACAGAAATGGTATCAACAACTTTAAGAGGAGATGGAGGATCCTTTTTAGCTTTCTTATTTGAGGACGTCGGAACTGTTACAGAAAGGTTGGATAATGCTTTATTAATAACAGAAGGAGGAGAAACAGGCGCTGAGAGTGTAGCATCAATAGTAGTAGACCCGGCGTTCTCCGTATTTGATAAAGGAGCAAATGAGTTTGACAAATAAATATTTTCAGAACCTTTATTGCTCTGTACCTTGTTGCTAGTCAATTGAAGGTTCCTAGATCTGCCCATAAGCAAAAATTAATAATTCTGTCCAAGATACACTAAAGCATGTATTTTATGAAGGGAGGTTCATCTAAAAAAGGAGAGCAGCCCAAAATTTTCCTTAAGCTGTACCACATCTTCCAAAAAGGAAAATACGGTGAATAAAGAACATAAATACACATCCATACGCCAAAAAAGTGCAAAAAGAAACTCTCAGAGCACGATGAATAGAGCAAAACCTAGTCATGAGGTGAAAAGTGAAAAAACTAAATGGGGGTCGCAATAATTTCCTCAGAGAAATGTAAGTCATTGATAAAAGACGCACAAAATACCTTTCACTTAATTTCAAGGGGAATAATGCTGCCCAGGCGTATTCCCCTAACTTTTCATCTCTTCAGCAGCATTGAAATCTTTAAAAGAAACAAGCTGGTTCCCTGTGTCTCCATCATGATCATTACGATCTGGCGCAAAGGGTGGGCTAGCGTAAAGAGAATTTCATTAGCTTTGGGGGTGGTGGTTTGGGAGAATGGAGTTTTGCACCAAAAAATTATATTAGGCTGGTAAGAGTAAAAAAAGGATGACTCTAACCAGCCTAGCTTAATTTCTTGGCACAATACCATCCATACCACATGACTCCTGCCTTATAAAAGACAGGAGTCATGCCCACCACTATAATGGCCAGCACTGGGGAAAAGGGTCCCCTGGCATAGCCATTGCACCCTGTGACATGTAGTGAGGCCCATTTCAGGTCCCCCAATGGCACTTTAAAACATTTTTAAAATACTTACCTTTACTTACCTCTACTTACCTGGGATTGGGTCCCCATCCTCTGGTGTCCCTCTGGTGTGGGTGTGGGTGTTCCTGGGCCTTGGGTAGGTCATCTGTGGGTTCTTTCCGTGGTGTTTGGCCATAGAAATGGATCCACAGGTCACCTAATGCCTGCCCAGACCCAGGTGTTAAATATTGGTGCTAAGCAGGCTCAGCACCATTCTTTAGGCCCGCCTCCCTCCCATGCACCATTTTTGCACGGGAGGATAAATAAGGCGCTAGGGCCTTAGAGTCATTTTCTGGATGGGAATGCCCACCTTGCATCTCATTGACGGAAGGAGGTTTCACGCATCCAATAAATAACTTTAACTCCAATATTTTGGCGCTAGACTAGTCTAGCATCAAAATATAAATATGAAATTAAGTTTGTTTTGAATTAGCATAAACAAATGATGCTAATTCAGTGCAAACAAACCATAAATCTGGGCCCAAGTGTGCACATAAAACTTCTGGAATAAAACGTTTCAAAGAGCAACACCAGTAATTAAAAGAAAATCAATATAAATAAATTACATCATTGTGCAGGATTCTTCTAATGTAAAGTGCTAATTTTGATAGGTGGTCCATAAGCTAAAAGTGCAGTAACAAAGTAAGGGGGTCATTATGATCCTGGCGGATGGCGGAGAAGCGGCGGTAAGACTGCCAACAGGCTGGCGGTCTTTTTTTTTGCAATTATGACCATGGCGGTTACCGCCATGGTCATCCGCCGCTTCTCCGTTCCGTCCGCCAGGGCGGAGACAACCGCTGGGCTGGAGACCTGGGTCTCCAGCCCGTCGGTCGTCACTATACCGCCGGCAGTATTTGGACCCGGCTGACCGCCATGGATTTCATGCGGTTTGGAACCGCCATGAAATCCATGGCAGTAAGCACTATCTGTGCCAGGGAATTCCTTCCCTGGTACTGGTAGGGGTCTCCCCCACTCCCCCACCCCCACCCGACTCCCTCCCCTACACCCGCCACCACCCCTGCCACCCCCCAAAGGTGGCAGGACCCCCCTCCCCACCTCAACCCCCAACATCAGACATCACTCAATCACACACGACACACACGCAGGCACCACCAACACACATACACGCACACACACCGACATACATGCCAGCATCCACACACACAGTCAGACACGCACACCCACATTCAAACATACATGCACACATCCATACAGACATACCCACAGACATACACGCACTCATTCCCAAACATACAACACCCCGCAAGCATACACGCACTCACACACCCCCTCTACATACACATGCGCACACCCCCATGCACGCACACAACACATATCATCATAATGTTATCACAACACATAATGTTGATAACACCCCCCCCCCACCCTCCACCCCTAACGGACGATAGACTTATCTGGTCCGTCGATCCTCCGGGAGGGGACGGGATCAATGGGGGCTGCTCCGCCCGCACCACACCGTCAACAGAACACCACCACGCCGAATCACAGGACGTGATTCTGTGGCCGGTGTTCTGTTGACGTGGCAGTGGAGGTGGAGCAACCTCCACTTCCCCGCCGCCCGCCAGTATGGCTGTTGGCGGCTCTCCGTCATGCTGTACATATATCTTCAAGGTACACAGATGTGGAGTTAGGAATAGTAAACCTATACTTCACTTAGTGCACTAACCTTTCAATATCTTTTGGCTCAATATTCTGTCCTCGATAGTAGTATACTACAGTACTTTTGGTGTCAATATTCAGTACCACAATCAAGAAGTAGTGGATCACTGTACATATCAACTTTAATACATGTCCCACACATGATGCTACAGATGCATGGGAGGGATTTATGTAGCAGCACGAGAAAGAGTTGAAAACAATTGGCATGAATGATAGCAGTTTATTTAAACCAAACAGCAGGATAATCAAAGTCCCTTCACTTGATGTTTTGATGTCTTACTTTAATCCAGGCATATATTTTTGTCAGTGCTATGAATGCTAAGTAAGGATGGCCTTACTGGTGCAAAGTGTGCTTTCCTCATGAAGAACAGGGGCTGCCTTTCCTTCTTTAGACTGGCACAGTGAAGGTCCACACACGGATGTAAAGGAAAAAGAGTCACATGGTGAGACCCTACTATGGATACAGACTGTGTTTGATCTGTTAGGTCAGATTAAAAGGTAACAGATTTGGAGTATGTTCATTTGCCTTAACATGTTCATCGTTCTGATAACCAGTGACAATTCATTGTATTGGGCCTTTGCCCTGGTACATACATATATGAATGCAACACCAGCACGTGAATATCCGGGTGTGGGTGCCACTTGCAGGTGATGATTGTTAATGTGAGCGCCGAAGAGTATCAGAGATGTGTGTCATAGGTAAAATGCAGAGTTTGGCTTTACTTGTACATTTCATTATATATTTTGTATCTCTTTATTTACTTGTGTTTGTTGTGCGTGCATGACGCCTTATTGCCATTTTAGAGAAGCAAATGGACGGAAAACAACCGGAATCAGCGTCGAAGGTTAACGTGGGTGGATGCTGAAGTAGAAAAGGATGGCCTTCACACTATTCATGAACATAAATTGGTCTGGAGCGAGTCTGAGGAGTTACGAAATTGAGTTTCCTGTAAATATTGCTACATCTGGTGGTGTGAAACTTACTGGGTGAAATAAATACCTCACGTTCTAAGCTGAGGAATTACTTAAGAATGTATGTACTTTTTGTACCGAATTGCGCATGTATCATAGATTGCTGTTTATTTCCCCCTAATAAATGTTAGCAGGATCGACGTCCTGAAATGTATCAGGCACAATTGTGTAGGTGAGTGTTTACCTCAACTATTTGAATTCCAGTCACTGCACCGAGATCTGGAATCCAGCCCTTAATGTTTACGCGATCCACAAATAATTTATTTGTTCTGAGGCGGGTTTGATCAAATCTGACTGAATTTATGAAGGCCAATCTCATTTGCATGCCTTGGACATTTGTGTGTGTTATATTTTCAAAGAAATGTGTGTGTGTATGTGTGTATTTGCGCACGCGTGCGAGCATGCGCACCAATGGGGTAATGCATTTTCTTTTTAGACCATGTGGGTGACTTTTACTCCAAGCTATCAATGGGCATGAGACTAAAGTGCAGCATTGTAACGATATACAGCATTTATTGAGTTAAAAACTTCTGACCAAAAACAAGGCCCAGCACAAATGTGTATGACAGGCAGATAATGAATTGTGGCAATTTAAAGATACCTGACATAGCGCTCATTTTGATGAATAACTGAAACAATGTAAACAGTTTATTTCACGGCTGAATATGACAGCAAATTATAAAGCAAATGTCTAAAGAAAAACACAATGCCTAAATAGTCACATCTACATACCAGTTTCCACACCCAGCACCGAGTGCCAAATCTAAACAGCCATCACCTGACATTTAACGTTAATAGGGATGGAGGGGTGATCAGTATTTGGAGAGCATTTACGTTTTTATCTAAAGGGCAGGACACTGTCAAGAACAATGCAATTGTTATCTTGAATTGCAACACTGTCAGGTGGGAATGATGAATGTCTTGCTACCTTCTTACCAGGAAGTGCGGAAAAGAATGTCGATGCTTCTTGAAACAGTAAATAGAGTGGAACACTCATAACGCAACGAAGACAGTACAATGAGATATTAGGGTTTTTCTGTGAGTTGGTTAATGATGTTTACAAGAAAGTTTCAAATGCTGTGCTGGTCCAGAAAGAAAATGAAGGATCTTTGGAGGTGATAACAAAAGAAAGTGATAAATCGATGTTACTGATAAAGGTATAAGTGTGAGGACCCTTCCTTGAATACACTCATTTCACACTGTCATTTGTATCTGCAGATGTCATGAGTGTGGAGATCAGTTTTTTGGGTTTGTCTCTGGTAGCATAGATTTCGTGGTTGAGGGGCATACTTATCAATGCTTTGTGTAACCCTTATGCCCTACAAGGTGGTGCAAGGGGGATGCAAAACCTAAATGAGATTCACCAAGTCATGCAAGGCCACTGTGCGTGGCCCTGCATGGCTTGGCAAATCTGGAATAACACAAAGCAGCGCAAAATGCTGCCTTGCATTATTCTGCCTCAAGGAGGTGTTCCATGAGTGGAGTATGGGCGTCCCCACACATCCTCCTATGGATTCTGAAGCATTACCAGATTTACCAATATTGGTAGGCCTTGGGAATGCATCAAAATACTATGCCTCCCCAGGTGATACCTAACTAGGAGAAATATTTTTATTTCTCCTCATTTGTTCCTCTTTTTACACATTCTGCAGAACAAAGAGAAAGAGGAAAAAGACAAAGAGGATGCCCCTCTCTGCACAAAACAATCCGCCCTACAATGCAGGCACACTTGACCATGGTGCAAGGATGCCTCCCATGTTGGCGCTAGGCAGTAGTTTGTGTGCCAGTGCAGGCAGAGAACAAGAATGAGGTGTATTATGTCAAATACAGTGCAGTCATGCCCTCTCCCTTTCAAGTAGCACAAGGCAGTTAGGTGGCTTGTTGCATTGTGTTGCATGAAATTATGATAAATATAGCTCTGAGTTTTTATGAGATGACATTGTAATGTGTTATTCTTTTGATAAAGGGTGGATGAGGTGATCAAGGTGTGTTATTATTTGGCACCAATTCCTTACTCTCGGTTGCACAACTTTCTGAGTATACTTGCACAGATATCCTGGAAATAGAGCTTTGATATGTTGAGTAGGCATAGCAGTTCTTATTTATGTCAGGTATGGTGCCATGATAGGTTGTTGTGAGTGGCCTAATGTTGATTATGTCTGTGTTCAGTACAATTGTGGTCACTAGTTTACTGACATCAGTGGGATTAAAAGCTTTCTCACCCAGGTTTTTTTATTTTATTTGGATTCAGTCATTTGGCCTCAGTTTTTAAAAATGTAAGTGAGACAGCCATTTGGAGGATATCAGAGCAGTCAACACAACAGTGGTCTAACAAAGGCCCCGGCAGCCCCTGCTGTGCCGGGGGGGGGGCTCGTGCTCCAGGGGGTCCCCTTAGCACAGCACCTGGCCTGAGTGAGTCTCAAGGGGAGCCCCTCCATGTTCTTTACAGGGTACACCTCCAGTTTTGTTATGCTACTGAATCCCATCTGTGGGGCATATTTACAATAAAGTGGAGAACCACGGCGCTGTGCCAAAATTGACAGTACCATGCTGCGTCACTTTAGAAATGCAGGGATGCACCCTATTAACAAGAATACACCACACCCCTGTGTTTCCCCCCTGCACCTGAGCTACATTTGCTGCTGAGCACCAACACAGCCACCCTTGTGCCATGGTGCGAGGATGGCTGCATTGCAGGGGAGATTGTTTTTGTGCACGAAAGGACACTTCCTGAAAAAAAACAATCTTCAATGGTGATACACTCTTTTTATGTGTGTGGTGGAATGTAGCACACATAGAAAGAGCACACAACGAGGGAAATTAAAGCATTCTTCCTTATTGAGCCAACACAGCCACCCTTGTGCCATGGTGTGAGGATGGCTGCATTGCAGGGGGGGGGATTTATTTTGTCCACGAAAGGACACTTCCTGCAAAAAACAACCTTCAATGGTGATATGCTCTTTCTATATGTGTGGGGGAATGTAGCAAACATAGAAAGAGCAAAAAACAAGAGAAATTAAAGCATTCTTCCTTATTGAGCCATGCTAACGCCACCCCAGGGGAGATGTTAGATTTTGGTGCAGCCTCAGATTTACAAAATCTCGTATATCTGGGGCAGCGCCAAAATGCAATGGGTGTTGCTGTGGAATAGCCACAGCAATACCCATTGCATGCCCGTTCCATGCAAAGTGCTGCATGTTAAGGGGCAATGTTTACAAGGTGGCATTAAGCCACAAAAAGTGGTTTAATGCCATCTTGTAAATACTGCACAGTGCACAGCTCCACTGGAGGGTCACAAATGAAATTGCATCCCTATGTCTTCAGTTGGCAGGTTTCTAATCTGAGATATATTTAAATCCAATGCGGATTGCTTGCCATATGTGGTTTCCATCCAGTTTTGTATTAGGTCATTGCTGTTTAGTAATGATGCATAGGTGTACACAGCAAGATCTAAAATGATCGCCCAGGGTAGGGTCAAATCATCCAGAATGATATTGTCTGAGGAAAAGATTGGTTGTGTTGTAGCCTTATGTGTGGTGGTAGATAATGTTTATCATTGTGGAACTGGATCAACAAATAAGTTTAGAACATTTGAGAGTAGCAATGTTTATATTTAAGATTTATTCTGTGAATCAGGATGCTTTCTCCTCTTGTGTTTTCTTGGAAATCTAGATTGATGTTGGCATTTTTCCATGCTATCTATAAGAAATAGATGGGGTGATTAAAGCATGTGTTAGCATTTAGTGACGTTCCCTTACTCACGCTTGCAGAAATTTTCATTCTGAGTCCTGTGCCACAGGTATCGAGGGAATAGACAATTCATTACTATTATTTCTCATGGTAGGCATAGCAGTTTTTATTTATTTCAGTTGTGATGCCATGATAAATTATCATGAGTGAGCTGATGTAGATGATGTCTGTTTCCAGGGCAAGAGTGGACCCCATTTCGCCGAAGTCATTCAAAGAATAGGTTTTCTCATCTACATGTTTTTAAAAATTTTAGTTGGTTCTCAACTCTCACTTCCTAAAATGTGAATGAGAAACGAATTTAGAGGAAATCAGAACACCCACCTCTGTCTGTGCTTGGAGTTTGCAGGTCTTTGATCTGAAGTATTATTAGATCCAATGTGGGTTGCTTGTTGTATCTCTTTTATATACAGTTTAGTGGCATGGTCTTTTAGTTAATGGGAGATAATGTATTGCATTGTGGACTTGCATACACTGATAAGTAAAGAACGTTTGAGGATAAATATGTTTACATATGAGAGTTATTTTACTAATCAGGGGGGTTCCCCTCCTGGTTTGTCTTGGCAAACTAGATTGATGGTGGAGTAGCCACAGAAAGAAGTAATGAGTTCAACAGTATTACAACTACAGATCTGTACCTCTTGTTGGTCTCCTTAGCGACTAGAAGTCAGCAGAATTCTAATAGCGAGGTTCATCTATAAATATGCAAAGTATCAACCAGTGGTATAATAAATCCTACACTCTAGAAGCCATAGTGGGACTGCCACTGGGTATGATGAGTTGCTAATCGGTGTCACATTAAAATGTTGGCTAATTATTTATGTGCCTCTTCTGCATCACATCTGCACACCCATGCTCGTAAATAACGTAGAAGATGAACCCATGATAGAGCTGAGGAATGGGGCTGATGGCTGACAAGTATCATGACAGGCAATACAGAGAGAGAAAAAAGATACAAAAGTAGGAATAGAGTTCAAATAGAGGTGGAGAGGGAATGACAAAAAAGAAAAATAAGAAGCATAAAAGAAAGATGTAGAGAAATAAAGGGAGGAAGGAAGAAATGAGGGGAGAAAGCAAGGAAGGAAAGAAGGGGCAAATGAAAGGCTGAAAGGAAAGGTGGAAGGATGGGTAAAAGGAAAGTAAGGTGAATGGATCGAAAGTTGATGGATAGGTCGAAGGATGAAATGAATGATGGATCAGTGAAACGTTTAAAGTATGAACGTGTAAAATAAACTATTTGCTCATGCATCTTTGTTAGATGTATGGTTTGTAGTTGGGAAACGGGGTTAATACTTTTGGCAACTATCTTGTCATCAGCTATGAAATCTGAATTTTCTTGGAGCACTTTGATGCCCTTGCAAAACAAGAACTGTTCTTGCCAGCAGTTATTATTGTGGCCACAAAAACCTCCCAAAACTTTTGACCAAACTTGTGCCCTCCTTGAGAAGTCAGGGACGAATCATCCATTTCAAATCCAGTGTCAGCAAACTGAATAAATGTCTGACACCTACTTCGAATCATAACCTTTCTAGCCGAGAGGGAATTAAAAATCTGTATTATGCCATATTATTGCTCTTCAATAGTAGACTGCTTTCAAAGTCAAGTTGTAATTGTGTGCCACACCTACAAGTAAATAGATGGGGACACCTGTGACAGGTATTGTCTTTGGGACAACTTCAGTTTGGAACATTCTTATTATTATCAAGAGTTTTACCTCTGATGTCCAGGTGGGTGTTGATCCTGAATCCAAGTGTTTAGTGTCATAAAGTGATTCTCTTCCAATATTTGGGGAAGCTCTATAAGATACCCTTAATAAAATGTTAGGGAAGAAAATAAGAATGCTAAATTTTTTGAAGAAAATACTTGAGTATGGACCAAAATCCACTGGCTGAATTAGGCCCACCATTGGGCCATTAATATGGTGAAAATTCAACTGGTGGATGTCCTCAATATTTATGGCCTTAATTGTGATGAGTTTACGGCAGGCAACATGGTGCATGCACTATGCAACTCTTAGGGCAGACTTATGAAACCAGACAGGCCACCTTAAGGTGGCTTTGCCTGGCTTCGTAAATCTGGTGTAATGCAACACAGTGTAAACACTGCATTGTGTTACTCTGCCCTAGAAAGGCATTCCATAGGTGTTGCGACTGGTAATCCTGGGAATGCGCCAAAAAAGCTATGCTTTCCCAGGGGAGGTGTAGCAAGGAGAAATATATTTATTTATTTATTTATTTTTCCTCATTACTTCTTCTATGTATGTGTGCTGCATTCTGCAATACACATAGAAAGAGCCTCAGGGGATTTGTTTTTATGCAGGAAGGTGCCCTTTCCTGCACTAAAACAATCCTCCTTACAATGGAGGCACCCTTGCACCAGGCTGCCAAAAAGGTGCCAGCGCAGGGAGAAAGGCAGGAATGCACTCTATTCTCTTATATATGGTGGAATCCTTCCCTTTCCCTGTTACACAGCCCAGCAAGTTGAATTGCTGCGCTGTGTGACTTGCCCATAATTATGGCCCTTAGAGTTTGCTCCAGAATGTGGAGGAGTTTTGGTTCCCATTGAACTCTAAATAAGGTCCTTAGTTTCACTTGTTCCATAAAATGTAGATTATTCAATTAATTGCTGACTAAACTACCAGCACATTTCCCTTTAGAACCGTGAACTGCAGCCAGGAGGATTGCCTAGAGTCAACCCAACAAGAGCCTTTATTTGAGCACAGAGTGCATAAGCAAGTACTCTGAAGGCTGTGCGTGCTTACAATTAAACAGACCAAGAGCTTCTACCTATCAATATAAGGCCCATGAAGCCTTCTTACAATTCTGCCTATTGCAGATCTTACTACAAGCATTTGCCTTCATCTTTCAATGTTTTCACCACAAACACCAGATAACATAATCTGAGGACCTTCAATAGAATATCTCCACAACCAACTCCTTTTTGGGAGAGTATTGAACCGAAAATATTACTAAGAATGAAGGTGTAGATGTTATGTTAGCTGAACCTCTTACCCACACCTGCAATGTATCTCAGTAGCTCAACTCTGTCCCAAAAGCTTGGTCAGCTGTGTACCTTCATACAAACTTAGAAATCTCTTCTGAACATTTTTCTACCAGCCTAGACTGCAGCATGTACATATAGTAAACATTTTTACCAAATTCTGTTCATTAAAACCTATCCAATTGTTAGCTCTATTTTACACCTGGTCAGGCATTATTGCTTACTCATTCCCCATACTAGTTTCTAGCAGATACATTCATATTACATTTGAAATCTCCTTTATTTTGGGTGTTACGCTTTCTCCCTGTTGAACTGTTTTCAAATTGTGTATGTTGTTTCTTGAATCTCACATAACTTCTGGCAGGGTTACACCTTGTAATCAGTCTGGCTACAGAAAGTCTTAGGCCCTTTAATCTGTTTTCCACCAGCCCAACACATCCTCAAAGAGGTATCGTCACGGTTTCTTTCTATGGTTTATCTTTCTCCTCTACCTTGTTATCACACATGACTAGATGCATAGTTGACCTGTTGCTCTTTTTTGGATTTACGTTACTTTTGTTATGTTATGATGATTTGTAGAGCTCACTATCCCCCGGAGGGCACTCTAGAGCTGATCAGGTGTGAGTGTAGGTACACCTAGGGCCTAGTGAATCACTACTTGGAAAGCTAGGTCCTCAGCTTCTTGCAGAATTTAAGAAGTGAAGAGGAGGCTCTTATGTGTAGCAGGAGGCTCTTCCATGCTTTAGTAACGATGTAGAAGATGGCTCAACCTCCTGATCTGGTTTTCTATATGCATGGGATTTATGAAAGTAGGAGTCCAAATGAGCAGAGGTGTCTGGAAGCTCTGTGAAAGCAGATGTGATTGTTGAGGTATGCTTCTGCCAGTGATATGTAGTGCCTTGAAAGTGTGGTTTAGGCAACTGAATTGTACTTATTGATTAATAGGGAGCCAATGGAGCTCCTTCAGGTATGGTGCTATGTGAGGATGCTGTGGGAGGCTGAAAGTGATGCTGGCTGCTGAGCTCGGAATGATATGCAGCCTTCTGGTGAGCATTTTGTTGATCCCAGCACAGAGGTTGTTCCCATAGTCCAGCTTGCTTGTGACTAAGGCATGCATGATGACTTTCTAGGCTCTAATTGAGAACCATTTGAAAATCTTCCTCAGCATTTTCAGGGTATGGAAACTGATTTGAACAGTCACGTTGAGTTTGCTGTTGATGATGATCCCAAGGTTCTTGGCATGGGAGTCTGTCCTATTTCTGTTGGCCATATGGTAAGATCCCATGGTGTTGTGCCATTTCTGAAGATCATGATTTCAGTATTGTTGCTGTTTAGCTTTTGACAGTTTGGCCCAGATTCACTATGCCCTTGCAATACCATTGCATTATGCAAGGTGATGCAAGGCAACACAAGGGCTTAGGTAACATGTACTAAGCCATGCAATACCACCTTGCATGCCTCTGTGTGGTTTAGTAAATCCAAGGCAACCCAGGTCGGTGCAAACCGCTGACTTGCATTCCTCTGCATTGTAAAGGCATTCCATGGGTGGAGTGTGTTCATTCCCATGCATCTAACTATGGATTTTGGTGCATTACCATATTTACCTGAGAAAGCATCCAAGTACTCTGCCATCCCAACAGAGGTGCAACAAGGAGAAATATGTTTATTTCTCTTCATTATTTCTATTTCTACATGTGCTGCAGCATGCCCACTTGTTATATTTGGTTTTCTGATCCTTTCACAAAGACAGTAGGTCTGCCTTACTTAAAAAGACCCCCAGGCCCTGTGCCCAATTCTCCCCTGCCCATTGGTCAGGCGTGGTGGGTTGCTGGGCACCAGCAGGGGTTGGTTGCAGAGCCTGACCTGCAGGCAATCCCACTCCCTGCATGGCTGAAGGCCGTGTATGGAGTGGGGGCTGGCTGCATGCTAGGGGTTGGATGCAGGACCTGGCCACAGCAAGGCCCTGTGGCCAACTCCACACCAGGCACAGCCGAAGGCTATGAGTGACATTGGATTGACTGCCCACAGGGGATGGACGAAGACCAACCCCACGCCCTGCATGATCGAAGCCCATGTTTGGGGTGGGGCTCACTGCCTAAAGGGGTTGACCACAGGCCCTGTGACCATGCCACGCAAAGCCAATAACTGTGCTCAGAATGAGGATGGTGTTATGAATAGAAAGAAACTATGTACATTCCTTAAACCCTAGAAACTCACTGAAAAAACAATGGTTGAATTGATGTTATTGTTAAAAATGGAAAAAATATCTTTCTGCACATAATAAACAGCAATTCACTGAAAAAACAAAGATTAACAGGACGTTATAGTTAGGTGAAAATCTCAGTTAAAACTTACTATTTTAAACGAACAAAACCACTGCAATTCACCAGTTTTGGTCATCACAAGTGGCTGTAAGCTACTAGTTAGTAGTTATAGTAGTAAGGTATGTTTGCATTTGCTTATATGACATCAATGTATAGTTATGAAAAATCTCCTTAAAAAACAAAAATAAAGTGAATTTATTATTTCAAAAGACAATGTAAAAAATACTGGAATTCACACTTTATGATATGCTAAGTCAACTGGAACTTGAGCTTCCATCACACAGTGCTCATGACATCACACATGACCTCCCTAATGATGTATCACATGGCATCAATGAAATTATCACTAGAGACATTTTAACTACGATCATTGATGACATCATCAATGAGATCACAAATGGCATCATCTACAACTCCATCAGAGTTCTGTTCAGAAATACAGAAAGGAAACCATGGATCCTTGATTATCACCGGTGCAGTCTGTACCTTTTGTACTAACTCAGGGAATGTCCAAATTAAGGGCCATATTTATACTTTTTGACGCAAAACTGCGCTAACGCAGTTTTGCGTCAAAAAAATTAGCGCCGGCTAACGCCATTCTGAAGCACCATGCGGGCGCCGTATTTATTCAATGACGTTAGCCGGCGTTAGCCGCCGGCGCTGCCTGGTGTGCGTGAAAAAAAACGACGTACACCAGGCAGCGCCGGCGTAGGGGGATATGGAGCTTGGGCGCCAAAAAATGGGGCAAGTCAGGCTGAGGCAAATTTTTCGCCTCAACCCGATTTGCGCCATTTTTTTCGACTCCCAACCCCCATTGAAATGACTCCTGTCTTAGCAAAGACAGGAGTCATGCCCCCTTGCCCAATGGCCATGCCCAGGGGACTTATGTCCCCTGGGCATGGTCATTGGGCATAGTGGCATGTAGGGGGGCACAAATCAGGCCCCCCTATGCCACAAAAAAAAAAAAAAAAACTTACCTGAACTTACCTTAATGTCCCTGGGATGGGTCCCTCCAGCCTTGGGTGTCCTCCTGGGGTGGGCAAGGGTGGCAGGGGGTGTCCCTGGGGGCTTGGGAGGGCACCTCTGGGCTCCTTCCGAGCCCACAGGTCCCTTAACGCCTGCCCTGACCAGGCGCTAAAAAACGGCGCAAAAGCGGCCGGACGTAATTTTTTTTGACCCGCCCACTCCCGGGCGTGAATTTTGCCCGGGAGTGTAAATACGGCGCACATGCCTCGGAGTCAATTTTTTAGACGTGAACGCCTACCTTGCATTTCATTAACGCAAAGTAGGTGTCCACGCTAAAAAATTACGCAAACTCCATGGACTTTGGCGCTAGACGCGTCTAACGCCAAAGTATAAATATGGAGTTAGTTTTGCGTCGGAATTGCGTTTAAAAAAAAACGACACAATTCCGGCGCAAACAGAGTATAAATATGCCCCTAAGCGTCTACACTTTAGACATAGCAGCGCGTCTTAAAAACAGGTGCACAAGTCTGCTCTGCAGTATGTCTTTCAAGATTGACTAACCAGTAATTTAGCAGTGTAACTCGCTTAAACTTAAGTCATTTTAGAGCAAAGGGCAGGTCGCTGAATTGTTGACACAGTGTACTGAGACCAGTATTTCCAATTTGTGTACCAAAAAATTATGCCAAGGCCAGCCTCCTGCCACCGCAACCCCGCGCTCCTCAAATCAACTGCCTGCTTATTCAGCTGCAATCTCCTCCAGTCCGCTCTTTAAGAAAGTATGTTTTCCCACTTCTTCCAAAAAATGACCTACGTCCTTCTATCACGCCTGACAAATGAATAGAGAAATCATTTTAGAATAGTTCATTTTTCACGCTGTAGTTAAAAGACATGATCATTTCTGTGCAAGAGAGCAGAAGAGGCAGGAGTGGAGAACCTGATCTCTAATTATGAAGGATGGTGGGTCACGGGGCTGCTGAATCAGATATATTCATTCCGGCCCCTGTCGGACTCTGAGTCGGTTGCGCTTCATGGGCTGCAGTGGTAAAATATTAACAGTCTTTAAAAAATAAATTATCTGTTTAGTGATATTTCTGTTTTTCTCCTCCTCACCTCTGGCATACCTGGGAATCTTCAAGTGCAAATTACTTTTTATTCCAAGGGCTTGTAAATGGCAGTCATGTCCCTTATCCCAATACTGTTTGTCTTCAGAATCAAACCTTATTTTTACCCCTGATGGAAAAGTAATTTACCCACTGTAAGTTGAACATATTGACTTTATATTCAATACAGTTTCTGCTACGATCTTTGGAATTATATTAGGAAATCTATTCTGAAAATGTTCTGTATCATTCCTACCTTTCTGCCAGACCCGTGCCAGAGGCTGCAACCTCTTTAAGCAGAATCACCTGAACGAGAAGTGATGGCTTCTGGTCTGTTTGACTAATAAAGGTTGATTGATGATCACTCAGCAGCAAAGGAGATGATAACGGGAAGGATGTGAGCTCATGCAAGAGTGGACTTGATTGCAAACTGTGGTCTGCATCATGCCACAGTCCTTTCTGAGAACCCTCCGATTCCTGATGAATGGTGGGGTGCGAAACTCAAAATACCGAACTCCTTCCTCACAGATTAAATGATAAATTTACATTTAAAAAACACCGCACAAAACTGAATCAACCCTTTAGGGGGTTAGCATGTTCTATGACCCAGGCATAATAAGGTGCTTGCTTAATATAGATGGTTGCAGGTGGTAGGCAACAGCACTTATTTTGGGGAAATTAAATTATTTGTCTTCAGCAGTCTTTGAACAAGAGGGAGAAAGGTGGAAGAAGGAAACATAAGGAGAGAGAAAAAGATAGGAGGAAATATACCAAGGGTGAAGGTAGGGGTGACAAAACCAGGAATGAGGGAGATAAAGATGCAATAAGTGTTGGTGGTGGAAAAAATGATGCATGAAGGGGAATCAAGGCTAGGCAGCCTTGGTATTAGCAAACCATTGTATTCGGCAGTGCTATAGCCATGCTTTTAAGATAATTTGTGATCTCTTGAACATATCTTGGTACAAAGTAAGCACCGATATGGGATTCCTGTCTATAGTCTCTTGACGGTCACCAGTTAAAGCAAAAACAGGCATGTATTTATTGTGATGGAGACAGATTCCACTGTAATTTTTGGTAAATATTGTTTCGAATGTGGTCCTTTCATTATTTAAAACCATTCATTTTGATGGCAGTACTTTGAATGTAAACCCATTCTACTCTAGATCTTTTTCTTCTGTTACCTTCCAATAGTTACACTCGTACAGTTTATGAATCCACAGAACACAGAGCGCGACTAAAATCTTGATTCCGATCATTAAAATATTGGTTTGCATCAGTTCAAATCTGTGCTGTACCAAAATATCAAGTTTTTTAAATACTTGACCTGCACTTACACCGACTGAACAATGCCAACTACACACATAATATCAAGAAACGTAGATGTGGAGTTCAGAAACTCTTTGGGGAAAGAGACAGAGACAAAAATTGAAGGATCTCTGATGTCCCAAGCATTTAAAAATGGAGAGCAAATAAGTAGTTAGAAAGTCCTCTCAGAAATATAGAACGATTTTGAAAAACGACAGCAATAAAGGGGGAAACAGTGAGACAGATGTAAGGCCAGATTGGCAAACTGGCGAAAGACAAAAAGTAGTATCCTGGAAAGGGCATCATACTCCACGTAGTAAATGTATGTATATCTATATCTCTATATCTACATATCTCTCTCTCTCTAGAAGTGTGTATATATATATATATATATATATATATATATATATATATATATATAGAGAGAGAGAGAGAGAGAGAAAGAGTATATATAAATAATCAAGGTCTGCAAATGTGTCTAATCACGGATAGTTGACAAATGACGCTGTGATGTCTGTTTTGGTTATGTTAGTGTAAAACTGCACTTTTCAATTTGAAGTTTCAATAGAAAAAATAATCTACACTTCTATATGTGTGCTTACTTTGATAACATATTGGTAGTTGATATTCTGGGGCTGATATAAAAGCAGCTAGATATTGTTGACTACAATATTTTGACATACAAACATGTTAACAAGTTTTAATCAGCTCAAAGTTTCTTAAGTAGTAGGCACATGTTGTTGTTTTTTTTAGCTCTTTGTCTTTGAATTCATTGGCTGGCTGGCAGACTCACTCACTCACCTAACTGCTTTTGCGGTATTGGGTTATTTCATTTGAAGCAAGTTCACATTATATCTATAATGTTCTCTTAAAGTAATTATGCTGCTTGGCATCTTTCCTTTTGAACGTTTCTTAATAATGTTCTTGTACTCTTCTTTTTGGGGATATTGCATGTGAGGCTTTTGTCTGTTTTCTTGTTGCATTAGTTTTCCTAGTACCTCAATGAACCATTGATTGAATACATTGTGTGGCATATTCCTGTGTGAAGAAAAACATGCCCTGCTAACAGTCCGGACACATGGCAGCCCCCAAGAACCGCCACAATGATGTCAGCCTTCTTTGGTGATGGAGGAGCAAGTTAGGACAAGGGCTGATTTGCACGTTGTTTGACCTTTTTTGTAGTTGCACAGACAAGCTAACAACAATGGTCTGAATGTGTTCAGAGTAATTAAAAAGCAGTGGGTTAGATTAATAAAAACAAAATACAACCTTCAGTTTTTTTGTGTCCTTGAACAAAGGTAAGGTATGTGTGAATATGCCATGCACACTGAGTATTCTGTCTCTGAATGCTGAGCCGACTCTGATAACAAAGGACTAAAACGTGCTGAAGCAGATGTCTTAATTAGAAATTATTAATGAGTGTTTACGTATTTTGAATAATGACTTATGTAGAAAAATGAATAATGTAGAGAAAAATAATGTGCATGTTTGAAATTGTGACCTCGAAGAATGGTCACCAGCGTTCATGAAATGTACTAATTTATGATTAATAGTGATGAAATATTAAAAATGTATTAGAATAATGTAGTAATATGTCATATTAAGGGTTATGAAGTATGCTCTAGGTTATTAATTGTAGGCCTTAACTTAGCAAGTGTCTTGGCCTAGTTTTGCCAGGCCTCACGCAGAAGCTGTATTTCTTAGCATTTAATAGAAAAATGCTGACAGAGTGAACTAACTGTGGATTGTTCATTGTCTTGTTAAAATGCTTAGCAGAAGCTTTCCATGACAACCAACTAACAGGAGACAGTGTCCTTAAAAGTGTAGCAACTGTGTGTAATGTGTGCAAGAGGTTCTTTCCCAGGACGTGAACAATGAAGACACTGACTGGAGAGGAAGATGCAACAAATTCAATACCTGACGAGCCGGATGATGAGAACATCGTAAAGCAGACCAGTCAACGACGTGTGAAGTGTGAAATATTAGAATTCATAGATCTGGTATATGAAAATTATTGGACACAGTAATAACGTACCAATTGGGAAATAGGGGATAATTTGGGGGGCTTTGATATAACAACACGACAGAGGGAAACGACTTCAGGCTTTCTTCTGATTTGTGATGCAATATTGAGAGAAGAAGAGACTCGAGATTCTGTCATTGGGCTCATACTCTCTGACTGAGGGCCTGATGCTTTTCTGATCGATTGATGACCTGGGGACAAAGACTGATTCTGCTTGCTGACCCATACTGTGGATAGGTAGGTATGACAATGTGACTGAATTGCATTTTGTGCCTTTTCTTTCTTGGTACCAACTGCGCTGTTTTGATAGTTCCTTTAGTTAAATGTTTTTTCCAAAATTTGTGTTCTAAATTGTTTTGCATAAAGCCCAACATGCTGATGCTAATCTGGGTTAGAGGAGGGAATTCACATGATGTCTGAAAAATTACAGGGACTAATGTTTGACTAATTATCTTGCTGAGTTCTGTGTATGCCATATCACTATTGCAGCTGACTCTGCTATTGCTCTGTACCATTGCCTTAGAATGTGTTGTGATTCAAGCCTTGATTAGATTGCGTTTCTTCGGTCACTTTGGTCAACCAGCATTGTTCTTATACGTATTTCATCTGATAGTGAGATTAATCTACATGACTTTAGTATTGTTAATGTAAGGGAAATAAACTTACTAAACTTTTATTAAAGGTGTGGTTATTTATGACCTTCCAGTCATGGTGTGTGATAATTACTGACTCAATTGAATATTGATTGACTAATGATTATTGTGTATTGATTATTTTATTGTTTGTGTACTGGAACTATGGTAAGAACATCTTAAACGAGTCAAAAGGTTCATCGACCTACACGCATCCCCTTGTAAGTTTACTTATTAGGGACCGATGCGCAAACAAACGTGACAGTGGCAATTTGATTGCATCAGTGATAATACGTTATGGGTACTGCAGACAATAAAGTACACGTTAACAATTAAGCAGCAAGACAAATTAGATTATCAACATGACACCAACCAGTCATGGTTAGCTACTTTAATAAGTTAAGTTGCGCATATTTTTTTGGTCGAGCGTGCAAGTGCTTGGACCTGTTGTAAGTATTGTGGGCTTTTAACCACGCCCACCTCAGCACATCACTTTCACTCATTCGTGGGCTTGCCTTTCAAAAATCACTTAAGGTCATTGGTAATTGCTTTATGTTTGTTGTGCCTTGGGGCGGTTTTGTTACTGGCTTGCAGACTGACCCTGTTGCATGATTGCGGATATACTTCAACGTGGGTGAACTATTTTTTTCTTGTGTCTCTCCCCTTCATTCTCCATGGCAGCCATGGCCCTCACAGTGCCAACAGCACAAACAGCCCCAACAGTTAAAACTCCTGTATTGTAGCACTGGTCACATTGTTCACACTGGTACCTAATCAGTGTCATTTCTTTTGGCTCTCCCCTTCACGCTCCATAGCTTTCCAAAAAACACTGGGAGCCGTTTGTGTTTTAAGGGTCTTGTTTATAATTTCAGTGCAGTAGGCCTGCTAGCCCTGAAAGTGTGTAATATACTACACCTTTTAGAGGCTAAATATATTGTTACATGGCAATACTTTTAGTAATTTTCTTTCATGTGGTTATGCCCTGTAGAGGCTAACTATATGGTAACATGACCATGTTTCTTACAAATGCTTTTTTCATTGTGGTGTCCTCTATAGGCTATTCTGAGCATAGTGGTCTAATGCCAACCATTTATTTCTGAATTATTGGGTTTATATGACAAATGAATATGCTTTATTAATCTCTCCTTACTGCAATTATGACCATGATTCAGGCCAATTTAGCATCCTTATTGCACTGACTGTTTGAACACTCTTGATATGTTTGGGTGCCCTTCTAATTTATTTCTCTCATTACTCCTTCATGGCTGTCTTGTTTTGGTAATTGTGTTAGTCAGCCAGCAACTCTGATGGCGGTGTGGTAAAAGTGGTATTGTATTGAAATTAGCATCAGAGATTTAAAGTAGGATGATAAATGGTAACATTTTCATTTTTGGCTGCTGTTAGAGGAAGAAGGTAAACAGCAGAAAAAGACCAAATTATGAGACAGAATTGACCAATTTATGATGCAAGAAAAGACCAGTTATGCGCTTACAACGCCAATAGCACCAACACAAGCAAATTAAAGACCCACTGGATTGCAAATACTTGTTACAAGTGGTCAGGGAAGTGGCAGCTCTTATATGAGGAAAAGAAAATGGCCTGAGCAAGAAAGACCTGAATATCGACATGTGCAAGGGGGGGTTGTAGGAGAGAGAAATGGAGAGAGAGAGAGACAGAGAGAGAGAGAGAAAGAGAGAGAGAGAGAATAAGTACAAAGATTGAGGGAACTCTCACTGCTTTGGGTGTGTGTAACCCTGCTTTTTTGAATCTCAGGCATTGAGTCTAGCTCTCCTAGTCTCAATGTGTATGTGACCCAGAAGAAATGCCATTATCTTTCTGTTCATTTGTCTGTGTCATCCTGCCCATTGCCTGTCTCCCTGTCTTAATAATCTGTTTTTGCTAATGCCCTGTCCTGTTTGAAATTTGTACCTACTTCTAAAAAGTTTTACTTTGAACTTTTAATTTCAACCTAACGTTTTGCATTTACCCTTTTTAACATTTTAACAAGAACACTGCTTTTTTAATTTTAGTTTTTCTAACTCTCTTAGCCTTAACTTAGTGATGCACTTTTTTACCTCGTAACTTTTAAACTGAATAAATATTTTGGCAGAGTCATTGCAAATGAGAGAATTCCCATGTGCTTGCCTTAATAGTGCCCGTGTCTCCCACAAATGTTACCCTGCCTCGCTGAACTTCCTTGTTCTCTTGTCACTCTGTTCTAATATGGTAATGTCAAATTTAACTCATGAACCCTGCAAACTTTGGACCAGATTTACTTCACTTTTTGTGACAATCCGGTGGCGCTGTACAGTGCTCCAAATTTACAAGGTGGCGTTAAGCCACTTTTTGTAGTTTAATGACACCTTGTAAATAGGAGCCCCTCTGATGCGTAAATCTGAGGCAGCATCAAAAACTAACTCCACCCCAGGAGTGATCCTAGTATGCCGCCACAAGGTGGAATACTTTTACTCCTCCTTGTTTTTGCATTTTCCATGTGTGCTGCATTCCACAGCACACATAGAAAGAGCAAAATAAAATGAATGATTATTTATGTGCAGGAAGGTGTCCCTTCCTGCACATAAACAATCATTCAAAAATTATGATTTGGTACTTCTTTGTGTGCTGCATTATGCAGCACACATAGAAGTGCAAAATCGTCATTGTAAATTGTTTATGTGCAGGAAGGCACACCTGCATGCTCATAAAAAATCAATCCCTTCCACACAGACACACTTGCACTATGGTGAAAGGATGCCGGCATAGGCACTGGCGGCTAAATTTAGTGCAAGCACAGAGGTGTGCAGTATTTTAGTAAATATGGCGCATCCCTGCATTTCTAAAGTGAAGCAGCGCTGGCAATTTTGGTGCAGCACATTGCTGTGCCACTTTTTAGAAAATCTGGCCCTTTGTTTTTAAACCTTACTTTTGAACAGCATACTTTTCTCTGTTGAACATATTGACTTGTTTATCTAACAGTAAAGTGTACTTTTTAAACTTTCTATTGATGTGGAAAGTAGCATTTAATGGTTGGCTCTTCAACTCTGAGGGCCAAATTTAAGAAAAGTGTTGCACAACTATGCTAGCGCAGATGTGCGTCAAAAGAATTAACGCTGCCTAACAAAATTTCCTTGCACCATCCGTGCGTCATATTTAGAAATCAATGCACCATAGTGCTAAGGAATGGTTAGCGTAAAAAATTGACGATAGCCATTGCGACATACTGCAAAAGGGACATTAACATGATTAACAGCACTTTTTTTTACTCTAATCGTGCTACCGCCAATTTTGCAGCCTTCGCGTAAACAACAAAAGCCCACAACATTGCTAAACAAGCCACAAGGACTCAAGATGCAGGTCAGGAGAGACCCCAATCAGCCCAGAGCAAGCCAGGATGGACCATCAAAATCACAGGAGGAGAAAATGAAGCAGAAGTGTCGCTTCAGTATGGAGGAGAATATCATTTTGGTCTGAGAGATGATAGAGCGCCAACACCACCTCTTTATCAACTCAAAAATTGCCAATAAGTAGGAAGGAGGCCATTTCGCAGTCAATTGTCAATAAAGTCAACAGTGTGGCAGAGGTTAAGAGGACTGTCATCGATTGTAAGGAGCACTGGCATGATTGTAAGTGCAGACTAAAGAAAAATTGGCCAGGAGCCGAAAGGCAGCACTGCAGACTGGAGGTGGGAGTCCTGCACCCCTGAAGGACCTGAATGACCTGGGGGAGATGGTGGCAGCGGTCATCCCGAAGGAGCTGGTTACCAGAATCTCAGGACACGACAGTGCAGACTTCCAAGACCTACCACAAATGCAGTGTAAGTTGCAGTGGGGGGCAATCTTGAAATTACCAAATGGCAAAAGGGGGGACACATAGGACACACTGAATGCATGCAATAGGGTCACATCGGGAACAAAATAACGGCCAAAACTTCTAATCCGCTCACACCTTCCACCCTAAATGCATAGCCAGTCACCCAACCCTCACATCAATCCCTTCATATTGCAACTTAACCACCTGCCCATGTGTAACACTCATTGGGAAACATGTACCACGCTTGTTGCACATGGTGGGCCAGCACCTGCACCATTGGGAATGGCCATATACAGTAAGTGATCAGACACAACATATGGGGTATGTCTATGACCATCGTCTGTTCTGGTGTACAAGTAGCTTCCATGTCACAAAGTAGCAAGGTTGCCTGTGTAGTGGGAATGTTGGTGTTGTGCACAAAGGAATACCTTCAAACATAACATCAGCTACAAGTGGTCTCACTGTCTCACTAGCAGCCCATATTTACAAGCCCATACTGCAACATTAGCATCTTATCGATTGATGCCAATGTGGACTCAAGCTGCCCATTCCCCTTGTGCTACAATAACAAAATCACACAATGCATGCATAGGTCCACTTTGTACATCATTGCACCACAATATGCCTGTGCCAGATATTGTGTATGCAAGGAAATATTTCTTACACAGGGAGGGAAGAACAAATGGGCAGACATTCCATAAATATTGCACTGATCTATTTGCTAACCTTATTTGTGAGGCCTCCCAAAGGCAGATGTGAAAGTGACAAAAGCATTCTAAGCAGAGGACCCCCCTGCGCTTTGCTGCACTAGTGCCATAATTTATGGTGCCAATAGAGTAAAGCACCACAATAGTAACAAAACTCATAAGGTTACTGGGGAAATGTCCACCATGGTGGCCAGTAATGTAAATAAGGTGCTTCCATGCTGTTGGCTGGGGAAAGGGGGCTGCTAGGAAAATGGTGGTTTGGGATCAATGTACCAAGTACACAGAAAGTTTGCCCTATGTGTGATGTACAATGCAATGAACAACTACAAACTTTAGAAATACAAACATGTCACATATCCACTTGTCACTTCCACACCACCCTTGAGTTCCTGGACTACACTGGACCAAATACAGATGTACAATATTTGTTAAGGCATCAGAAGCTGGCTGGGTCACACATGTGTTGCATGGGAAGATCCCAGATATACACATGGAATGCCTACTACATGCACTGTGAGGTGTGAAATGAGGACATGAGATTTAGGACAGGATAAGGTATGCAAGGTGCTGTGCAGAATCATTTCAAATGTGCAGGGATGTGTAGCTGTCAGAGATAGTCAATGTTTCCCTTTATCAACTTTGGTTATGGCAAACATATGACAGACAATACCAATGTTGCCACACACACTGCATGGTGTAGGGGTATCCCTCTTGCCATTTGTAATGCACATGTGCAGAAAGGTACACATCCTGCTAATCCAACTAACAGGAATGCTATCTGCCACTTGCAGTGATTGATGATGATTGTAACACACAATGAAAGTAGTCCACAATAGGATTACAACAATGTCAGTCCCCAGTACTATAACTACAATGTCATCCCTGATGTGCTGTCCCAACATGATGCAGCCTCACATCAACAAGCCTCAAAATGAAATGTGTAAGGTCATTATGCCACCCCATGTGTGTTGTCAGAGTGATGGAAGTGGGTGGGCCTTCCACATGCATCCACCTACCTGCTTTGAGTCATGTGTTCAGCATCCTGCACCACACAACATGATGATCAACCATCGTATGTGTATGTGTGCAAACAGGAAGGTCTACCTTCTAGCAAAACAACAGTCATTTTAGAAATGTAGGCATCCTTGCAGCATTGCAACAAGGAAACCTGCGATGCATGAATGAGTGTTGTTCTGGAGGAAGGGAGAACTTTCTGTTTACACACATACACACAAGTTACTTGAATCTTACAATGGGTGGTGCAGGATGCTGGACACATGACTCAAAATGGGTAGGAGGATCCATGTGGATAGCTCACACACTTCCATCACTCTAACAACACACGAAGGGTAGCAGAGGAGTCAGTTACTTACTCAAATATCTGTAAAAGCAGATGCAACTTATTCTGTATATATACATTTGTGTTGTGTGCACAAATCCCTAACAACACCCATGGCATGCATATGTAACACAGTCAAATCAATGAGAGGGGCACATATGCAGAGGACCATGATAAGTCAATCAAGGTGGGGGTAGTACACTGGGAAATATGGACTTGCAGGTTGTGCCAATACTCACGTGGCACAATGTGTCCCTAGGGGTCCATAAATGTGTGCCTTGAAGTGTGGGGTCATTATCATGTCACTAAGCCACCAGTAGCAAGTAAATGATGACTCACGTCTACAGCCAGTAGAGTCCATTATTGACCTTTGATTATCCCATTGCAGAGGATGAAGCCTTACCTCCTGCAGAGCTGCCTGCCCTGGATTTTCTGATGATCTGTGACCGGCTGCTGACCATCAATGCTGACACTCTCCAGGATGTCCTAGGTTCCTTCCAGACACCATCTCCAGTCACAAGGAGGACACACAGCATTATGGGGTCTCCACATGAACCACCCAACAACCAGCAGACTGAACCGACCAATCCAGCCACAGCCCAGGCTCTGAAGACCCAGACATTACCTTTCAGAGGACAGCGGTAGGAGTCCAGCGGGAGCTGGCACCACAGGTGCAGGTGGGAATGGAGACCATGGCGGGCAGCCTAGAGGGAGTACAGAGGTGCCTTAGTCCAACTAAGGACAACTCTGATGCAACCAGAGGCACCCACTCTCTGCTACGTGGACTCCAGCAGTCCCTGGCAGACATAGCTGCTGTCCTGAGGCAAAGGCTAGAACAAATGCCCTCCCATAGTGGCAGCAGCATGATTGACAACAGGCTGGGGGCTATCCAAAATGTACCGGAGTCCATGCAGCGGGATCTGGCCTCACTCATTGAAAACATGGCTGCCTACCACCGTGATGCAGCTGCTGTGTTGTGAAATCAGCAGTTCCTCCTTGCTGCAGTGATGCCTTTCGCTTTCCCACAAATGGTAGCTGCCGGAACCTTTGATTCCACATCTCTGTCTCCTGATGTGTGTGCCTTCCCTCAACTTGAACAACACCACCACCAACGGCACATGAGACACCACCCACATCAGAGGATGAAGTTGTGGAAGGAGCAACATTCACTAGAAAAAAGACTAAGGGGCATATTTATACTCTGTCGGCACCGAATGTGCGTCCAAAATTTTGACGCACATTCAGCGCAAACCTTGCCCCATATTTAAACTTTGACGCCCGAGCCAGCGGATGTCAAAATCCTGCAGTGTGCGCCATTTTTTGGATGCGGCAACCTACCTTGCGTTAATCATATGCAAGGTAGGCGTTCCCATCCAAAAAATTACTTAAACGGGCGTGCCTTGTATTTATGCTTTTGGGCACAAATGACGCACGGCCGGGAGGCAGAGCCGGAAAATGACACACAACCCGATTTGCGTAAAAAATGAACGCCTGGGTCGGGGCAGGCGTTAAAATGGGGCAAACACACCTGTATTTAATCAGAACACACAGAAGCAATAGCAGAGCAGCAGAGCAGCAAAAGGGAGACATGGAGGTGCTTCTCATCCAGCGTGCACGCAGACACAGAGCCCAGCAACAACAGCAGCTACCACAACACCAGCAGGGACCCCAAAGGCGGTGCAGAAGGCAGGAGAAGATATTCCGCACCCTTCATGGCCTCAGGGAATATTACATCATCCAGAGGTACAGGTTGAACTGACAGGCCATTCAGCAGCTGCTGCGAAACATTGAGCCACAGTTGGCACCCACCTTGCTGACACCCCGCACCATCACAACAGAAACCAAGCTGCTAGCTGTACTTCACATGCTGGCAAGTGGCTCTTTTCAAACAACTGGTATCCTGGTTGCCGGAATATCACAGCCATCATTTTCTGCCTTTTTGCCCAAAGTACTGGATGTGATCATTGGACTCACACCCGCCACATCTGCTTCCCTGACACACTGCAGAAGCAGCAGGATACAAAACAGGGGCTTTACCTCATTAGCGGCTTCCCACACATCCTTGGTGCAATCGACTGCACACATGTACGCCTTGTGCCACCTGCTGCAACTGTACACCTCTACCGCAACAGGAAGCACACACATTCCATCAATGTGCAGGCCATTGTCGATCACCAAGGATTGATCACCAACATCGTGGCAAAATATCCTGGGAGTGTCCATGACTCATTCATCTTCCGTCACTCTACCATCAATCATCACTTCCAGGATGGACGGTATGGCAATGGACTAATTGTTTGTAAGTACAGAAACCTACTTATATACACATTGCACAGCAACCCTCTAGGAAACACAACACATACACCACAACAGCAACATGTCGACAGGAACAAACTGAGGTCGTGACATCGCTAGCCATGTTTCATAGGTCAGCATTGAACCTGTCACACATCTGAAATTAGTGTACAGTCTAATGTTAAGATGTCAATGATGCACAACGTTTGGAGTTGTTTGCCTAATTGTCACCTTGCAAAATGTAAGCGTCTCAATTATGTTTAAATTAATCCATTGCATAAGTCTAAAGGTATGGGATGTCCAGGGTACATAGATGTGAATGTGTTAACAACACTGTCAAAATGAATCTGTGTATGGAACTATCATCTCACCCCCATTGAAGACACAGGGAACCCTGTATCACAAGTCACAATGCTAGGGAGTGCACACTGTACTGCAAATCCCAAAACATACTGCTCACAACCGGTCAGCAGCCAAACACTCATTCAGCCAAGGAAACAACACAATGCAGATGGTACATCCTAGAAGCCTATGAAGCAACACAATAACACAAAAGAGTCACAGACAACACAAGACAACTACTGCCTTGCAAGGTGTTATTAATGGGGCAAGCTACATCAACATGATCCCAATCATTTTCTCTTTCAGCTGATCAGGGGTATGGGATCCAGCCATGGACAATGACACCATTTGGCAACCCAAGCACTGCAGCAGAGCATGCCTACAATGACGCACATAGGAGGACACGCAGCATAGTCGAGAGGACCTTCTGCATCCTCAAGTCGAGATTCAGGTGCCTCAACATCACTGGTGGTAGCCTCCTATATTCCCCTGAAATGGTCTGTCAGATCATTCTAACATGTGCCATCCTGCACAACATTTGCATAAGAAGGAAAATTCCCCTCCTGGAACCAGAGCCACACATGCCTGAAGAGGAGGAAGAGGATGATGGTGGCCTGCAACATGAGGGGGAACAACAAAACACGGCTGCTGGATTGCGTAGGCGCCAACATATTGTGAATAATTTCTTTTAAAAATAATCACCATCACCACTGTATTAACTAATGTAAATAAACACCGATAATAATCACTATATCATGGTCTGGCTAATCATTTTTGCTCACCTTTATCTCTAACTATCAGAATAAGAGTGTGGCCTCATGGAGCATAGCTGATATACCGATCAGGACACAGAAAATCCCAGCACAATTGTGATGCGTATCATACAACAGTCACATACACAAACACTGTAAATGACATATATCCTGTACATTTCGCCTTTGAAGGGCAATAGCAGAGGACCACACCTATTTCACACATACATGTTGGAAACATGGTTCATCGCAGCATATGGCACACAACTAAGACACCATCACTCAATAAGGGGAAAACAAGCCTCATACATGAGGCAGTTGATGTGCTATTGCATTGGTAACAGGAATGTATGACCAGACCCTTGACAGCAGTAAGTCCAACTGATCCAATCTTTGCAAGGACTATCTGTGACTAGAGTTCCATAAAAGCAGAACATAGACAGCACAAGTGCCACACATATATGATAAGCATTGCGCATATGGCATTCCATGTACGTGTCAGCCCATGTCCTAACTCCTGACACACCCATGCTACTGGTCACAACCCACCTCTCTGAAGAGGTCCCTGGAATAGTAATATGTGTACCCCGATATTCCCTCCTCTACACACATAGACAAGCAATAGTAATCCTGTGTTCTACACCCTTTTCTATGTTATGCCATTGTCATAGTACATCTGACTGCATGGACGTCAGGTCAATGAATATACTTGCTTGTAGTTTCTAAGCCCTGTTAGCACCTGTAGATTGCTTCCCATGTGAAAGGTACGGTTGGTCATTTGAATTCAATACTCACATACAGGACTTGTGAGAAACAGATGCAGCACACACCTGTGATCACCTCCATGCACACCACCCATCTGAACATGCACTGCCCCTGCAGATGCCTGGAACAGGATAGAATTTGCCATTTTGTCCACATCCAAATCCAAAAACAATCTTTATTCGGATTTTACTCCATAAAAGATAAACAATCTCTTTAAAATAAGAAGGTTATACAATAAAATACTTCAAGATACATTACTAGTGCATAAATAGATAAGAACTTTTGCTACAACAAATTAGGCGGTTATTCATTCTCAAATTTGAGTTTTTCTAGATAAGACAACTTTTTCCTCTGTTCTATTGCATGTAGAATACATTTTATCACTGTTTCACATTTCTCATTGGAATCCAATTTAGATAAATAAAAAGCTTCTCTACAATAAAATAACTTGTTAGTAATAAATAGTGGTTTTAAAAATTGTTTCCTAATATCATGATAACATTTACAAGACGTAATAAAGTGCATTGTAGATTGTGTAAATCGTCCCACACAGGGGCACTTCGGTAGGCTTTTACTCCAGATCCTCACCTTTGGGAAGGCTACCAAAAAGTGCAACATTCTGAAACGTAATCGGGCGGGATAAAATCTATGTGTGTTTACAACTGTCAATAAGTAATTTGGTATTACCTTGTTGTTTTCGATCATATAGAGTGCTACTGTTGATTTCATGCATTCTCTATTTTCTCTATCACTAAACCTCCATGCCATCAATTGATTTTTCAATTCTTTCTTACTAAATTGGAGGACTATGCCCGGGTTGTCCAAATTTGGTGCTAGATTTATAACTTTCAACAGATCTTTTAAATGCATAAACCATGGGATTCTATCCCAATATTCTAATGTAAGACAATCTTTAATAATCTTTTGGGTAAAATGCGTCCCTTCTTTTGACCAAATACCATGCCAAGCCGACAACGCATTAATATATATTAGATCTTCCACGTAAGGGTGGCCAGTTCCTTATGTACCATGTATGTGGAGGTGGTATTTGGGACTGCAAGTAATCTGTTAAAAAATGTGATCTCGGGCATCGGGCCCCAAAGGGCAGAACCATATGTGATGCTGCTGATTGATTTGCTTTTGTAAATTTGCAGCATTTCCCTTAGGGGTTTATTACCAATTTCTTGGGAAAATCTAGACAGCCTCAGTTGTCCTAATATACTCCATTTTAATAATTTCTAGGTGTTGTTTCCAATGACCCATATTAGAAAATTGTATACCCAAGTATGTAAATCCATTCACCTCTTCACATTTATGGCCCTTAATAAAGTAAGTTTTCTTCCTGGCCTTTCCCTGTCCACAAGTCTTTACCACTGTTTTACTCATATTCAACATCATATCTCTTTCCTCCATAAATTCCACAAAGCCCTCAATTAACCGCTGCAACCCATTTGCAGTTCGTGACAGCAGTACTGCATCATCTGCTTATAAAAGAATTGGGATAGAACATTCTCCTATTTCAGGGCTATCAATTTCAATATTTTTTAGGTGGGCATCTACTCCATTTATGTAAAGGGAGAATAGAGGAGGCGCCAGAACGTAACCTTGGAGTATTCCGCTCCCTATCCTAGAACCTGGGGTGCACTCACCATTTCTTCCATATCTCACCCGTGCTGTTAGATGATTGTATAGTTGCGCCAGGAAGCTTATTATATCTGAGGACGCACCCATATCTGTTAAAACTTTCCACAACTTAGTATGATTTACCAAATCAAAAGCACTGCTAAGATCTGCAAAACAAAGGAACACATGACCCTTCTTTGCTATTGTATATTTACTTATTATTAGGTTAAGGTTTATACATTGCTCCAGGGTACCAACCCCAGGTCTAAATCCCAATTGGGCCTCTGTGAGTATATGATTGTTAGTTGCCCATGATTCTAATCTTTCTAAGAGTACTCTTCCCAGCAGTTTAACAGAGGTATCTGAAAGTGAAATTGGCCGATAGCATTTGGGGTCGCCTCTATCTCCCTTTTTTAAAATTGGGACAATTATACTTTCACTCCATGTTGTTAAAATGTATCCCTTTGCCACAGTTAAAAAAACTTGGGTCAAAATAGGGCACCATAAATCAACATGTGTCAAATAAGCATCTACTGGCACCCCGTTAGGGCCTGGCGCCTTCCCTTTCGGGCATCTTCCCATAGCAGATTTCACTTCCCCTAGACTAACTGGTTTCAAGAAGGGTGGCTTGATCTCAACTATCCCAATATTTGACGGGTGAATAGTCAAATTGTCTGGGTTAAAAATTGAGCCGAAATGAGAAAGCCATTCCAATGAAGGAACTTGTACTGTTATTTCGGATACATCACTATTTTTTAGGAACGGTTGGTTAATTGTTTTCCAGAATAGAGTACTATCTCTTAATGTCGTTGCTTGCTCAGATTAGCCCATGCCCTAGCTCTCAATTGTGCTTTCCTGGTCTTTAATGCATGTTTATAGTTAGAGCGCTTAATAATTACTTCTTCTCTATTTCTTGGTCGGGCCTGCAGAGCTTGTTTTAGTTCCTGGCTAGGTGATGAGCAATTGTGATCAAACCACCCCACTTTTTCGCTCTTTTTCCCCCCGATGTTCTCACTAAGCTCCTGCAATGGCGTTTCTGAGCTGGTTGAAGGATCCTAAGATCGTATATGGATTTTGATTATATTCTGTGCATGTGAAAATGTATTGACGGTGTTGTGTGACAACTTTATTCACCACATCAATTTTCATTTACCCCAGTCCATTTAATTGAAATCCGTTTTCCCTTCATATTCCTATATCCATTGCTAATCGTTCACCTATATTAAAGGGTTTGGCTAATCTCATAGTCAGTAACAAGGGGTAATGATCACTATAGATGGTAGGCTCAATCTTCAATGATTCGACCATATCCACATAACTCTTTTATTAGTATATGGTTGATTAGCGAGAAATGTCCACATCCTACAAATGACAGAAGCTTCACTCCTTTATGCCCATCTTGTTCCATCAGCTCTAAGTCATGTCTAAATAAAATTTCATTCAATGTGGTTCCATAGTTATTGTGCAAAAAGTGCAGTTGAGCACTTCCCCCATCGTCGATAAATCCACATGTCTTTCCTATAGTATTCTTGCATGTCCCGGTATTAAAATCTCCAACCCATATTATTATATAGCTTGAGGTTATGTTGTTTATAAAGGCCTGTAGGTCATCTTGAAGAGTAGATGCCACTACTCTATTGGTACCATCAAATTTATTATTGTAATAGTTTATTAATACAATTCTAAAAATCCCATCTATCCGAAGATATAAAAACTGGTAGTGAGGGGAATCAAGGGAGGATTTCACCAGTGTATACGGTACCAATGTTGAGATCAAAATTGCTAGTCCTCCCTTTGCCCTTCCCCTGGCTGAGGCCGAAGCTGGTGTAGAGAAAGTGGCATAGCCTTCCATAAAAAAGGATCCCGTGTGCCATGTCTCTTGTAGGCAGATTATATGTGATGAACTTATTATAGTATTCCATTCCTTCTCAACCATTTTCGTTTTTACTCCAGCTACATTCCACGACATGAGTATAATTAGGTCTCCTATTAAGGGTCTCCCATCTACCTCAGTGTCGCCATTACTACTTAAAGATTTTGAGTTGGGCACTATAGTGAAAGGTTGTGTTTTATTGGATAACGAAATCACTTTCCTACTCATGTTCTACTGCAGTCAATCTAGATCCTCCATGTTACTCAGGGGTGCAAAACGGTTGGAGTACTCTACTTTATTATGCCTGTCCGAGGTACTGTATGCATTCCCTGTAGCCCCTGTATCTCTTGTGCCTGAGGTATTCATCATTCTGTAAAAGTATCCTAGGGGAACTGCCATAATCTCCCTCCTCAAGTTTTTACAATTTCAATGTCTTATATCCAAGTCTGCTAGTAGTTGGCCCACAAAACGAGGATTACGAAAGTTGACCACGATACAATCTCCCTCTTCTTCCTCCAGATTTCCCACCCAGTCAACTCTCCTTGCATATAAGATTTCACAAAATAGTATATCTGGTGTACATATATTCCCTGACATCCAGTGTACTACTTTATTGCGTAAATCTGGCCAGGTCTCAACGATGTTTGATCCCAGTTTGGGAACATTTTTGAGAATGATTGTATATGGAGTAGCATCTGGCGGTAGTTGTAATACCTCTTTCACAGGTCTATTTCTAGTCAGGGACTGGCATCTATGATTTCTATCCAAATGCTCCATTTGATTAATCATAGGTGCCTTAGACTGAGGGATTTCTTCCTGTATGGGGTGCCGACATTTCATACTCCTTTTGTTAGGATCTGCTGTCCCTGTCGATGCACTATTCCTTGAGACTGCAGCCTCTTGATTCTCATTTGATATAAGATCACTGCCAAGAGGCAGAGTTTCCATTTTAGTCATTGAATTAACACTTACTTCTATCTTGGTTATGCGTTCTTTTATCTCCTTAAATTCTAACAATACTTTTGACTCTATATTGTCTAACTTGCCATGCAGTTTCTTAAAAAGGGTATCCATAAATTTTTGTAAGGAACCATTGTTTTCTGATGATAGTACTACTGCATGACCCCCATGCTTTTCTGTGATTTTTTTGTTACTCTTGGGAAGCTGTGGGTATACTAGCATAGACTTGGATTTAGTAATCTGACTGCTTCTTTTTTTCTTGGGTGTGAAGAGATTTGGTCATCTGTACTGTTCAGTGAATCAATTTCCTCTATTATATCTGTAGGGAGTAGAGAGCCTAGGGAAAATCTAGTGTCCGGCCCAATAAATTTTCCTTTTGGGGGTTTTAGTTCAGAAGTTAAGCCTACAGCCTCAAAGCTCACTTCGGTGATAGCCTCATGTAGGACTTTTTTTGTTGCCACTAAACGTGCTTCGGCATTAATGATTTCTTCGTTTTTTTTTCCCCATTGCATCTGTAAGGTAATTGGTAATCGTATTAGTACTTCTCTGGGTATTTGTGTTAATACCGTTCCCTATTTGGTTTTGCTTTCTTTTCCCCATTATATATAAGGGGTTAACTATGTTAGGCACTCTTAGCTAGTCACAGGCAGGGTATATGCGATTTCTAAATCAGATATCAACAGGCTGTGCCGAGCCCAGCCTCCTCCTGGCTCTGGCGGGCACAAGGCGGGAGTACAAAAGAGTTATTTAGGGCTTCTGCCCTGTCCACAGAGCCGGGACCGGTTACGAGCGCCCCCGTAGGGTGGGAGTGATAAAAAGTTGTTTAAAAGGGCTCCTGCCCCTGTCCACAGAGCCGCCACAGCTGCATGTCTGAGTCCTTAAACATCTCCTTACAGCCCTATATCACGCTGAGTCATGGAATCCACAGGGAAGTCAGCCTGAAAAAAACCACATCCCAACCCTATATGTAGGTACCGATATCAGTAGGTGCCGAAAGAAGGATGTCAGGGGGGGGCCCCAGCCCAGCCTCTGTCAGGACGCCGCCTCCTCCTCCTGCTGCCAAACGCGCTTCCCGCAGTAGCGGGAGTGCGAACACAAATTTAAAGGGCTCCCGTCCTCAATCAGGACGCCGCCTCCTCCTGCTGCCAAACGCGCTTCCCGCCAAATACACCGTTATGCATTGCTAGTAATTAAGCCGTGTAACACAGCCCTTGGGTTCATGTGTCACCTTCAAAAACACAGGACATACACAGTTTTCCATGTCAACTGTCTTGTTCTTTCTCCGACCAGTCTTAGTCAGACCACTGAGTATGTACCTTGTGAAATTGCTGGATCCAGATATACCCTGCATCCTGTCAGCCTGACTAGCACCTGTCTGTGCATTACCCTAAAGATTCCTTGGGGCTACATATGTACCACACTTGCTTTACCAAACCTCACATTCCTCAGAGGGTATTTTGTCATGTGCTTCATCAATGCATACCCAAATACATTGTATAGCATCATCTGCCTTTTAATTGTACCATATTTGTTAAATTGTCTTTGAATACCAAAATCATGGCCCATCCCTTGTCTGGGTCTCATGTATGCATGAACGACAAAGTGTGACAGTGTACCAGGGCCGTATGCAGGGATTGGGTACGGTGCCTCCAGCAGAACCAGCTACCTCTAATAATGTCCATGAAAAGTCCACACATGTTAGGACCCTGACAGTTTACACGCTGAATCACATTGCTCACAACATATTGATGGGCCGTGCGTGGTGAATAGCTGCAAGAATAATCAGCACAGAGGCTATGATATTCCCAGATGCAGTGGGAAATTTAGGGGCCAACCTGTGTACAAATGTTGTAATGACACCTGCCGGAACATGACACCCGAGACATTATCTCACTCAGCACACCAAGGTTGCCCTGTTGACAGTCTCATTACACGTCTTCAGTGACAGGGTGGGACCATCCCCATGTAGGTTCTCATGTCCTCATCAACTTTGCTCACATTGATCTCTGAAGGATACTCAGTAGATACAGGAATAGCTGCCACTGACTCATGATGAGACCTGGACGTAACTGTGACAACATACACCCCTAAAAATATACAGGATCAACATTGGACCACACACATGAACAAGACACCTCTGTGCAATTGATCACTGTAAATATGTGGACACGTGCTGCCGCGTCTGCTGGTCCACCACTGCCACTGGAGAGTTGTGGCTCCGTCATATGACCACAACTGTGGCTTCATATTACATTTGTGGTTCACCTTTGGCTGTCTAGGCCAATGACATGGTACCCACTTCGTCTAAGCATGTGCCTGACTCACTGTGGGTTCACTAACAAGTGTCTAGGAAGCAGTTACCAAAAATCTAGGACAAGGGATGGGCAACTTGTGGACCATTGACATGAACAAGCATCTGCCATCTATCTGGTGCATGCTTTGTCATTTGTGGTGTCTACGTTACCCAAAATCTTGGAAGTGCACACAACAGATGTTGCTACATGTATGATTAGCACATGTCCTCTCTCATTTTCACAATGACTTACATCTAAGGTATGGACACATTGACTTCACATTCATACAAGCATATTTGCAATAATGCATCTTGTGATGCACACACACTGGGGTCGACTAATACATTAGTAGCCACTGCACACACTTTGAGCCATAGGCATTGAGGTATTATACTCATGTGCGTCACCTTGCTATCCTCTCCTGATGCCAAGCATGCCCAAATTGTGCAATACATATATATAGGCCACACATATGACCATCTAGTGCATCAGCCAAGCGTCAAAATCCTAGTAGCGGGTCATGGTCTGCTGCAGTATGATGTCTCACATGTGAACATACACCATCAACACCAAAGTGGTTGCAATCAGCCTATCTCAGTTGTGTCCCAAATGTAACATTACTTTAAGATGGAAAAAATACCCAAAACCAGTTCATGCCCTGACTTTTTGATGTTTTTATTGTTATGCGTCATATTTTTTCACGCATACAGTATGTGCTTCATATTTTTCCACGCACAGGAGTGAAAATTAGGCCGCATCCAAATAATTGTGCTGGCTTCACGTCAATTGATGATAGCAATGTGGGCCAGACATATGTCTCATGTGTGTCTGGTGAGTGTGTAAGGAAAGCGTTTTTGGAAGTTCTATGAATGTTAGGGATTATTGTGGTCCTTCACCATTTTGGATACATGTCAGATCTGGATTTGAAAACATCGGGAAAAGGTGTAAGGTGCCCTCAGCTAACATCTTACACTGGTATTTGGAGTTTGTAGTGCCACATTCCAATTAGGGATGGCAGTCCAAAGGTATGCACATGGGTTCATATCTTTATGTTTGGGTCAAATCACCATAGCTGGGCCACATCAAATGAAGAAACTGTAACAACTTGAGGGCTTACAAAAGTCCCTGCCCCTCTGTACATCGTACCTATGTGTCATAAATGTGTCATGACCACATAGGCTGTTTGACTGGTAATGCAGCCCTCAAGTAACCAGGCTTTGGATGTCTCTCTTGGATGCAAATGATGAGACGATTACACTCCATTATTATTTATGCTCACTAATGAAGGAGCATGTTTGCCACCACATGATAGTTAGGGCCACTGCATGTGCGCAGATATGTGTGCAATTGTCACACGAGACCCATGCTATGTACATATTAGCCGTGCTATATCGGATGCAGTATCATCATGTCTGAATGGCTTTAATTACTTATGTCATCTTACACATAGTTTTTGTCTTTGGAATTGTTGGTCAGTGCACAGATTTTGAGCACATTTCTTCCTTCCATGCCTTACAGGTGGACCGGCACCCTACACTGTGGGAGAGGTGGCTTCATTTGAGGACCCTGACAACTCCAGTAAGTGTTGATATGTCTGTTATGTGTTGTGTTTGCTGGTGATGTGTGATGGACTCCTGTGTGTTGAACACATAGCAAGGTATGAAGCGATGGCCCATCATTTGTCTTGTTCCATGAGTAGGATTTAATTTTTTCACCATTTTTGAGTTGGCCAATGCTTATCCTATTGTATTATCTAGGGTTTGTAGGTCATTCCTGTAGGCCCCGCAATGAGAACTGGGGTGAGTCATGTGGATAACACTTGTATCAACAAGAGTTCCACTGGAACTCATCTCAGATTTAGTCTGCCTGTCAGACCCACGTTCTACCAGATTGGGACTGCAAAATGCTTACCCACAGACTTCTGCTTCCCTATTCACTAAAGTACTTATTAAACTGTAGGTTGAACTTCCTAGCAGCATGTAGCTCCATATGTAGTGATACAAGTATGTGGCACTTGAGTGCAATGGCCTAGGTGTGCATGCAAATCATGATCATGGGTGTTCTTGCAACTCTGTGTCTGTTGTAAGTCATGCCTTAGTGGAAGTATATGATGTGGACAAAGGTCTGCATTTCAAGACATGTGTGGCGCTAGGATTGGTCAAGGGTTTGCTGTCTCATATTTGTTGATAGACCTTACCTGTGGTGTGTGTGTAGAGACAAACACATGTCCAGCTTTCTATACACTCCTGGGTGTCCATGTTGTTTGGAATTGTTAGTTGTTTCTCCTCCCCCCCACCCTCAAACACAGGCATGGGTTTGTGAATAGTGTACCTAGGACTGATGCTACCAGTATGTTACACAGACATGTAAATCGGTGAATCTTTGGTCGGAACCTAGTATACACACTCAGGTATAGCACATGAGTACTATACTAGCAAGTCCATTTACAACTTGCAGATCATGTGGCTTTAGATTTCCATCCCGTACACTGACATTTGTAGCCCTGGCATTGGCAGAGGATGTGTAGCATGATTGTTAGCTGACAACTGGCAGAACTCTGATGACAAATTAATGCCAGTTGTTACCCATCTTGTAGGGTTTGGATGTGCTATGTGTGATATGACCTTTGTAGGCTGCCCTGCCATGTACTTCCTCAGGGACATTCAATGATCTGTATGACCACAAGTAGATGTACTGTCTGATTTACTTCTTGTGCCATTTCACACAATGCAGTTCCTAATGTAAATTGTTTGCCTTTGTCTTCACAGCTGTGAACATGACACCCATCCAGGTCCGTGAGTTCCAGAGTCGGGCAATGAGGTACCAGCATATCCTGCAGGTAGAGTCGGGGTTCAGACGGATGGCCTGAAGATACCGGAACGAACGGGCCTCCGGAGCATGGAGGGCTTTCCCACAGGGTGGCCCTACTTTGCCCACCACAGCCACCACCAGCACAACCACCTCTTCCACCCAGGTGGCACCACCCACAGCTGGGACTGTTGTCCCAATGTCTGCAGTTGCTCCAGGCCCTAGCAGTGGAACACCTTCAGGGCAGACCACAGGCATAGACTCTACACACCCACACACATCCTCAGCTGGTACCCAGACTGCCCCAGCTGCTACAGTTGACCCTGCAGCTTTTGTGGCAATGGAAAGAAAAATGGACTGTGTCCTATGGAAAATTATTCACCTGCAGCGGGATGTTCGCCATATGACCAGGCGTGTGCGGCCCAACCTCTAGACTTTTAATATGGACATGATTCCCTCCCCTCCCTCCTCTTTCCTTGTTCTTATACTTAGTGGGCTTAGGGGGCTTAGTGTTAGGTTAGTATAGGCTGTTAGTTTAGTTAGTGTTAGTGGGTGGGGGGTCCTGATTTTTTCTATTTTTTTCTTTTGGAGTGTGTGGGTGGGTGGATGGGGGGCTATGTTGGGGTTCTTGTGTGTTTACAAAAAGAAAAAATTAAAAATATAAAAAAATATATTTGTTTAGTATAGGATAGTATGTGTTTAGGTTAGTATCTGTTGTCCTCCATGTGTGCCGTCTTATAAGGGGGGCGGGGGGTTGATGTTCAGAACGTTTTGTTACATGTGATAAGTAAGTTTAGCTTAGGTTAGTTAGGGACAGTTGTGGGTAATGAGTAGTTAGGGTAGATTAGGATAGGTAAGACTTTTCCCTGAGTTTCATCTTCTGTTATTACCGTTTAATAAATATATAGTGAACCCTGTACAGTATGTGTTAAATGCTTGTGGATCAGGGCCTTGGCATAAGTGTACATGAATTTTGTTCTATTACATTTGTGTCCTATGCTACGAACAAATCCCAACTGAGCTGTAAGATTGGCAGCTACCCCAGAGCTACCTTGCAGAGATTCCACCATTCATTGCAACCACCAGTCACAGTTAATATGGATCCCAACGTGTTTTTGTCAATAAGTATGTTTTCAAAGTCACAAACAGTGCTTCCAGATTTGGTATTGGGGGAGCTGTTTTATGTCTGACTGCAGTGTGATATTCAAGGACACCCTTATAAGGTGAGTGGTCGTAAGCACTCTTGTAGTATCGTCTTCATGACTCACAGACATCATTTGTGACACTGTTCAGCATGATTAATTATTTGGATAGAAACTCAGACACCTTCATTCATGCATTTTTTGGAGTGTTTGCTTAGATTTGTGGCCACTGTTATATTTGTTAGTATTGCATGGTGACAACATTTTGCTGCCACTATTTGATGACTTAGATATCCCTTGAGGAAGCATTATTCTGTCCAACACAGCATGATGGTGTATGTTTTTTCTCTTCATCAGATATTACCCTCAGGAAGGGCAGAGTATGATGCAATCCTGGCCACTGTACAAAATGACTACATAATTTCAGGACAGTTGTATTGACAAGCTACATAATTTGACAGGAATCACATTTCAGTTATCTACTGCACAGTTGATGTGTCACATTACACAGAGACAAAGTTGTTGTGTAAGTGCTATTTATTGAAAAGTGCTGTAGTGCTATATGTACATTGTCCATGATCGGGAGTCCATTATAGTGATATCTTCCATTGTGACCCTACACAAGTGGTAAAGGAAAATGCTTTTGACATGCTGGGGTGATGTGTCAGACAGTGCAGAGGGACAGGATTTGACAATGAGTAAGTGAGAGACAATCACTGGGCAGGATGACCAGATTAACAGTCATTGAGTACAGTTGTTGTAAGACTGGCATGTTACAAAGCGCTGGACCTTGGTAATAGTTGGCCATGTGGGAGGGACTAGTGCTTCTGGGTACTTCTCCGTGTGAAGGTGATCTGTTCCATGTCTTCTTCTTCTGATGTGTGTGTTGCCTCCTCTGTTCTTGGTGGTGGTGGTTGTGAGGGGGCAACACACACCTCAGTGTTAGAAGACGTGGAGTTAGACATCCCGGTCGCTGCTACCTGTGAAGGTCTTAAGGGCAGTACTGCTGCAAGGAGGATCCAGCTGATTCTTAAGAATAGCAGCCACATCACAATGGTAGGCAGCCAGGTCGGCCCTGAGGGGTTCAATGTCGCATTAGTGCACGTGTTGACAGGATTGCTGTTGTAGGTGTTGAGTCAACTGTATTACAGCTGTGCTGATTTCCTTCAGCCTTTTTTCTACTTCCAACAAGATAGTTGTGCGCCCCTGCATTGCTGCTGTCTGTTCTTCAGTTGACATCATGCACAAACGCACCCCCTCTAGGCTGGCTGCCATAGTTTGCATCCCCACCTGCACCTCATTGGACAGCTCCCGCTGTACTCCAACTACAGTTCTCTCAAAGCTGGTGCCTCTGCCGTCTGAGTCCTCAGCTGTATTGGAGCTGGCAGGTCTTACAATTGGGGTGGTGGGTGGATCCTCTGCGATGGCTGCTTGTTCTGTGCTCCTCCTTGTGACTGAAGGTGGGGTCTGGAGGGTTCCAAGGACATCTTGGATGGTCTGCTGGGGGATGTTTGTCAGTTCGTCATCCATGTCATCAGGGTATTCCTGGACAGGCATATCCGCAGGAGATCCATCGTCCTCTGCAATGAAACAGGGTACAATTAGTGTGTCTGTGTTGTTGCATTGGTGATGTGACATGCCTGCCTTGTGATGATTTCACATTGTGATCTTGTTTCCTGTTCATTGCTCCAGGCCTATGGCCCACCTGCATGTCACATGTATTGTATTAAGTTATTAGACTTGTCAGCATCATCTCCTCTAGTGTTGTTTTAGGCCAAATAATGAATTGCCACCTTCTTGTCCTACTCAAGCCTCTGTCTACATCCATTCTCATGGTGAGACCTTTCACTGGCTGTGGGTGTTCTGATGGCACTAGCAGCACACTTAACAATCTTTACCTGCCCCAGTCTCTGATCTTTCACATCCACTTATATGTATTTGACATGTAGCGTATCCTAGGCATAGCATTGTTATGGCACGATATGGATGTTAGCATTGGTAACGTGTACAGCTGATGTTGGGGAATGTGTGGAGATTGGATTGCCCTGACTTTCGTAGCAGTGTCCTATTTCCTCCTCTGACTGTTCAGATGTATGTCAGTGACCAGTTACATGTGTCCTCCCCCTCAATGCTGTTGTCTGAGCAGTATGACATTTGGGATGATGCATTGTGACCCACGCACAGGATGGACCCTGACATATGCAGCATGGGTGTGACAATAGTGCTGTGTAGCTCCTAATGTTGATGACATTGGCTGATGTTAGCGGCAACTATGGGCATTCACAATTGACAGGACTGGAACATTTGTCTTGTTTCAGGGGATTGTTGAAGTTGTCATCCTCAACCATCTAATTTAGGTGTGTATGATCCATGGGGACGTTACTGCCATTGGCTACTTGACCTGCACACAGAGCAGAGGTGGTAGTGGCAACTGTTGTCACTGTTACATTCCAGTTGTCAGTATGACTAGAGGTTGTTAATTGGGCCCTTGTTAATGTAGGGGGTATAGTCACTGACGTGTGATGGGATGTCAGTTTGATGTTGTGCCCTTCCATCCTGGTGTGGTTTTACATTTGCTCCATCGTTGTCATGGCAGCATGCCCCCATGGGACTGTTGTTGGTGTAGTGTAATGGTGTGCCCCAGCTTCTCTCTGTGCAGGCCATGCCCCCATGCCATACCCCTTTACCCATGCCACTCCATGTATATGATGACTTCCATGCATTTTGTGTCGGTATCCCCCCTGCTTACAGTTAACTTTTGTGCAATTTAATTCCCCATGCGACTTACCCTGCATGTGCGTTGTCTCCTGGTAGTGTGTGCTGTCCTGTCCTTGAATGCCTGTGACGATCTCCTCAGGGATGACGGCTGCGACCATCTCCTCCATGTGGTCCAGGGCCTCCTGGTGTTCAGGAGTCCCACCTCCAGTCTGCAGTGCTGCCTTCCTGTTCCTGGCCATCTTTTCCTTTGTCCTGCGCTTGCAGTCATGCCAGCGTTTCTTGCACTCGATGACTGTTCTGCGTACTTCTGCCACACTGTTAATCTTGTTAACAATTTGTTGCCATATTGTCTCTCTCCTACTGATTGGCAACTTCGAGGTGAGAAACAGTTGGTGCTGGTGTTCCGTCACCTCTTTAACCAGAATTTCCTGTTCCTCCGCACTGAAGCGACACTTTCTTTTCTTCTGGTTCCTGGTCTGTTGTCATCTTCCTAGGGTCTGCACAGGCATCTGGGATCCATTTTGGCTCTCTTCTGCTGAAATGGCTGTGTTCATGGGGAATTTTGACGTTATTGTGTCAAAAAACGCCGCATATCCGGTGTGTTGTGTCGTAAATCGACCCACAGTCATTTCCGCCGTGTTAACGTCGTTTTGCTTTACGACTTGATGCTGCGGTGTGCACAAAAAAAATTACTTACACCTGTGGTTTGCGCCGCTGTGCGCTAAAGTATAAATTTGACGCCCGCACGGCACACAGAAATGGCGTTAGCCGGCGGTAATATTTTTGACGCAAAACTGTAGTTTTGCGTCAAAAAGTATAAATATGGGCCTTAGTAGCTACAATCTGTGCCACATGGACAGTATCCCCTCTTCACTCTGCCACAGTTGACACATCATTCCTGGACTGCCATAGTCTCAATTCCTACCTATTGTCAATTTGGACACCTCCTCACTGATGCTCACCTCTCCTACATGTCTCATGACATGTCCCTCACCCTTGAACTCTGATTGGACATTCAATGGATTGGTATCTCTCAAGGGGTCCTTGAAGTGCACATTATACATCATCTGATACAAAACTTCCACAAGTAAATACATTTTCATAATCACATATATACTGTTTTTTACACTGACCCATCAATATTGTATGCATTGTGTGAAGCTAGGACAATGACTACAGAACAAAAGGACATGTGTGGCTTTCTGTCAAACACAAAGTTACACACATAGACCCAAACATGATTAAGGTGACTGATAGCACTGTGGACCACAGTAACATTTCTGAGTCTTCCAAGTATGTAATAAACAGGTACCATGCAAGTTTACACATGGCATGTGTGGTTCAGAACGTAAGTGTCTGGACGTATCCCTGATGATTGTATCAGCGCAACATTGTTGTGAACTACAAAATAGGCATATGTAAGAATGTGAGGGGCAGCCATTTGTTTGCCAGTACCCATTCCTCAGATGAGGTGGAGCGCAATATTCAAAACTTCCCAACAATGAATGTTACATAACTTACCACAAACAATAGATGTTGCCTGATTACCTGTCTTAAAATTTGTATATGTGCACAATCAGAGTGTCAGGAACTGAACTGAATAGCGTATTGAGTAGCTGATGTCATACTGCTGCCAATCAGATAGGTCCTTGGTCATAGAGGATATACATAGTCACACATGTAAATCAGCACTGAATGTACACCCAAAGGCATTTGTCGAATGTGAGCAGTGCAGACATGCTAACACCCAGACAATCAACCATCATGGACACCAAACTGTAGGAAACTAACAAGATTTATTAATACTAAAAATCACCACATAATAAAAATCCTAACCTATACTCTAACCTACACTAACCTGGCCTATATGAACTAAACTTAACTTATCCCTACAGCTAACTACGCTTATCGACACTTATCTTGTACATGTAAAGCAGCACAATAAACATTGGCCCCCTCAGCCCTCTTAAGAGAGAACAGATTGGAAGGACAACATGAGGTAAAGCTAAACATAGACTGCCTAAGCCTATTGCCTGAACAAATATATATTTTTTGTATTTTTTTAATTTATATTTTTTTATTTTTCTTATTTATTTTACACATACCCTGATACATAACCTCCCAACACTCCTCCTCAAAAACAAAAAAGATTCCAAATTCCCACCCCCTAACTACACCAACTATGTCCTGATACTAATGTCCTCTATCCTAACTTACCTATGCCTACCCATCTAAAACCCACTAAAACTATTTACAGTAAAAACTAGGGAAAGGAAGGTACTGGGCAGAGGGAAGGGTTCAGAGTCAGTGCTTCTTCAGTTCTTTTTTATGCACTGTAAAAGTTTGTAGTTGCGCTCATTAGCTTCCTCCAGTTTGGCCGACCTCAGTTTGATATCTGCAACGTCCTTATGCATTTCTTGCTCAAATGTGTAGTCAGTGGAAGCTGATGGTGATTGTGGCTGGGATGCTGTTGTTGTAGGGGTCGAAGATGTTGACGGGGCGGAACCTGCAAATCTACCCCTGGCCCTCTGTGTTGGCCATCCTGCAGGACCCTCTCTGTACCTCACAGGTGTGCCTGAACCCCTCAGTCCTCTTTTCAAAGGTAGGCCTCTTTGCAGGAGTCATTGAGGCCACTAAAACACGAGGGGAACATGTCATCAGAAACTGCCTTATGTAGAGGAAGAACAAGCATGCGATGGAAACAGCATCTTCAGATGACACATGTAGTCCACCAGACCTCATAAAACAACTACAAGCCCAACGCCTATACCGATCTGCCACCCAAGCATCTACTATATATTTTCATGTCGCAGGGATAATGGCTATCCAGTGTTGTACGATATCTGTGCACAAACTTGAAACATCTCCTATGTACCAGGTAAACACTTACCACGCACATCTCAAAAACACGTTATGTGACCAAGCTTGCTCGCATTCATCATGATGGGTAGATGATGTAGGTTCATCTGCACATATCTTATTTACTACAATCTATAGACATAAACCACAATCATCCAGAGAAGAGCTGAGATCTCAATGTGTGTTCAACTAAATATTGGCCTTGTCAAGCAGCTTCTTGTGTGTCCGGTGCATCACTTCATTTTGGAAGAGTAGTGAAGCACCTCCACATTCACAGCTCCACATTCCACATCCTCAAAATTACATCAGTAATGATGTTGATACCCAAGGATAGAGAATGGTGTCTTAATCGACATGCATGCCATTTTAACATGGCATTGCACACATCATACTCTCTCACACACAACCCTTGATCTACACATTTGATATACAAGGTAACGTTCACTGGCTGCTTCGGGGTCTTCAAATTGTGAACCCTCGCCAATGGTGCAGGTGGGGGTCCACCTGCAAGACATGACAGAAAACATAGCTTTGTGATTGTTGTACAAAGAAAAGTATGGAAAACTGTTACACATTCCCTATGTTTTGCTGATTTACCTAGTTAACTTAGGTTTAGGAATGAGCAACTGGCATCTATAACATGCCATCTAGACAGACATTGTTAGCCCACAAAAACACATACAGATATGGCCTTCACTTCATACATGTATCAAATACATACGTAACAAAGTCTTAGGGACAGGACACTGTCAGTTACCAGAAACGTAGTACTTTGTAGTAAATCTATGTGAAAAAGAAGCATCAACTCAGATGTTCCACTTTTTCTGCCACCCCCTACCACCACATAACTCCACAATGTGTGTGCTGTATTTGACATACGGCTAACCATGGCGCATGTCAGGACACTAATGTAGTAAACTATGACACTATGCTGGCACTTTAGATGCTTTGCACCATACATGAAAGTGTCAAACCTGTTAAGTGAAATTAGACACATTGAAAACAATGGACGTGTCATTTAACCAACCTGCCCTAAGCAAGCATTCAAGTTAACGCCAAAAATGGTGCAGAGTAGTCTAGTAGATTTAAGTGCATATTTTTTTCTGCTTCCTACTGCCGGAACACACTCCTTGTATTCACTGTGCCTGGTGCAGGTGTAATGTGGCACCAGGATTTAAAAGTGCCACAATGCTTGCATTGCACAACTTTTGACATATGGTGTGGCAATATTTGCCTCCATCAGTCACATTACCTTCAAAAACTATGACAATAATATTGGAGTAGGAGACAGTAAGTCCTTCTTACATTTGTGTCATTGTTGTGACACTCTGAACATGCATGATTCAAGGAACACACACATCCATGACTACCTATACTCCAGTGTCATGTTTGTCATCACTTAAACATAAATTTGCAAATTTCCACAGTTGTCAAGTCGATGCTGGACATGGACAGTTGTGCCTGGAACACGTGAACACTTACAGCATTACACATGTGTGAGTTTATTTTTATTTGCAGCACTTCAATATGTATATGTGATACACAAAGAACAAAGAGAGGAATGTGCAAATTGTCAGCAACTAGTGCATTGCTGACCTCTCATAAATGCTGGTTGGCTGTGGCACAGAACTTGCTGGTCTCACCTTTGTCATGACATGCTGAACTAATCCTTATCCTACAGTCAGGCAAATGCAAATAAGGATGTAGCTATGTATAAGGGGTACCTATCAACAGTTCAGTTGACCCGGATAACAAGGTGATCAAGGAGATCACTTTCACAGGCAATGAGGTCTGGCCATCAGTGCTTCAACTGATGGTCAGTGTGCTATACCGAGAAGATGCAACACAGCTGGTACAGCACCTTGCCCCAGCGCAGCTTCCGTGCCTCTGTTGGGTAGCCCATAATCATGCAGCCACCCACAGCCACCATGTTTGGAAGGTAATGGCACACCAACGGGATAAACCCTCCCAGTTCATCCCCAGTCATCATCTGCACCCTCCCTTCTGTGACATGTTGCAGTTTCCCTCCACTGCAACCTAAAAAAAAACCAAAATAAGAAAATTACTAATCCCCAACTAACCCCAACTACTCTAACAAACCTAACTACCCCAAGACAGACACCCAACAACACTGACACAATAATAGGACATAAATTTACAATACAATATTATCAAAGACTAGATGAAAAAAAAAACAGACAGCACACAGCACAAAAGACTCGAAATCCACCACTCCTCACACAGCACAAGCACCACACAACCTCTCTCAAGCACAGACTACAAGACTGTAAAGTAAAAGTGAAAGTAGGTTTACTTTCCCATGTGTGCAACAAGGAAGTCATGGATGTATGTGTCACATTTTCTGATATGCGTTTTTGACACAGGACGGACATGCGTGGATTTTTGAATGGTGGCTGACAGGGCATAACCATTTAGTTTAGATACGCTGGTGTGAGGTGTCATTTTTAGGGTCAAGCACTCTAGCCTCTGTTGTAATCTCTCTGTGGGCTTTTAACCATGCTCATGTCATGCCCATCAGTTTCATTGGTTTGTGGGCTTGCCTTTTAAAATTCGATTTATTTATTTTGTGAAAGGCATGCATGCATCATGCCTTTTCCGGTTTTTAGCCCTCTGCAACAACACCGGTAAACTACAGAAACCATATGAGGCTCCATGTTTTCCGCATGGGTTCTGGACTACTTTTTAATTTTATTTCCTATGCAGTGCGATCTCACTGGGCAGTAGTTGCACGTTTTGCATGACATCAACCCTGTTACATAGATAATTGCATAACTGCCAATACATTTGACTTCAAGCTAAATTCTGTTTCCTTTTTTGTGCTCCTTCACACTCATGGCGTGGTTCTTTAAATTGGCTTGCTTATGTAAAACTTTATTACTTTTCATTTACAATTTATGTGGCAAGAAAAGTCCAGTTAGGATTTTACAACGCTAATTACTCTGAGTCGAACAAATGCGAGACCCATTGCATTGCAATTGATTGTTGGTATTGGTGATGCATATAGAAATACTGTATGCATCATTTTTTTTTTTACGCTTGACAGGCATGAGTGGATTTGCGAGGGAAGGCAGACAGGGCACCCAGATTCACATTCCTAGTTCCAGGTATTAGGCATCTTTTTTGTTTGCATGGCAGGGCAACATATGTATGCATGAGTATTTCACTCTGTACAGGTAACATAGGAATGTGTTTCCATATGTTTGTAGGTGTGTGATGCATGGGAGGACTGATAGTGTTTGCAAATCTGCACGTGTATGAAGACTCTTTTCCACATACATGTTTACAGATGTGTACAATGTGTGTACTGTGAGTGTACAAATGTGATGGAACTCAAATTGTATGCCTACCACATTGTTATGTCAGAATTCACACTGTTCGTTTCATAACAGAGCATAAGATAGGATGGGCCATCTGCAAAACATGTTCATGCATATGATACCCTTGACAAATGTTTAGCAAAGTATGCCATTGACTAAGGCTGGGATATGATCAGGTAACCCATGACAATGTCAGTGCAAGTGTGTGTCACACTCTGGTGTGTTCTAAGGGCCAGACTTTATGATGCAATGCAACACATGTAATTTATAGGTCTCCTTTGCATGCAAATTGTTGGAGATATAGTCATGTATCATTGTTGGAATGTATGTGACATGTTTGTGTGTGAAAAGATATGTTTTGTGTATGATAAGTAATGCATAATTCAGCGGTGTGTTTAGGGATGTGACAACTACCAATTCTCTATTCCAGCATAGATATATGTAGCCCATTGTCTCAAGGCTGTGTACTCATGCCTCTGTCGCGTGGGCTCTCATTATCCTAAATGAGACTACTGGATTTCTAGGCAGCAGGATCGATAACGGTGTGGGGAACTGAGTCTGACCCACGTGTAAAGAACTCTGTCACCCTAAATCCGTTTTTTGCTCCGGCTAACTAGCAGTGCCTCATTTCTCCCATGAGGAAGAAATGATTTGGCAGCCGAGCGCATGACATCTTTGGAACTTCTCAGGGAAGTCGTGGTCACTCAGATCCAAACCAACTCTCTTATTTCCAATATGATCTCATATACAAATGACAAAGACAGTATAAGTTTTATATAATGTTTTAATAAAACGACTGTATTTTAGATATTAAGGCGTGAGTCGCAATAACCAGAACAATAAAACACAGTAGGATTGAAATAGTCACCAGGAGAGTAAAACATAAAAACAAACCTATCATATTGTCTAACAGTTTCTACTCTCCCTCTGCTTGTTCTATTTAGAGCACAGCATGTTAAGCTCCTAGCTTGCCTTTCAGAATCACTGTGGAGACATCAGCCCTCATACCTGAGCAAAGACCTGTGATCTTGGTTCAGCATCTGGAACAAGGCAGTCAGCGTCTAGTTGTGGTTCCCTGGTCGGAATCTCCCTCTTGCTTGTATTGGGACAAGGAAGTGATTTTATAACTAACATGTCATCGTGATCACAAAATGTCCCTACGCAGGAATGCCAAGTCTAAACTCCTACCACGTCTATCGGCAATGTACCAGACTGTATCCTTGACTGAAGCACAGAGTAAATATGTTATGGAGAACTCCAGTGCTGAAGTAGGCAAAACAGTGTGATATGAATAAAAAAACAACACCGTAGAACTGGCCATTTGAAAAATAACAGTACGAAGCCTAATAAAAAGCATGTAGAGCAAAGTGCACAGAGGCTCTAAGCTGTCAGCAAATGAATAAAATATATTCAGGGCAAAGTGCACAAAGGCCTAAAGCCTGAAGCTAATGCGCAAAGAATACGTAAAACGGACCACACTACACCCTCCCCTTGTCGGTAGCAATTGGTTCCATTAATATAAAAGGATGCCCCAAACATAAACAATATATAAAATCATATACTTCGACAAGGTGAGAAGACAACAAGTCATGAAATTAGGAAACATGTGACCAGAAAGCCAAATTCAACATTGTGTCAATTTCGTAGGAGAGAAAAAAAATCCAATCGTCAGACAGAAGCAACAGAACGCAGGAGTTCCTCTACTTCGATATATGTCAATATCGGAAGATCCACGCCACAAAGTACCATGGAGCAGGTGTGGTTCGCACCCCGTGCAGGGCCCGTGAAAGAGACAATACCATCTTCCTCCAGGAAGGGAATCTCATAAACCGCCTCACGAAGCAAGCGCATCCGTAGTGCACAAGTCTGGGAATGAGCCCTAATCGGGAACATCAACAGATCAGTATCGACCATTGGAGGGCTGTCCTGCCATTTGATAAAGTTTGTTTTGACCAGTGACTTTGTGTTTCACCACTGCGCATATTAGTTGCTCAATGTTCACCAGTAGCACATGGTATGTTTTATTCAGTTTAGCCGCCTATGGGCTTTGACATTGCATTAGTCATTACATTCTGTATTGTGCCTTTTGGCTTTGACATGGCATTAGCCATTACTTTCTATATTCAGTTGAGCCGCCTATGGGCTTTGACATTGCATTAGCCATTACATTCTGTATTCTGCCTATTGGCTTTGACATGCTGTATCCAGTCTAGCCGCCTATTGGCTTTGACATTGCATGCCTATTGACTTTGACATGATGTATTCCTATTGACTTTGACATGCTATTAGATATTCTGCCTATGGGCTTTGACATGATATTATATATTGCATTTTGTATTCAGCTTAACTGCCTATTGGCTTTGACATGATATTCAGCTCCGCTGCCTATTGGCTTTGACATGATATTATACATTGCATTTTGTATTCAGCTCAGCTGCCTATGGGCTTTGACATGATATTATATATTGCATTTTGTATTCAGCTTAGATGCCTATTGGCTTTGACATGGCACTAGACATTGCATTTGATATTTAGGTTAGCTGCCTATTGCCTTTAACATGACATTGCATTTGATATTTAGGTTAGCTGCCCATTGCCTTTAACGTGGAGTTAGACATTGCAGTTGAGAATAGTTCTGTATTTTTCCAAGCTGTGTTTTTGCACCAGAGAACCAAGATGTTTTGCTCTCACAGTAGACTAGACCTGATAAGAGAGAGTACATGGGCGTTGTTTCTCTTCCCTTGAGCTTGGGAACAGGAGTAGTCTTGGAGACCTGGCCAGTCTCCAAAAGGCTTGCTCAGTTTCCCAGGTCTGAGAGGAGGGGGCACACCTTTGTAACGAATGTAACAGGCTGCAGAGAGTCAGATTCGAATCTGCCGGACCTCGTGCTGGAGCTTGGCGCCAGTTGCCAGCATCCCGTGTGGGTAGATGACACTCTTTCTCGCGGCTGACAGGGGTCTCAGCTTGCAGACCTTAGAAAGATGTAGCTGTAAATAGTTCCTACACGGTGAAGTATTTGTTTTGCTTTGCATTCAATATCTTATAAATATAACCTGCTGTGTATATTGCAAACTGATATATTTTGTTTGATTAACGCGGACTTGAAAGCTACTAATTCGTCATTCATTCATAAACATTGTGGTTGGGGAAGAATTAACAACAATAAAAGTCTTCTTTGACCTCAGAAGTGCATTTCTGTTGTGTTATGTTAGTGCTTAGAAATTAAATAAGAGGAAAGCACTACAATTGGTACCAGAAGTGGGGTCGGTCAGTAAGAGGTGATTAAGAAGGGGTTTGACGAGTTAGTAGATTTCTAAGTGCACACTTTAAAAGTGTAATTGTTTTTTTGTTGTTTGGAGAATTACAGAAATTGTTTTCTGTTTGGAGAATCACAGTAGCACGGCAGACCATGTCTGAGAATACATGTGTTGATGAACTGCCTGATGGTGCTAAGAAAAACTGTGAATTGTTTTCTGTTTGGGGAATTACAGAAGAAAATGCATGTGTAGCTAAAAGGCCTGATAATGTTTTGAGAAATAATTCCTGTTGTATATATGTAGAAAACGTGTGTTTTGGAAGTAATGATGACAGAAAGGTCTGGATACCTTTATCTGCTTACAGAGAAATGCAGGAGAAATGTAGGAAGTTGGAACATGAAAATAGGAATTTACGTGAGCAAATTAGCCAGGATACGATAATTCAAAATAATGCTGAAAGTTATAAAAATGAAGAATCTTTCTTGTCCCATTCCAGTAATGAGGGGGTTAAGACAGCTCCGAGCTGCACTGAGTTTCCGTGTGAGCCAGGGTTTTTGGCAGCCAAAGTGCATTCCTTAACTGATAACACGGACGACGAGTTACTGTTGCAAAATGCACAAGTAAAACGAAGGATTTTAGAGCAAGACACCCCGAGTTTCATTAGCTTGTTTGATTTTTGGAAAAAGAATAGCCCTCATTTGAGAGAAATCCTAACACTTTTGTACATGGTCACTGTGAAAAATAATATGCAGCTGCGCGCTTGTGATTTGGCAAATGAAATAATGCAGACTTTAGGTTTCTGCGCAGTGCAAGAAGGAAATACTTATGTACATTTAAATCAAGAACAGGGAAGGAAAATAGTGCCCCTAGCTAGAATCATACAATGGATCTGGTACTTGCAAGACAGGGCTAGAGTACCACAGATAAAAGAATTACCGATGAAACTGTGTGCACCATTTGAATTCGTGTCTACTGAAGATAAAAAGCATATTTGTTTTACTAATGATTCATTGACTGAAATGTTGCTTTCTGGCACAGTAGAAGGAACAGCGTTGTATAATGTATGTCAGATTTTAAAGCAAGAGCTACGTGAGATGTGTCATTTTTATGCTGATTTTTGATAATGTTTTAGCACCTAACTGGTTCAATTACCTTGCAGATGTTAATCAGAAAAATGCAGAGAGAGAAGTGTTCACCCAGAATTCTGCCTTAGTGGGGATGGCTATGTGGGTGCCCCAGAAATGTGAAAAGGCCACTTACAGGTGGGCAGAGATGAGAGAGATGCACATTCCCCTAGATTTGATAAAAACTGTGCAGCATGCACAAAAGCAATCTGTCATGCAAGCAGTCACAGAGCAGTTGGGGAGAGGAAAGTTACCAGAACAGAAATGGCAAATTGATCAGGTTTTAGGGAAAGTGATTGCTGCAAATTACCAAGGAAAAATCGAAATTATGCTGATACCTAGAAAAGAATCTGATTCATTCATACAAATTGGAGACAGAATGGCCCAAATTGACAAAAGTGCAGTGAATGGAGGTTTGATAAAGAATGAGTCTGCCCCAGCCCTTCTGACAGTGCAAGAAAAAGGAAGCTGTGGCGCAGCAGATAAAAACCTCAGTACTGATGTGTGGGCTGAAGCCCCAAGTGACCCTCCAGAACCTGCAGAAAATATAACAAAGGGCCCCAAAAACGTCCTGCTGATTATAAAACAGGGAAAGAAAGAGGAAGGGTGCAGTTTAAATGAAAAATGTTATTTGCAAGAAAAGTCATACTTGTTTCTTTTGCAGATCCTACCACGTTTCGCCACTGTCCCTGAGTGTGCTGTGTGGTCCCCCTTCCGGTGTGTGCGTGTGGGGTCGGGGAAGGGACTGAATCCCCAACCTGAACCTGGCTGAGTAAAGTGCCAGCACCATGGATCCATTTTGCGCAAACTGCGCCTTCAGTTCAAGTTCAACTTGTTTGCTGTGTTTTTTTTTTTCCCCTCTCGTATGGAACTCTGACTTTTGCTTACCTTCCAGAAAACCTTTCAGGTGGACCGTGCACCTTTACATGAGCAGAACTCATGCCACATCAAATTGCTAACACTGTTGAATTAGAGACTCATTCAGAAAAAAAAAAAAAAAAAAAATTGCCCAGTCTTTTTTTATGTAGATGTATCTGATGTGAAAGGTCATGAGATCAATGTGTTAATTCACTTCTATTGCTTTACAGGGATTGCTTTGATCATAATGTTTTTTTTGTGTGCTGATGTTTTTTTTTTTTGTTTGTTTGAAATATGAGATATGTGAAACAAAAATTCATTGGTCAAAGGGCGGAATGTCCTGCCATTTGATAAAGTTTGTTTTGACCAGTGACTTTGTGTTTCACCACTGCGCATATTAGTTGCTCAATGTTCACCAGTAGCACATGGTATGTTTTATTCAGTTTAGCCGCCTATGGGCTTTGACATTGCATTAGTCATTACATTCTGTATTGTGCCTTTTGGCTTTGACATGGCATTAGCCATTACTTTCTATATTCAGTTGAGCCGCCTATGGGCTTTGACATTGCATTAGCCATTACATTCTGTATTCTGCCTATTGGCTTTGACATGCTGTATCCAGTCTAGCCGCCTATTGGCTTTGACATTGCATGCCTATTGACTTTGACATGATGTATTCCTATTGACTTTGACATGCTATTAGATATTCTGCCTATGGGCTTTGACATGATATTATATATTGCATTTTGTATTCAGCTTAACTGCCTATTGGCTTTGACATGATATTCAGCTCCGCTGCCTATTGGCTTTGACATGATATTATACATTGCATTTTGTATTCAGCTCAGCTGCCTATGGGCTTTGACATGATATTATATATTGCATTTTGTATTCAGCTTAGATGCCTATTGGCTTTGACATGGCACTAGACATTGCATTTGATATTTAGGTTAGCTGCCTATTGCCTTTAACATGACATTGCATTTGATATTTAGGTTAGCTGCCCATTGCCTTTAACGTGGAGTTAGACATTGCAGTTGAGAATAGTTCTGTATTTTTCCAAGCTGTGTTTTTGCACCAGAGAACCAAGATGTTTTGCTCTCACAGTAGACTAGACCTGATAAGAGAGAGTACATGGGCGTTGTTTCTCTTCCCTTGAGCTTGGGAACAGGAGTAGTCTTGGAGACCTGGCCAGTCTCCAAAAGGCTTGCTCAGTTTCCCAGGTCTGAGAGGAGGGGGCACACCTTTGTAACGAATGTAACAGGCTGCAGAGAGTCAGATTCGAATCTGCCGGACCTCGTGCTGGAGCTTGGCGCCAGTTGCCAGCATCCCGTGTGGGTAGATGACACTCTTTCTCGCGGCTGACAGGGGTCTCAGCTTGCAGACCTTAGAAAGATGTAGCTGTAAATAGTTCCTACACGGTGAAGTATTTGTTTTGCTTTGCATTCAATATCTTATAAATATAACCTGCTGTGTATATTGCAAACTGATATATTTTGTTTGATTAACGCGGACTTGAAAGCTACTAATTCGTCATTCATTCATAAACATTGTGGTTGGGGAAGAATTAACAACAATAAAAGTCTTCTTTGACCTCAGAAGTGCATTTCTGTTGTGTTATGTTAGTGCTTAGAAATTAAATAAGAGGAAAGCACTACAAGGGCGCTGCAGTGAGAGACAGAGAGCCAGTGCATGTTCAAACGAGCACCAAAGGCATCGAAACACGGGTTGCACACAATCCAAAACCGGTCTGAATGACAGAGACCAGTCACACTCCAAACGACCTAGAAGTGTCGCTCCAAAATGCTGCATCATGCGTTCACGACACAGCTGCGCTGACGGGAGCAGCAATACAGGATCTCGTCGTGACGGGACAGCCATTGCGAAAAAATAGCAACAACAGCAAGACTCCAGCAAATAAAGCCAAAGTAATCGGGAAACCCCCAAAAATGCTTCCGAAAATAGAATGTATAGCCGAAGGTATCAAACCGAATATGGAAGAGAAGGTGTGAGCAAAACCAACACCAACGGCTTTAAAAAAATGTGCAATACCAGCAGTGCTGGATGCATTAAATATACGTCCCACAAGTTCACCGAAGTGACTTGGAAACTTAGTATTCAAAAGGGACTGTATCTCCGCCGATGACCTTGCCACCTGAAGTGCGTAGGTCTCGCTAGCAGATGTAAGGGCCACATGCTTTTGAAACAATAAAGCTTTCAGCCGACTCAACTTGTCGAAATTAACCTTGGAAGTAGCAATATGAGGCCAGATGTCCGCCACCTCCCTAATTTGAGTGGGGGGAAACAACACATTCCCGCAGCACGTAACGGCCTTGTTGACAACGACAACGTAAACTATTCCGGCACGCATGCCACAGCAGCGTTCGCTGTTAATAACAATGTAACTACCGTTAGAAAGCACCTGGAAAGTGTTCTTAATAACCGGGACTGGAACTCCCTTCAGATAACAAGCTAAGTTAGCAATCGAAGCGTTACACGCTCCGTGCAAGGACAGCTGTTTACAAACCATGGAATGGCTGACAGAAGCTTCGCATTCGCTGCCGCTAAGAAAAACCTCCCTCAAACCATTAACACATCTGTACTGAAAGGGAAGCTCCCACACCTCGTGTATGTAACTGTCTCCCAATAGCTCATATCTACCCAACGGAATGTGCTTCAAACAAGAAGTAAACTGCAGAGTGGAGATAGGCAAATTAATAACCCCATGAATCAACCACTCAGCTGACGGAATCTCAGCCACCGTGAAAGGCAGTTTCTCCAATTTCTCAATATTCAACATAACAGATGTTGCTTCCTTTTTAGCCATCAGTTGTTGTTGACCAGTCAAATTAAAGGAGATAAAGATCTCTCTGGCACGAATGTGCTGCCATGGAACGCGACCTGCCTTCAAGGTCTGAAGAGTCCAACCCTGCTGCATGATGGACCGCGTCTGACTCTGCCCATGATATAAAGAAGACATGTCCGATTTAATAATGTGAATGGCAGAGGAAACAATGCTGTCAATCGTGTAAACACGGTCAGAAAGGGTATGCATGCCATTATCAACAACAGACAAAGTCTGCATCAGGTTTTCCTGATCAATCTGCCTCAACCGGGCTGCAGCCTCTTGTTGTGAAAGCTTCCAAATCTCATTATAAACTTCGTATAAGAACCGTTTCTTCCGTGGTACTTTGGGACCTGACAAAAAATCTTGTAAATCAGTATCATTAGACAGTAACTTGAGATGTGACTTAACTGCATCCAGCGTGGATGACTTCAACCATTGCTGACAAAGCTTCCCCACGCTGTATGTAGTTATAATATCAGCATGTTCCGGTGAAATATAACGAGGGTCTGCCCTACTAGTCCTGAACCCCCCTGAAGAGGTGACAAAACATTGATGACACTTATTAGTGTCTACAGGCCATAATAACCACCCGTCCGGATGTATCGATGAGGTGTTAAGCGTACCATTCTGGACCCAATGCGTAAATTCACTAAAAGTAGCATTCACATAGTGCTGCCAGTTTTTTAAGTTGGAAGGGACAGGTTTACTAGGCAAATTCAACTCCCTAATTGTCGCCAAGCCCAAACAGCTAGTCTGTTGTACTGTGTCATTGAGGAAAATCATCTGCACAGGGATAATACATGGTCTAAATAACGTGTCCCTGCCTTGCATCTGCCAATTTTTCGTACCCCAAACACTTTTTAAGTCAACAGTATTAAACCAGTTTGCATAGCCCTCGACCGAAAGTTTAGATACAAACAAATTTGAATACAGTAATTTAGTATCGGTCAATAACATTTGCTTATTAGAATACGGTATAATTTTAAAATAGTAAGACTTAGCATTTCGTTGATCATGCCCAGAAAAATATGCAAATTTATCATAATACGTTTTCGAACTCCCTTGTGGAGGAGTCGAGCAATGTTCCCATTGCACATAATTAAATATGGACTTAGGGCTACTAGCTTTATGAATAAAGTGGTGTCCATAATAGTTATAGCAAAACATGTCACCATGATTATCTCTAAATTGGTAAGCATCCTCATCATCATAGACAGTATAATATTGCAAATCTGTTAGCATAGAATCTACTGTCTTCACATCCCAATCATCAGAAACAATGCCAGGTATAACAATATCATTAATTGATAACTTGAGGACATACGGTATTTGAATCAATTCAGTGGGACCATATACTGTATATCAAACATTACTTTATCCCACCCAATCCCATCCGGAATCGGTATTGCAGAAATGTTTACAGTGGACAAGTCTCTTCGAACCATATGAGACGAAAAATGCGTTTTTAACACAGTCTCCACGTGCTCAATGTCAGATCGATCAGGAAGAAAATGACCATGTATTATCAGAAAAAAAGTAACCACTAATCCCAACCATAATAAAAGACTCATCACGGCCAAAAACAGCCACAAATAGTTCCACGGAAAAACAAAATATGTGCGTTTAAGCCAATCCAGCATCCGTCGTGGACCGTGGACAGAAGACATCGAGGACGAGGCGCCGGACACATCATTATCAGCGTTGTTGAAGCAGCCAGAGGCAGTTCTAGCAAAAGGTGCAACTGTGAACAAAGAAGCAGATGGAGGCTTCCGCCTTGGCACGCTATAAACCACATGTTCAGAAACATCAGTAGAACGTACAGCAATTTGATCAAAAGATTCCATATTAATCGTCGTCAGTGGAACAATCGCAAGATCATCATCCACCGTCCCCAAGCTCGGAGAGGAAACAGTGTCGGTGAAAATCATCTGCAGCTGGACTTCTTCCCCAGTAGTGAGAGGGATTCCGGAACTACTGGGTGTCCCTCTTGGTCTGCTGTGCAGAATCGACCACATGTTGTAACTTGACATTATCAATGGAAACAAAGGGATCTCCTTTGGCCCCTCGCAGCGGAGGTAAAATCACAGTTCTCGTGCCGCTTACCCCCAACACAGGGACAGGTGCTCGATACGAAGGACCAAATTCTTTTTTAACTGCGACCTTTTCACACACTAGATCCCCAATCCTGGGTATCCAACCAGTAGGCGTTACTGGCTCATCCTTAATTCCTGAGGAGGCAGGACTGGCAGAAGAGTTATCTTCACGGAATTGTTGTAAATCCTGCAAAACAGTGACACGATCATTTATGTCAAAGGGCGTATCTGCCGCCTCCACACCAGGACCATCTAGATCAGGAACATACATTCGTGTTCCAAACAGGCACTCATATGAAGTACGACCCCCCAGTGACCTTCTAGGCAAGTTATTAAGTGCTCTCTGTACTCCATATAGGTGGGCTAGCCAACCACGACCTGTACCTATAAACCTGGCCGTTAAGGATTGCTTTAAATCACGATTTAAACACTCCACGACAGAATTTCCCTCGGGATGAAATGGAGACGAGAATTGGAGTTGGACCCCCAACGAAGCCATGGTGTCCCTGAATGCATTAGAGGCAAAAGCAGGGCCCTGGTCAGAATGAAAAGCCGCAACTGCAAATGTATCGACAAAGATGCGCAAATCTTTAATAACAGTTCGAGCGTCAGCCGAGCGTTGTGGCCATAGCCACACAAATCTGGAGCACGAATCTACAGCAACCAATATATATTTGTATGCACTTTCTGGTGTCAGCGGACCACAATGATCCAAGTACACACACTGTAATGGTTTATTTGAAATCAGAAGGGGCGTCTGCTGCGGGCGTCTAGCCGACTACGCTTTAATTTGTTGACAAACGTCACAACAAAGGACATATTGCTTTGTCTCTTTATAGAGACCAGGCCACCAGTAACGAGCCTGTAAAAGTGAAATCGTGGCAGCCACCCCAGCATGTGCAGAAGCCACCCCCTCGTGCTGCAGAAATTAATCGAGGTCTCTCAATTTTATTGGGTATTTCACGTACACCAATGCCTGGAATTGTAACAGTAGCATTCAGCGCACTATTCAAGCAGTAACTATATTTAGAAGGAAATCCTTTAGGAAAGGGCGTGCCATCAGCCGTAGCCTTTATGGCAGCCGAGATTTCTGTGTCTGCTTTGGAACTCGAACGAGTCACTGCGGCCACAGTGGCGACAGACACTGCCGATTTTGCTGCTTCATCAGCCAAAGTATTCCCAGCAACGTGTATTCCAACGCGCTGGTGTCCAAGTGTATGCACAACATGGACGTTAGGAAGCGTTTCCTTCAGATCCGCAACCTTACCCCACAACATTTTATGTTTAATGGTGTTGCCTTTAGAATCTCTGAACCCATTCATCTTCCAATAGTGTAGATATTCATTGAAAGACTGTACACAGTAGTAGGAGTCACAGACCAGCAAGGTCAAAATCGCCGGATCCGCGTGCTCCAACGCTAACAATAGAGCTTTGAGCTCAGCCAGCTGTGCCGTGCAATCTCCCAAGGTTTTAGTATAAGTATGTCGGGGGCAGAACACTTCCCCCTCCATAGTGCCGCTCACCACCGCACATGCAGCAGAATACTGTTGTTTAGTCCCAATCGCTGGTTGTCCAGAGCCATCGGTATACATGACCTCCTGATATTGGTCAATAGGCAACGTACCAGCAGGAACAGGGTACTCCATCTCATATTGAAGAAATTCTTGAGTCTGCAGTTTAGGGTCAAATATGTAATCTACATCAGTGGCTGTCAAAGACGTAGCCCATTGTATCCATCGCGGGTGTAAAGCTTTTGAATTAGGAACACTCGCTTTCGTCACTGCCTCTAAGGCCGGAATCGGGGAAACAACAATGATGCGTTGGCCCTGGGCAAGCGGTCTTTCTTTAATAACAGCCATCTGTACTGCAGTGAGAATTTTCTCAGTTTGTGCAAATAGTTGTTCTGCAGCAGAATACAATTGAGACTTGTATGCAATCGGGACTGTCTCCCCGTCACCATTAAAGGTGACATACGTAAACCCAACAGCCCCAGGTATCACCCGGATTACTAAATGTGTCTTATTGTCCCGTGTGTGTAAGTGTTTAACTGCTAAGAGATCAGTTTGTAACTCTCGTAGTATGTGTGTATGTTCAATCGTCCAAAATCTACTCGAAAAATTCGGGCGAATCAACTCGTATAAGGGTTTTATACGCGTTGCATAATCAGGAATGTAAGTTCTGCCAAAATTCAGAAACCCCAACAATGACTGGAGCTTCCGAACCGTATTAGGAGGCTGCAATAAAGCACATTTCTCCCAAAAATGTGGCGCTAAGCTCTTAACCTCACTCGACAACTCATATCCCAGGAAAATGACGCAGAGGAAGGCAATCTTTGATTTCTTAAAATTAAACTTATAGCCAATATCAGCTAACCCCACAACAATGCGCGATACACGCCTTAGATGTTGCAGAATCTCATCGTCTGTCAGATATATGTCATCAACATATGATAACGCTTCAGGGTCGAACTCGTGCAGCATTTCAGTTACACAAGCCGAAAACAGTCTTGGGCTATTCTTATACCCCTGAGGCAAACGACCAAAAACAATTCTGAGAGCCAAACGCACTGAAACTGGTATAGTCCCTACTTTTGGGCGCTATATTCTGGCAGAAAAATCCATTCGAGATATCTAACGTTGTTTTGTATTTTTTACTCACTATATTATTCATAAGCGCTGCGCTATGTGAATTCTGTATTGCATATGTGCGTGTATGACTATTCAAATGTCTGTAATCCACCACTATCCTATATGAATGGTCCGGTTTAGCAACCGGAAATAAGGGATTATTCATCAGCGAGACACAGGGCTCCATTACACCCTGGTACTCCAATTGTGTAAGAATTTTCCTAACCGATGCCCTTGCCTCAAACTTGATAGGATACTGCGGTTGTGGCTGAGGATCGCCCTTTATCGGAATTACATGATAAGGTGATTGTCTATCCCACCCCACATTATTTCTATACAGGGCGGGAGCCTGTGCTAGAGCCCATGATTTACTATAGGACTCCGCTAGTTCTCTCGGAACAAGTGGTGAGAAGGAAGGTGTAATAACCTCCTCCCCAACCGGACAGTCGCGAACAAAGTCAGGTGGACAATCCTGTTCGGCCAGCAGAACATCATATGATTTTACCACATGGTCCCAAAAAATGGTGTGTACAATACGGTCAATGTCCCCTTCCAATCGCAGAGTCACTTGATATACTCTATCAGGATCAGAGACTCGCACATCTGCCGTTTCGACTTGTATGAAGTCATCAGTTGCTTTCACCTCCAGATGCTCTAGAAGACTCCGGCGAACTATAGTGACCTCTGCCGCGCTGTCTAACAGTGCTAACGCCCATGTCTTGTTCGTCAAGAGAACTCTCTTCTTCAGCGGCATGTCTAACTGAGACTGCTGCCACTTTCTTCTTTTTAAATTGCTGTTTTTGTTGCAGCGGTTTCTCTTCTTGTTTAATAGAAACCTCCGCCGAGCGTTGTGAATCCTGTCTCGGTTTCACGTACTCCGTCCTCTGCTCTGACCGCCCACCTCTCTCACTTCTCTTTTCCGAGGAGTCCTGAAAGGAACGAGATTGGCGTGTATCAGTATATTGATATCTATCAGGCGTCTTCAAAGTATTCCTATTCCTGAGATTATACTTATTCTGTGGGGTCTCCGGTTGCGGAGACTGCCCACCATCTTTTTTAGGTGTTTGCTGTTTCTTTTCCAAGCGCTTTTTCAAACCCTCAGGTTGTTGCTGTTTAGCATTATCTTTATTATTTTTACCCCGTAATTGGGGTTTTTGTGGTCTAGCCCATAGGCTATCTCGACCAATACTATAATATGTTTCCGCTATTATTCTCTGAAGTTCCCGCTCCTGATTAAGCAGCGGAACATCCCGAAGACGCATTCGCACTGCTAGTGCTACTGCCTCTCCTTTGAGATTGCTCAAAATAATAGAAGAAACTGTGGCAAAATTACCCAGCAACTGCATGCCCAAATCTAAGGCAGGGGCAGCCCCATATTCATCTTGAATTTGTTTAAGCACATCTGGTAAATTAGCTAATGTCGGTGTACCGTGTGCCGTAGTGTAGAGCGCGGCAAACACCGTGCCCCAGGTATTACAAAGGTCCAACGGAGGAACCATCCCGTACGGCAAACACATCGTCAAAATTCTATGTTTATCCTGAGGTCCCGTAAGGGGGAAATACTGCTTCCAGCGTATTAATTTTTTGCGCCAGCCAAAATGGAGTCTCCTCTCGTTTAGCCGGTACCTTACCCATAACTGAGTGTACAGTGGCCGGATTAATACCCGGAACCACTGCCTGTGGGTGCGCCGGAGCAGCACGCGCTGCGTTTGTATTTAGTGTCTGCATGACAAACTGAACTAATCGTCTATATGTAGCCGTTAAGTCTGTATATAAACGACGAACTTCAACCACTGCCAATTGAGCAACCGCAGGATGAGGTGTATATGTAGCCAATAAAGGCCAGGTAGGACCATCATTACTCAGCGGACCTAACCTAACTTGTGCTACTGTGTGTGGGAGGGCGCCATCATGCCAATTATGGTGTTCTTGATAAGATAGAGGTATCTCTAAGTAAGCGTAAGCCCTGTATTGTCCAGGGACATTCGCAACCGTGTATTCGTGAAAAGTATTTGTACCCCCATCCACTGCTGGAAACCCGACCCAAGAATAAAAAAGTTCCGTTCTATAGGCTGCATGAGCGTCCACCACAAAAGTGACTGGATCCCCCTGGACCGTCAGTCCATGTGCCAACAGATGTGCTGTGAGCGGGTGACGCATATTGATTGCTATATTCACTACATTAGGATTCACCATTTATAAAAAATAGCTCTAGGTCAGAGAAGGCACACCAATATCGGGGTTTTCCTCTCAAAGTTCAAGCTTGAACAACCAACCACTAAGCAATAGGAAGCACCTATCCCGTGGCGGCAGAAACCCTCAGCCCCACGGACGTTTCCGTATACGGAACAGAGGAGTCAAAATATATATGAGACCAAGAGAGTCAGTCGGACCTAAACATTAGAGCCAGACCAAACGTTGGCGGCGCCATGTCGCGTGGGCTCTCATTATCCTAAATGAGACTACTGGATTTCTAGGCAGCAGGATCGATAACGGTGTGGGGGACTGAGTCTGACCCACGTGTAAAGAACTCTGTCACCCTAAATCCGGTTTTTGCTCCGGCTAACTAGCAGTGCCTCATTTCTCCCATGAGGAAGAAATTATTTGGCAGCCGAGCGCATGACATCTTTGGAACTTCTCAGGGAAGTCATGGTCACTCAGATCCAAACCAACTCTCTTATTTCCAATATGATCTCATATACAAATGATAAAGACAGTATAAGTTTTATATAATGTTTTAATAAAACGACTGTATTTTAGATATTAAGGCGTGAGCCGCAATAACCAGAACAATACAACACAGTAGGATTGAAATAGTCACCAGGAGAGTAAAACATAAAAATAAAGCTATCATATTGTCTAACAGTTTCTACTCTCCCTCTGCTTGTTCTATTTAGAGCACAGCATGTTAAGCTTCTAGCTTGCCTTTCAGAATCACTGTGGAGACATCAGCCCTTATACCTGAGCAAAGACCTGTGATCTTGGTTCAGCATCTGCAACGAGGCAGTCAGCGTCTAGTTGTGGTTCCCTGGTCGGAATCTCCCTCTTCCTTGTATTGGGACAAGGAAGTGATTTTATAACTAACATGTCATCGTGATCACAAAATGTCCCTACGCAGGAATGCCAAGTCTAAACTCCTACCACGTCTATCGGCAATGTACCAGACTGTATCCTTGACTGAAGCACAGAGTAAATATGTTATGGAGAACTCCAGTGCTGAAGTAGGCAAAACAGTGTGATATGAATAAAAAACAACACCGTAGAACTAGCCATTTGAAAAATCACAGTACGAAGCCTAATAAAAAGCATGTAGAGCAAAGTGCACAGAGGCTCTAAGCTGTCAGCAAATGAATAAAATATATTCAGGGCAAAGTGCACAAAGGCCTAAAGCCTGAAGCTAATGCGCAAAGAATACGTAAAACGGACCACACTACACCTCTGTGTTTACTAAGTTTCACCATGTGGAAACATATGTACTGTTCATATACGTTTGTAAGTAAATATCTGATACAAACACATTTTATATATAAATTGTTCTCTTTTGTCCATACACAAATATATGGCACCAAGCCTGGTCCACCTAAGTGGGACTTATGTGCTGAGATATGAGAATTATGTGATTAGCACAGACACTTAGAATGTACAATGACTCGCCCTTTTTTATACCCATATTTCCCTATTAGCGTACCATTGGTATGGCAGGGCTGCTCTCAGGCAGTGATGTTACCTTAGTCATCAGTGCTCAAGTGGCTCTTTGTATGGCCACGCAGGCCTATTGTTGCACGTACTGACACAGGTTGACTGTGGTCACCTCAGCTCAGTTCACTGTGCACCAGCAGGATGCCCCTGACTGTGTCTAGAGTCAAGGTAGCCTCCTCTGGGGATTGGGGAGGGGCTACCATCCTCAAAATGAATCATCAGCACAGAAACACACAGTCACTTGCAAACATACACCAGCACATTTGTGGTCCCATGGCCAAGTAGGTTTAGTTAACTTTGAGGTTGTTGATGTCAGGTGTGCCCCATTATTTACTAGGACTTAGAGCTCGTTTGTGTTTGACATTTCACATAATTTGCTATGGTTTGATATGATTTAGCATACATAGGTGATGTTATTCCATTTGATGATGCTTGGTTAGGTCATTGATAGATTGTGGAACTGGGTCATCTCTACAGACTCAGACTACACATACTGGCCCTCATTCTGACCTTGGCGGGCGGCGGAGGCCGCCCGCCAAAGTCCCGCCGTCAGCTTACCGTTCCGCGGTCGAAAGACCGCGGCGGTAATTCTGACTTTCCCGCTGGGCTGGCGGGCGGTCGCCTTCAGGCCGCCCGCCAGCCCAGCGGGAAAGAGGCTTCCACGATGAAGCCGGCTCGGAATCGAGCCGGCGGAGTGGAAGCTGTGCGACGGGTGCAGTTGCACCCGTCGCGTATTTCACTGTCTGCGCAGCAGACAGTGAAATACATTTAGGGGCCCTCTTACGGGGGCCCCTGCAATGCCCATGCAGGTGGCATGGGCACTGCAGGGGCCCCCAGGGGCCCCCAGGGGCCCCGCGACCCCCCCTACCGCCATCTGGATCCCGGCGGTCGGACCGCCGGGATCTGGATGGCGGTAGGGGGGGTCGGAATCCCCTCGGCGGCGCAGCAAGCTGCGCCGCCGTGGAGGATTCAATGGGGCGGCGGTACACTGGCGGGAGCCCGCCAGTGGTGCCGGTCCGACCGCGGCTTTACCGCCGCGGTCGGAATCCCCATTGGAGCACCGCCGGCCTGTCGGCGGTGCTCCCGCGGTCCTCCGCCCTGGCGGTCTTTGACCGCCAGGGTCAGAATGACCGCCACTGTCATTTGTCACTTGCTTGTGTTACACTTGTGTGTGCTGGTCAAGCACATAGTTGTAGTTATTGCCAATGTGACTGGGAAATGTAAAGACCTTCACAACCTCTGTAAATATGTGTCTGATGTTACATAGACACATTGTTGTGTTGTACAATGAGTATTAGTCTATGGCGGTCATTCTGACCCTGGCGGTCAAAGACCGCCAGGGCGGAGGACCGCGGGAGCACCGCCGACAGGCCGGCGGTGCTCCAATGGGGATTCCGACCGCGGCGGTAAAGCCGCGGTCGGACCGGCACCACTGGCGGGCTCCCGCCAGTGTACCGCCGCCCCATTGAATCCTCCACGGCGGCGCAGCTTGCTGCGCCGCCGAGGGGATTTCGACCCCCCCTACCGCCATCCAGATCCCGGCGGTCCGACCGCCGGGATCCGGATGGCGGTAGAGGGGGTCGCGGGGCCCCTGGGGGCCCCTGCAGTGCCCATGCCACTGGCATGGGCATTGCAGGGGCCCCCGTAAGAGGGCCCCTAAATGTATTTCACTGTCTGCTGCGCAGACAGTGAAATACGCGACGGGTGCAACTGCACCCGTCGCACAGCTTCCACTCCGCCGGCTCGATTCCGAGCCGGCTTCATCGTGGAAGCCTCTTTCCCGCTGGGCTGGCGGGCGGCCTGAAGGCGACCGCCCGCCAGCCCAGCGGGAAAGTCAGAATTACCGCCGCGGTCTTTCGACCGCGGAACGGTAAGCTGACGGCGGGACTTTGGCGGGCGGCCTCCGCCGCCCGCCAAGGTCAGAATGGGGGCCTATGTGTCTTCTTTCACACACATTGATGGCATATTTTGTCAGGTATGCTTCTAGTTCAACATTGCTAGCATAATTTCTGTAGATTACCCTTAGTACCCGTCTTCGTCATCAACATTGTCCCTTCATTAATGCACAGCATACTAAGTCAGACTTGTGAACTTTGTAGATGGACATAGCTTCTTCTACAGGCTAAGCAATATTTGCCCTCGCATTTCCAGGCTTTGCTAGATCACATGACTGCCCCCACACATTACAGAACACCAGCCACAGCACATATGTAGTGTCTCAGTGAGCTCCACATATTGGATTTTAGGTGGCGTGACAGAGTCTCTCAGCTGTCCTTCCACATAATTTATTCAACACTGGCATGCACTCACGTTTCCATTCTACAACCTTTGTCAAATTCACTATGAGTGTATTTAGACTGTGTGATTATTCATGACAGCTATGAGTAGAGAAGATGCAACATTCAACCTATCTGTGTCCTTCATCACGCGTACAGTTTGTAAGTTATGTGACTTGTTTAGACATTGCTTGACTTACATGCACATTCCAAACTTTATTGAGTGTGAAAGACCTAGACATGTAGGTGTTTTGGTCCCTGAATGTTATACTTTCTCGGTCAAACATGTGAGTGCCACTGAGGAGTATGTCTTCAGTCATCACCTGTGATAGTGACATTCAGACATTGCTTGGTTACATAGCAGACACAAACCTGCCCTTGTGGGTAATTGCAACTATTTTTCTACCTAGGCCATACTTCTGTTCAACAGTCTTCACATGTCTTTCCAGGATTGCTGCAGGCATATGTCAAACCAACACACTTTTGTGATATGTGCGTGACAATGTAAATTGTTAGTGCTACAGACTATGCCAGCATTTCACCCACACATTCATGTGTCAGTGCATTGTTTTAATATGTTTTAGCTCCTGACTATGTTCCTACGTTATGTACATCTGTTGTGGTTTAGTCATGCTCTCTGAGATGTGGGTAAGTTAAATAGGTATGGGATGGTGACAAGAAGTATGCCATGAGAAATCTGAGTTCAAGTAATTTATTTACAAATTTTTACATAGTGATGCTTGGAGTGCATTCTTTAACTAAAAAAATGTTTACTCAATTTGGTCTCTTCTGCGTGCTCCAGCAGCAGAGTTCTGTTGTTCCCCATCCTCCTGTTGTGCATCCTTGTCCTCATCCTTCTCACTGGGGACATCTACCTGTTCGTCGAAGGGGACATTGGTACGTACACAGATGTTGTGCAAAATTGCACACACAAGTATTATCTTACTCACAAGGGGTGATGCATATAACAGGCTTCCTCCTGTTAGACTTAGGCACCTGAACCTGGATTTGAGCAGGCCAAATGTCCTCTCCACTACATTCCATTTTCTTCTGTGCGCTTCATTGTAAGCCCACTCAGCATCATTATGTGGATTTCCATATGGGGTCATGACCCATGGTTGTTTGCCGTAATATTGGTCTGCTGCAATGGAATATGAGAAAATGTGTCAGACACGCATATTTGTTAACTGCAATGTGCCATGGCACAGATTTGTTTTCAGAAGAGTGATGATTGATATTTGCATCTAGTATTGGGTGTGTTCATGTTTGGATGCATGGTTGTATTGGTGTGTGGTGGTTCATTGTCCAGTCATGGATTGTGCCCCAGGGACCTGGTGATTGTTGATTACTTTCTGGTCTGACGGTTCACCCACGCAGAATATGTGTGGTGTTGTCTATATTTATCCCATAGCCCCTATAGTTTAGGCCTGCAGAAGAATGATGTTTGTGTAATTTGTACATATTTTGTGTGCCTTAAAATATCTCCATCACACAAAGTGTTGCTGTTGCCAATTGCTGGCTAGCATGCGTATGTGGATGTGGTTCATATGCACAGTGTGGCACAGTTGTATGGGATGTATTGTGATGTATGCAAAGAGTTTCCAGACACCTGTGGAACAGGACAAGGTATGAGGTGCTTTTCTGCACTGCTCTGAATCACCTATCAAGCCCTGAAAAGTCTAATGTCTCCTTATTATTGTGGTTTCTAGCCTTTACCAGTGTACTGGCTTTAGTTCTGCTGACACAGTCCACTGTTGACACCCTTGTATCATGTTAGGGAGATGTAGGATTTATGGGTATGTTGTTGGTGTGCTGTCCATTCCTACACATGATCTATCAATGATGGTGATGTTCTATTTCAATGTGTGTGCACTATGCACTACACAAGAGGAAGGTGAACACAATGAGTATATCAGGTATATTTTGATGATATGTAGAAGGTGATGCCACCAACAGTGTGTCATCAATGGTCAGAGCTGCCTCGGGTTTCTACAGCATGGTAAATGTGGGACTGTGCCTATATTTGAGTTGTTTGGAGGTGGCATGGCCAATGCAATACATATAACAGCTATTCCATGCTAAGTGTTATGTGTGAAGATTCTGTATTTTGTAATAGACATGTGGACACATGTAGAGGTTTGACCCAAGCTTTTTAATGCATGCACAGGGGACATTGCTCCACCAATTCGTCATGTAAAGTGTCAGTCAAGTGGTGCTAAGAACTTGTACATATAGGTGTATGTGAAGGTGATGTGCATTAAGTGCGGGTAGTGAGGCATGTGGCATATGTGTTGTTGTCTACACATCTGTGTTACCCTGTCCATGTGTGTGTTGTGTGGTGTATGTATTGTTTCTCCCACATGTTTAGTGTGTTGTCTATGTTGTGAAGTGTAAGCTGGCTTACCTACGAGTAGGCCATTGCCACATTGTCCATCCTGGAAGTGTTGATTAATTGTTGAATGTCTGAAAACATAGGCATCATAGATGCTGCCCGAATATTCAGCTTGGATATTGTTAAATAGTCCATAATGATCCACAATGGCCTGCACATTAACTGAGTATGTGTTTTGTGTTCCTGAAAAGGCGTTCCGTTGTAGCAGGAGGGCCAAGTTGGGCATGTGTGCAGACCAGTGCACCCAGCACATGCGGGAACCCAGCAGTATGGTAAAATCCTTGTTTGTTCTCCTGATGTAGTTGCTGGATGTTGGGGAGCTAGATGTGGTGGGTTATGATGTGGATGATGGTGTCCAGTACTGTAGGGACGTAGGCAGAAAGGAATGATTGTGACATACTCATGCTGCAGCGTTCTGGATTGATCCCGAGGCCAGCATGGGGAGGAAGGCCAGGAGTCTGGTCATAGGTGGTATTGTTGTGTGACTTTCCACTCTTGCTGTGATGTCAGGTGCAATGTGGTGGAGCTGCCATTTAATGGACTCCCGCTTTAGATTGTACAGTCTGATGACTTCTTCGTCTCTGAGGCCAAGGATGGATGCATGTGTGTGGAAGATTCTGTCCCTCTTCTGTGCTGCCTTTGTGGCTGCAGTTGTGGTGGTTGAGGTTGCTGCTGTGGTGCTGGTGGCACTTTGCATCATCACTGTCATCTTCTCTGGGTGCCAAGCTGTAGGAGTAACAGGTCCATGTTATCCAGTTGCTTGCCAGCGTTCCTTCCATATGTTTTCCTTATATACTTGTGACTGGGCCTCTTTTTAACACCTGTTCTGACCATGCATTCAATTTTTGACGCTAATCAGAATTAGAGTCATTTTTTGGGCCCATTCCTAGGTGTGTGTAGTTTTTTCCATCTGCTTTTAGATAAGGCGCTAGCGTAATTTTTTAGAATGGAACACCTATCTTGCATATCATTGATGTTAAACGATGCAAGGTGAGGAGGTGCTCCTAAAAATGACGCAAAGTCAGGAAATTTTTCACTAGACTCTTCTAGACACATTAACTAAATATGGTGCAGGGTTACTACCGATTTTCATTAAAAAAATGGCACAATGTCAGCGCTAACTTTTCTTAAATTTGGGCCTAAGTATTTTAAATTTAATTGCTGTAAATATAACATATTTAGTTTGAAACGGTTCATTATCATATTTTTCCTTGAAGCAGTAAGTTTTGTGTTAATTCCACAGCTAAAACTGGAAAAACACAGAGTAGGAGGTGCCTCAACAGGATTCTCCCGAACATGAGAGTCTTCCTATGTGTGAATTGCTCTGCTTTTCCCTCAGCCCATACAGCTGTTTTCTGCTTCCCAATTGTATTTGTATGCCCCTTTTCTGTGTTAATGTATCTCATAATTCGTGTGTTGAGCATCTGTTTGTTTCCGCCTACCAACTCACACTCTTTCAATGTGTCTCCCTGCTCGTGGACAGGCTTTGATCATTTTTTAAATCCTTTGGTATTTCTCACTTTTTTTTCCTTATTTCCACCTAATTTTTAAAGTTTGACCAAAAGTGTCTTTCTGACATTCCTCTTTTCATCACTTAACCTTTTAGCGCTAATCTGCACTTGATGATTTAATTTTATGATTTATGATGATCATTTTATGATTCATATCTTATCATTTCAAGTATAATTTAAGCTTTAGGCTATTTTTTATTTTCAAACATTAACAACTTTTCCGATTCTTTCAAATTCTTCAATCTTCTTAATTGATTTCCATAAGAAGGAATCCAGCAGGGGGAAGGGCCACAGCTTGCTTTTCCGAGATGTTCCCAGCTATTAGCACAAATCAAAACTGTAACAAAAATAAATCAAAGTTACAAGCAACAGGACATTTTTGCCCAAGTGCGACTTTCATAGAGGTGAGTCTTTCTGGCAGGCAAAGCATTCCATATCACACTCTTTTTATATTATTGCTACCACCGAATGAAACAAAAGATGTGATATATTTCTAACCTTAAAAGTTCATAACAGAGATTCCAACAGCAACACAAAATACTAGAGAACTTGTGCCAGAAAATCAGGTGGTGGTTTGGCAGTGTGGAGTGGATGCCCAGAGGTATCTGAAGATATAATGATATAATTCATATTTTGGGGTCTTTTTCTGCTTTTAAAATTTTAGGATTCATTTTATTTCTACCAATTCTTCTGGCATTTCACTTTTGCCTTCCTGATAATGGTGTTATGCCTTGAGATAACAATTGTATTTCAGTCTATTGCTTCTTAGTTCGCGTTACAGGAAGTTATTGAGAGTACCTACTTTTGACCATTTTAGAGTCTGTCCCCAGCCAACAACCTATGAAAAAAGCACTAAAAGAAGCAATCAGGACAGCTAAACCACAATAAATCACAAACATGCCAAATAAATGAAATCTTTAATCTCCTGGATATAATGGTACAGGTTTTATTGCGAATTGAACATAACCCAATCCACCCAGTAATTCATATTCAAACTCTTTAACTTATTATGACTGAACCACTTGACTCACTTATAAAAAATTTGTTTGGAAAAGTTAAAAAACGGAGATGACAGACAAAGGGCAGCTTTTCATTTTGATTTTCTAGAAAGAGTGGTGAGTACAGAGGAGAATATACTGGTTGAATCTCTTCCACCTGTCTAGTTGGTGGAGAGAATTTCATTAGTTAGATTTCTTTCAGATATTGCATACTTGCTACACGTCAGATGATTTGTAAGTTAGCATCCAATTTTAAATCAGGTCAAACATTTAACATCAAATACATTTTATTGCCAATAACCTGGAGAGTAGAAGTGTACAGAGATGTAGGAGAAAGTGAAGAAAGAAGAAAAGAAAAAATAGAGACGATTTATGTTGTTACTCAAAATCCAAACCAAGATATTATTAAAAATGAAAAGTAAACCAAAACGTAGGCCCATATTTATACTTTTTGACGCAAACCTGCGTTAAAGCGGGTTTGCATCCAAATATATAGCGCCGGCTAGCGCCGTTTTTAGGATGCCAGCCGAGTGCCATATTTAAGGAATAGCACAGGCCAGCGCTAAGGCCTGGTTAGCATCAAAATACATGACACTAACTGGGTAGGGGAGGAGTAGGGAGGACTGGAGTTTGTGCGGGAAAGAAAGGCGCTAGTCAGGTTAGAGGCAAAAAAATGACTCTAACCTGACCAGCGTCTTTTTTTCGACGCACAACCTCTCTGGACATGACTCTTGTCTTAGTAAAGACAGGAGTCATGCCCCCCAAGTTAGGCCCCCCATGGCACTTTGTAAAAAAAATTAAAATACCTACCTGAACTTACCTGGGATGGGTCCCTCCATCCTTAGGTATCCTTGAGGTGTGGGTGCGCGTCGGTGGGGGTGTCCCTGGGGGCAGCTAACGGCACCTGTAGGCTGTTTCCATGGTCTCTGACCATGGAAAGGAGCCCACAGGTCCCCTAACGCCTGCCCTGACCCAGGCGTTAAATAATGGTGCTAAGCAGGCTTAGTGCCATTATTTAAGGCCCTCCTCCTTCTGTGTGTGATTTTTGAGTGGGAGGATCAAAAAAGCGCTAGGGCCTTTGAGTAATTTTTTGCCTGGGAACGCCTACCTTGCAACTCATTGATGCAAGGTAGGTTTTCACAGTAAAAAAATGACGCTAACTACATAATTTTAGTACTAGATGGGTCTAGCGCCAAAGTATAAATAAGGAGTTAGGTTTGCGTCAAGTTAGCGTAAAAAAATGACATAAACAGAGTACAAATATGGGCCTTAGTGTGTTCCACTTCATTCCACACAACCCTCAACCCTTCTCCCTCTAATCACCCCAAATCAGCTTCACCACAGTGACGTGTAATAGTTAGAATATATATATATATATATATATGTATATATTTATATATATATATATATATATATATATATATATATATAAAATAATCTAGACTCAGCCAAACCAGCAAAAGACCCTTAACAAAGATGCATTGTTTTATACACCAAACAAATTATTCTTTGGTATTACTAAACATATGAGACGTGTCCTAGTAGACAAACTCTCAAGTTTTTCTGCTAGAAACTGGACCATATGAACCTCTTCATACTGTATCTTTTTCTCTTGAGAACCGCTTTTTCTTTTTTTGTTCCTTTCTTGTGTATTGAATTATTATATGTTTACCCTCAACTTCAATGACATGTTGATCTAATGCCAAAAAAGTGTATGGTCTCAAGCATTTATCTTGAAGGACCATTCTTTGGCTGTTCAGACGGGAATCCATGCACAATCGATGTATTTCTGTATCATGCAAAAAAGTGAATGGTAATTAAGTGAATTTCATTTGCTATTTAACAGTTAAATTTCTTTGATTGACATTTTTGAGTGCGGTTTGTTTTTTCTCTAACCAGTATTAATTACCACCGTTAATGACAACACACTTTGCGTTTCTAGCTATTCTGCTTGTTTCGCAAACCCCTACAACCTCCGCACATCAGCAACTTCACATTTAACCAACACTAATCCTCAGACTGCATGGTTGCTAGCTCAACCCCACTCCACTTCTTCCCCATTAACACTCTCTTCTTTCGCTCAAGGGTCAGTAGTTTGACTGTTACTGAACCCCTGACATATAACATATTTGCGTAAAAGAGCCATTATCAGCACAGCAGAATATACTCTACAATGTTAGAAAATGAACAGCATGACATGCACACTACGCTACGTCCGCCATCATCATGAAATGGCACCCCAGAAAACCCCAGGCCATTCTGTATTTTTAGATGACCATTCACACAAAACGCTAGAAGATGTACTACTGAGCCAGCAGATCCAAAATTATGCCTCAGGCAGCATCAAAATGATCTCATCCAGTATTCTGTGACCCCTCATCACAACATATGTCTCCAAGGTTTGATAAATGTACTGGCTAGATTCAACACTGAGCTAACAAATCATAATTTCACACCACATTACACATTTTACCGTGTCACCAACTAACTTACACCTCGACCACACAACGATATACCCAACAGACACAATAATAACGGGAAATCACACACAATACTTTCATACGATCAAAGAGCTGTGCACCTGACAAAATACCACATAAAATAAGGCATCATACTAGAATCCACATAGTAAAACAGAACATTGTTCTACAATCACTCGGCACAGCACATCGAAACAACTCTAACCTCCACCCCATTGCTGAACAATACAATTCACCTACATCTCTTAACAGACTGCCACACTACTTAATATATGCCACACGTCCAGTAATTACTGCAATAGTTTTGTGTTAAAAAGAGGAATAAGAACTTAGCAATGTATGCCATACTTTAGCCAACCACAAAAACACTCACCAAAGCTTACAAAATGAAAGTAACCATGTAGTGCAATACCAGTTCTGACAAGTCACCAAAACAGCCAACGACACCATCATAGCTGACACATTTTTAACGGAGGGTCAGAAGACTGACATGAGCACTACAATTCACCAGAGACAATCCATACATTCACAAACTCCACACAGGTTTGGATGTCAAGTGACAGGACCCGGCCATTCTCCTGTAAATACAATACAAGAAAACCCTGTCATTCACAGTACACCCTTAGCCACAGCTTTTCTGCACATTCCATGTGCTCCTTTGAAGCGCACCTTGGGAACACCCCATGTTAAATGTACAAATCCACAGGCACCCACCAGGGAAGATCTCCTGTGAACAGGCTACAACCATAGACAAGCTCAGTGCTGTAAAGTACTAGAAGTTTAAACAACTGGAGAACACACATTACATAAAAGCATGTCACATAGCATAGAACATTAGATAATTTTTTTTTCAAAAACATGCATTATGCCATGTTACTTTATTCATTACTATATTTTGATAAGACTTTGCTTATGGAGAGCAATATACACCATTACAGTTTTTCTTCTACGCTGAGTTAGACTAAAGCTGTTATCGACAAATTCTTTGGTTTCTTAAGAACATGTTCAATCTGTAGAAGAAACCATTATTTGAATTTCCTTCACCACTGGGATAGAATGGTTCAGGCAACTGCGCTTCTTGATTCTCCTTCAAATGTACCACTTTCTCCAGAAATTGGATTTTTGTTTCTATTAATACTTGGCTTTAATTCATTTCTTTAGTGGGAAACTGCAGATTCCACTGCTTTCTTGATAAGTCTATGTGCCTACTTTATTCAATTTACTTTTCTTCAGAAGAGTATAGCAGAATGCAGTCTTGTGAATTAAAAACCTTCTGCCTCTAATGACTACTGTTTTAAAATGGTTGCAATCAGGAGTTTTTGCAGTTTTGCTCTTTAAATATAAGTTGGATCATAAGTTTTGAATTTGAATTTAGTTTTTACCAAGACAGTAACTGAGCCTGTTGATTAATCACATTGCCTTGAAATTAACCTCTTCCAGTAGTAAATGAGTGGAAAGCAATCAGGGCTCCTAAGTTAAGACTATGGCCCTCATTACAACCATGGCGGTTGGTGTTCAAGTGGCGGTAATACCGCCAACAGGCCGGCGGTAAAAAAAATTGAATCATGACCACAGCAGAAACCGCTAACACACCGGCCACCACAACAGTAGCAACAAACACCGCGGCGGTCACCGCCAACAGACAGGCAGAAGACAATGTACTGCCCACTCCATCACAACCCGCCAATCCGCCAGCTTTTCTGGGGCGGTACCAACGGCATCAAAAGCACGGCGGAAACAGGACTTGGAAGGGAAACCACTCACCTTCCGACAATCAACAAAGAACCAGGACGCCATGGAGCCCGAGCTGCAGGTCCTACCCATGCTGGTCTACCTCCTCATACACGAGGAATATCACAGGAGGCGACGCCGACGACCACGGTGAGTACTGCAACTAGCACACATGGGAGGGGGGAGAAAAAAGAGAGTGATACACACACGCAACAAGCAACATCCCCACCCTCACCCACAACACCATACACACAAAAACATGCAACAACAGTACATTTACACCCTGTGACCCCCTGAAAGAACGCAAGGACATAAGGAATGGAGTCAAATCAGTGATATATTAGAAATAGGCAGATATACTTAACGACCCGAAAAACAGTATATACAATGATTTACAATATGTACAGGAGGCCGTACACTGTCCTTTGTAAATGTCCATGGCCCACTGGGCCAAAATTCATGGGCAAAGCCCACACTTGACTCCTGCCTCAATGCGGAGCGAACACTGCAGGGGCATCACGTAGAAAACATACAGGCACCTTAGGGGGACAGGGAAGGGGAGGGCACCTCAGCCGGAAGATGGTACTACGCCGCTGCTCCTCGAGGGGGCTCCATGCCCACAGCAATGTCCTGGGGAGTGCAAAGCCACAGTCTCACAAGTGAGTGGGTTGCCCATTGCTTGGTCCTGGGGAGTGCAAAGCCACAGTCTCTCAAGTCTCTCAAGTGGGTGGGTTGCCCACTGCCTGGTCCTGGGGAATGCAAAGCCACAGTCTCTCAATTCTCTTAAGTGGGTGGGTTGCCCACTGCTTGGTCCTGGGGAGTGCAAAGCCACAGTCTCTCAAGTCTCTCAAGTGGGTGGGTTGCCCACTGCTTGGTCCTGGGGAGTGCAAAGCCACAGTCTCTCAAGGGAGTGGCATCTCCACTGGTTCTAGAGGGGGCTTGGTGCCCAGTCTGCTTCATCCTGCCAAGGATAGGGGGAGTGGATGCATTTCTCCACTGGTTCTGGAGGGGGCCTTGTGCCCAGTCTGCTTCATCCTGCCAAGGATAGGGGGAGTGGATGCATTTCTCCACTTGTTCTGGAGGGGGCTTTCTGGCCAGTGATGCTGCACTTGGGGTGTGGCAGTTCACATTCCCTCACCTGGGGGTCTGAGGCATGAGATTTGCAGGGAACAGGTAGCATGATACTCCATGGAGGCAGGGCCCAACTCCATCCTGCGGTGACTAAGGCTGCATACTGGTGGTAGTGCCTGTGCTGGTGGGGGTGATTCCAGCGGTGGTGGGAGACTCCAGGCCATCTCCTGCAGCCTCTGACGGCTGCCCACTGGGGATGCTGCTGCTGACATTTGTTGTGGCAGCGGCGTGGCAGGTGGCGGTGTAGGTGGCGGGGATGCTGGTGGTGCTGTCCGTCGTGCAGGTGCCGGTAGTGGTAGTGGGAGGCACCAGCCCGTCTCCTGCAGCCTCAGCCGGCTGCCCACTGGGGATCCTGCTGCTGACAGTTGTTGTGACAGCAGCAGGGCAGGTGGCAGTGCAGGTGGGAGTGCTTGCGGCGGTGCTTGTGGTGGTGCTTGCCGCATTACAGGTGGCGGGGCTGTCGGTTCTGAGAGCGGGCACCAGGCCCTCACTTGGTGCCGCCGAGGCCTGAAGTGCCTTGCCTCAGCTTTTCTGCCCCTTCCTCACCAGATGTTGCTGGGACCTTGGCACTGGCAGCTTGAGTTTTGGAGGAGGACTTGCTAAATGGGTCGTGCTCCTTGGTCGTGCTGCATGCCGGGCCCTTCTTCACCTTGGCAGGTGGTGGAATGGGTTGCTCCTTTGCAGGGATCGGTGGCTCACTGCCTGGCATGACGGGTGCCCCCTTTGATCCTCTGGGAGTTGCAGTTACCACAGCGGATGCCGACTTGGTGGCTGAGGTTCTGGCCTGGGATCTGGACACCCTGGCCCGAGGGTAAGGACGGGGAAGAAGGGTAGGGAAGAGGTCAATGTTAGCCAGGAAAAGTTTTTTAGACACACTGGGATGGGAAGATGGAGAGGGTTTGGGAGTGGAGGAAGAGGGAGTGGTTGTAGGAGGTGTCTGTCTGCTGAGTTTGGGTGAAGGTGCATGGGCTGGATGCTGTTGTGAGGTGAATGCCTGTTGGGTGGGTGGGTGCTTGCGTTTGTGTACTTTGGGAGGGGGGTCACAGACACACTGGGAGAGGACACAGAGGACGTGCATGGTTGTAGGGGTGGTGACTGCCAGTGAGGGGTGTGTTGTGATGGGCGTGCTGGTGATGGAGGTAGTGGATGAGGATGTGGTGCATGCAGGTGTGAGTGAAGACGATACCGGGAGGGAGGTGGACAAAGAGGAGGAGGGGGGGACAGTGGAGGCAGTGGATGTTGGTGTGTGTGCATGGGCATGGTACTTGCGTGAGTGCCTGTGGGATGAGGTGTGGTGCTTATGTTTGCCTGAGCCTCTTTTGTGTGTTGATTTGGGTGAATGCTGGTCTGAAGGTGTGCTTTGGATAGGCCGAGGTTGAGGGGATTGAGACTGGGTAGAGGAAGTTGGAGGGGGAGGCTAGACACAGGGACAATGCCTGCCATCAGTGCTGAGGCCAGAGCCTGAAATGCTCTCTGTTGGGCTGCCACTCCAGTGTGAATGCCCTCGAGGTATTTGTTGCAAATGCCTCTCGACACCCTGGATGGCATTCAGAATGATTGACTGCCCAACAGAGAGGGATCTCAGGAGGTCAATATCCTTCTCACTGAGGGCAGCAGGGCTGACTGGGGCAGGGCCTGAGGTGCCTGGGGCAAAGGAGATGCCCACCCTCCTGAGTGAGCGAGCACAGGAGACACGCTGAGGGGCTGCTGAGAGGGCGGTGCTGGTAGAGGGGTGGCTGCTGTACCTGTTGTTGGGGTAGGCACAGAGGTGTCCGCCACCACTGGGGAGCTTCCATCGGAGGAGGAGTCGCTGTCTGTGGTCTCCCCTCCTGTCCCCATCATGGTGCTCCCCTCCCCCTCCGTCCCACTGGTGCCTTCACCCTCAGTGGATTCGGCCTCCAGGCTCTTGTGGGATGCAACTCCCTCCATCGCCGGTGCTTCTGCTCCTCCGCCAGATGATGCTAATGCACACAAGGACAGGGTGACAAAACAAAAAGGGAAGGGAAGAGACAGAGGTTACACTTGGTCAATGCCAGCAACAACACCAACGTTGGCGTACACTACACACAGAGATTAGCCCTATGCACTAGGCCATGCACTACCAGTTACACAGCTAGTCACCTACCCATGGGGTACAATACCTAACGCCAGCTTCTGCACACCAGAAACCCACAGGACTCTGCCCAGTAGTAGATGGCCACTTACACTATTGGGGGTAGGAGTGCTCCAGAGCCTGCCAAACAAGGGACCTACACTGCCATGTTCGCCCTGGCCTAGGGCACCCACAGCCCACATTCCCCACCCCCTTGTGGCTGCTGTGATGCCCCCAAGCACCCATCCAACTCCGGATAGGCCACCGCCAGGATGCAGAACCTTAGGGGGGTCATGGTGCGACGGGCACCCCTTCCACGTTGACAGGCCAGCCCCAGCTGGGCCTCCACTGTCTTCTTTGACCAGCGGCGCAGGTCCTCCCATCTCTTGTGGCAGTGGGTGCTCTGCCTGTGAAAGACCCCCAGGGTCCGCACCTCCTTGGCAATGGCACACCAAATACCCTTTTCCTGGTGGGCGCTGACCTGGAGGGAAAAGACAGCAGAAATGGAAATCACTCACCCGTCCAGACCGTCATACTCATAGCCCACCAGTTCCCACCCATGCCCTGATGCACATACACCGACCACCTTACATGCTGCACTCTGGCCAGGACGCCTCAGCACCCTCCAACATGTGGCTTACATCCACAGCACTCCATACATTCATGGCCCACACATCATACTCACAGTGTACTCACCTGTTTGTCTGGAGGACCATAGAGTCAAGTGTACTGGGTTGGACTCCATCCACCAGTCTCTCCAACTCCTCCGCAATGAAGGCAGGGGCCCTTTCCCCAGACAAATGAGCCATTGTCCCTTCCAGACACAGGTCACAGCAGCACTTACAGTGTAGGTCCTCTCCTGTTGAAGGTCAGGTAGCAAGTGAGTGAATAGTTAGAAAATGGCGTACATCGTCATTGGCTCCTGGAACACATAGGGCCCAATAATAACCAATGCAAAGTTGCGCAGCGGTCATCGACCGCCTACCACGACGGCGCACAATGCCAGCGCAATTACCTCATTTCCACCTGTCCCTCCTCACAAGTCAGGCAGCCGCCTTTTCAGGGGGGCACAGGGCATGGCACCTACCTGTGTCACAGCAGACATTGGCACATCAACTGACTCTCGAGTTCACATACTGCTTCTGTAAAGTAAAAAAATCAAATTAGTGCAAAAGTAGTGGAATTATGACCCTCGACTCACCGTTCTTTTCCATAGGCTTCAACCGCTGAGGCAGCATATGAGATGGCAGCATCCTCTGGTGTACAGACCTTTGGTGGACCTTGCGACAATGGAGGACAGACATATTATTATCACATACAGACTTGATCGTGCCACAATCCTAGAACACTGTGCCCAATTGGACCCAGACCTGATGTCAGCTATCCGCCAGCCCACAGGAATCCCTCCTCTAGTGCAGGTCCTGTCAGTGCTCCATTTCCTGGCAAGTGGTTCCTTCCAAACAACAGTGGCCATGGTATCAGGGATGTCTCAGCCAGTGTTCTCCAATGTGTTGACCAGAGTGTTGTCAGCTCTGCTGAAACACATGCGCAGCTACATTGTATTCCCCCAGGTGGAGGATCTGGCAACAGTGAAAGCTGACTTTTATGCCCTGGGACATATCCCCAACATCATTGGTGCCATTGATGGTACACATGTAGCATTTGTCCCCCCCGGAGAAATGAATAGGTTTACAGGAATAGAAAAAGCTATCACTCGATGAATGTGCAGATGGTGTGTTTGGTGGACCAGTACATCTCCCATGTGAATGCAAAATATCCTGGCTCTGTGCATGATGCCTATATATTGAGGAATAGCAGCATCCCATATGTGATGGGCCAACTCCAGAGGCACTGGGTGTGGCTAATAGGTGAGCCAAAGGTTCTGGGAATGGGATTGCCCCTAAAGGTTAGTGTGTGTCTAACAGTTGTCACCGTATATTTACAGGTGACTCTGGTTAGCCCAACCTCTCATGGCTACTGACCCCAGTGAGGAATGCCAGGACAAGGGCAGAGGAACGTTACAATGAGGCACATGGGTGTACAAGGAGGATTATATAAAGGACCTCTGGCCTCCTGAAGGCCAGGTTCCAGTGCCTCCATCTGACAGGTGGATCCCTGTACTACTCACCCAAGAAGGTGTGCCAGATCATCGTGGCATGCTGTATGTTGCACAACCTGGCCTTGAGACGCCAGGTGCCTTTCCTGCAGGAGGATGTGCATTGGAGTTGGTTTTGTGGCAGCAGTGGAGCCTGTGGACAGTGACGAAGAGGAGGCAGAGGAAGAAGATGTGGACAACAGAATAAACATCATACAGCAGTACTTCCAGTGACACACAGGTAAGACACTGTAAGTTCACTATACATTTCAGTTTTATTTTGGACATTGTACATGGCAGCCTGTTTTCCTATGTCTATGGCCACTGACTGTTCCCTTTGGAATCTCTATTTTCAGATCACTGTGCCCCATTCTGGCTCCTGCTATATGTACTGCTGCCCACCAAAGGTCATCCTGTAGTATATTTCACTACACATATACGTTGCAATGCTTTGATAATGTTGCACTTATACATTTGTGAATCATTAGACTGACTCCAGATTGTTATTGGTTTCAAGGTTGTTTATTTATGTGCTAATAAGTATAGGGGTATGTGCAAGGGGCTGGGGTGATCGTGGAGGAAAGTCCATGGTAGAGTGCAGTCTCTTGGTATCACAGGTGCATTGTCCAAGGTGCATGGGAAGGGGAGCAATGGCAGTTAAAGGTGGACAGGGTAACAGAGTGGGACAGAAGGGAGACAATCTGGAGAGTCCTGTTTCCTGGTGGGGGTCTTGGCAATGTTCTCTGTCTTCTGCCTGGATCGCAGGGATGGCTTGCGGGGTGGTTCTCCTTCTGCAGGGGGTGGGCTACTGGTGGCCTGTTGGTCCTGTGGCGGGGCCTCCTGTCCACCAGCACCAGCAGAGGCGGAAAGCTGTTCCTTGGTTTGGCTACTGTCAGACGCCCTTTGTTGTTCCACTGCCTCCCTCATGGTGTTGCCCATGTCAGCCAGCACTCCTGCAATGGTGACCAGGATGGTGTAGATTTTAGTTTGGTCATCCCTGATCCCCAAGTACTGTCCCTCCTGCAGCCGCTGGGTCTCCTGCAACTTGGCCAGTATCTGGCCCATGGTCTCCTGGGAATGGGTTCCCTGGGCCTGTCCTCCCCCTATCGCACAGCAGTCCTCCCAGCTTCCCTGTTGTCTTGTGCCTCTGTCCCCTGAACCGTGTGCCCACTGACCCCAGGTCCCTGATCGTCCTGGGTTTGTTGGGTTGCCTGGGGTCACTGTAGTGGTGGACACATTGCTGATTGAGGTGTCCTGGGGACAGTGGCATGGGCCTGCTGGGTGGTTGCTGTGCTGGTGTTTCCTGAGGGGGGAGGCTCTGTGGTTGGTTGGGACTGTGGCAGGGAAACTGACTGTCCAGAGGCCCCTGATGGGCCAGGTTGGTCATCGTGATCCAGGCATGCAGAGCTGCTGTTGTCACTGTGGGCCTCTTCGGGGGGACTGGATGTAGCTGGCACCTCCTGTCAGGTGACGTTGAGTATGGGTCCTGTTGGGATGCAAATGCATTGTTAATGTATCTGCATGGGCCATATTGTGAATGGGTGTGTTTCCATCTCTGATTGTGATTATCCCTGTCAGCTTTGCCTTGTGTGAGTGGTGATTTTGTGGGTTGGGTGAGTCTCTCTACTGGGCATGCTGTGGTGATGGGTGTCCATACAGGTCTGTGATGGGTGTCCATGCACTAGTGTTGCATGCAGGGCTTGGTATTTTGATGGGTGGGTTGTGATAGTGGGGTATATGTGAGTTGGTGGAGTGATAGGGGTGGGGGTAGAGGTAGGAGTTTGTGATGGCATTCAGGTAGGGTGGGGGGTCCAGCGCTAGTCCTCTGTACAGCAATCTGGTGTCTTGATACCATGGAACGCACCTTCCCCCGTAGGTCGTTTCACCTCTTCCTGATGTCATCCCTGGTTCTTGAGTGCTGTCCCACGGCATTGACCCTGTCCACGATCCTCTGCCATAGCTCCATCTTCCTTTCAATGGACGTCTGCTGCACCTGTGATCCGAAAAGCTGTGGCTTTACCCAGATGATTTGCTCCACCATTACCCTTAGCTCCTCCTCAGAAAACCTGGGGTGTCTTTGGGGTGCCATGGATGTGGTGTGAGTGATATGTGTGAGCATGTGTGGGGTGATGTGTGGGTTGATGTGTTGTGGTGTATGCTGTGATGTGCGTGAATGGTGCATGGGTGATTGTGGTCTGTGCCTGTGATTGAGTGGGTGCTCCTTGCTTGTCTCTCTGTGCTTGGTCTCTTTTTTTCGACGTAGGGGGTTGTGGGTTTTGTGGGTGGGTGTTTTATAGTGGTTAGGGTGTGTGGGTGTAGTGTGTGTATGTGTGTCAGGTGTGTGTATTTTGAATTGTCCAATGTGGTGTTGTTTTGTTTGAGTGTGGGTATTTTGAGTGCAGCGGTGTGTACCGCCAATGGTATACCACGTTTGAAAGACCGTCGCAGTGATTTGTGGGTCGTGATACTGTGGGCGTATTCCTGTTGGTGTTATGGTGTGCATTTTGCTATCGCCAGTTTATCACTGACCTTTGGTGTGGCGGACTTGTGTGGGTGTCTGTATAGTGGCGGATTTCTATGTGTGGGTCATAATAGCCGTGCGGATTGCCGCCGCGCTCACGGTATGTTGGCAGCCGTCAGCACAGCGGTAGGCGGCATTTACCGCCAGGGTTGTAATGAGGACCTATGTGTGCTCGGAGGTGCCTGTTGCAGTTTATTAACTTTAAAATCTGTTCGAGAGGGATGCATGTAAGCTACAAAGATAGGAACAGATGCACAATGGTCTTAAGGCCTCCTCAATTCACTAATCCTTTGCAGTGACAGAAGATCATCAATTCCCTTAAAGAAGCTGCAATCCAACCAAAAAGCTTTCCACAGGAAGTTCAGTTTGGGCCAGCTTCTCAATATTTGAGGAATTCCCACACAATCGTAACTTTTTGATTTTGACAACTATAATCACTGCTGTGTTTGTTGAAGCTTGTACATATTTTTCTCATTTTCTAGCTGCTGATATACATATTTTGCATATGTCAGTAAAATATGCGTCCTAAGTCAGTCCTATTTAGAGAAGAAGAGTAGTGCAACCTTGCCCCTAAACTACAGCGAGTGTTGCAAATAAAACTGCTGTGCGAGCATCCCTCACATAGACCCATAGACGATGGAAAAGCAGAAGGGGCAGCATTGCAAGGTGGATGGCAGGTTGATGTTAGAATGGTATGTCTAAGGGCAGTGAAGCATGCTGAGTTCAGTGGGGAAAAGACCTGGGGTTGTAGCACACCATGCTTTTTGAGGCTCCTATCGGAAGAGAGCAGCGGTGTTAGAAATGGGGTTTCTGGTTGGCTAGGGTATGCACCTCAGCCAGGCAAAACCCACCACTCTAGTCAGAGAAGGTAAGTTGCACACCAGAGTTAACCTGTGCTCACCCCTTGGTAGCTTGACACAAGGCTTACCCTCAGAGGCCATCTGTAAAGCGTTTGCACAACACACTCACACCAGTGACACAATAAATACACCACAAAGGAGACTCCACAAACAGGTACATAAAATTATAGTATATAGTATTTAGCATTGTCCTATATGACATTACTCAGAATTACTTTCTGTATTATGCAAATTCTGAGTAGGTTCTCCTTGCCTGAGTTATGCAAAAACCAAAACGCCTTACATCACTGCATCAGGCCATGAATGGCAGCAGGTAGATTATATTAGAAAACATATGAATCACCAGGTGTCCCCAAATATTATCATAAACACATGAGGCATGATAATGGTGCACATCCTGCCAATATTGTGTCTATACACGGATCAGAATGATGAAAATCACAAACCAGTCATGCAGGGACTGTAGCAGCCAAGTACATGACCCCCATAAGGTTAATACAGACATAGGCCCAGTAACACAAGGTCATGAACCACGGTGGTGCCTGGCTCACACTATATTATACAAGACACATACATCAATCACCACATTATTATCATAATACGGAGGAGTGCCTGGTGACTTCTTTTAAGGGTGTATGCAGATAGAACACTCATAGGCCGCAGGAGCACCTGCATGCCTACTGCATGACATATGGTATGATAATAACCTCATACTCCTAAATGTGGGAAGGTGGGGGCCTCCTACGAGGTCTCACCCTGCTGGAATACACTGATCCTGGTGCTCCCAAGGTGCACTTCACAGGAACAAAAAGAGGGGGGTGCACCCGCCCTCCACAGAAATCAGCGGGGGGACACAGGTGGATCCCCTCCTGTAACAAAAGGATGAGTGCAGCCACAGTGAGTATGCAGCGTGGCTGCTTTTTCCAACTACTGCCTCCTTTGGTTCAGCTGCCTCCAAGGTCACTCCTGACCGGGTGACGACCTAGGGAGGAAATTCCTTTGTGGGGGCCCGGCCTGGGCCGCTGAGACTCCAGAGGTCATTGGAGTCTCCTGGGGGCCAGGATTCACACAACAGGGTTCCGGAGTCTCCTGCAGGCCCACTAGTAGCATTTAATTAAGATGCCCTGGGTATATGGTATACCACTTTACAGGGGCATTACAGGTAAATTAAATATGCCAAATAGGTGTAAACTAAACATTCCGAGTTTTAGGGGCGAGAGCACATAAATGTTAGTACTGATTAGCAGTGGTAAAGTGGCCAGAGTCCTAAAGCCAACCAAAAGAAGGTCGGAAAAAAAGGAGGAGAAAGGCAACATTTTGGGAATAACAGAAAGGGCCATTTCCAACAGTGGTATTCTCAGAAGGCTAAATGAAGCAGATCGAAATTTGGTCTACTCTGGCAGTCTCTTTGCTCTCTCCATACTACTTCCATGCAACATAATGTACATTATGAGTGTAAGAACACATGAACGAGTATGCACAGAATGATACATGATCTGCACTTGGAATATATGTTCACCTCCTGATAAGAAGCCTTTGAAAATACATAGCTCATGGACAACCACCTTAGCTGTGCCCCACTTGTGATGGATCTTGAACTTGGAAGTCACAAGTGTTCTCTGGACTCGTAACCCAACTGAATGTCAGACCATGCAGTCACATGCTGAGAGGTGTTGAAAGAGGAGATCTTTCGTGAAGTACAGTAGAATATCAGACAGTCATAAGTGCCAGTGAACCACAAAGAAGACTTGAGAGATCACACAGATGATTACTGGTTGATTGCATGCATGTTGGTCACTGTGGGAAGGTGCCACAGTGCACTGCACCAATTTTAAATGAGGAGCACTCCTTGGGCCCTGATAGCAAGTTGCATCGTACACCATGGTGCACTTTGTCACCCTACAAGACCAGGTGGTATGCCTCCAGACCTGACATCAACATAATTCACAGAATATTGCAGAAGAGCTGTTTGGATCAACCCCTCCCGTGCCCCATAAATAAACATCTCTGTCTGTAGGAGATGGGTGGGTGTGCCATTTCAAATCTTCCAATTTTTTTAACACATTGTGGACTCTTTGTACAACATGATAGCAATTATTTTTAACAGACAGGATAGTGTTGCTGAAAATATAGTAATTTACCTCTTGGCTAAGGCTGCATGCTTAGTTTAGATTATAAAGCTAATAATGGTGATATTAGTTGCTTGCATTCTCTCACATACCGAGATTTATGTTTTGACAATTTAGGAGTGATCTAGTCACTATAGGTCTATTAGGAGGAAGTCACAGTCTGCATAAGACATACCTTCTTTTGCTCCAGTGCAATTCCTGTCAGAAGAAAAATTGTGTTTTAAGTCTGGCCTTTGGGGCAGCTTTTGCTATTTCATTATATATATATATATATATATATATATATATATATATATATATATATATATATATATATAAAACCTACTGGCCATTGCCACTAGGTAGTTATGGTTAGGACCATGTTTACATAGAAACAGCATGTTTTGACTTGTCTGTATATTTGGCACCGTTTGACGATTCTTCACGAAAATTGTGCCGGTGATTCTTGTTGCGCACTGAAAGTTTTGGGGGCATCCGTCAATTGGGGAAAAGGGGGGGTCAAAAAAGTTGTGTTTCCCATGTTAATTTCCATAGGACGTTTAGAAACTAATACAGACTGAACCACTGGATGGAAATACATAAAATTTGACAGAAAGCTAGCTTTCAGTACACAGACTGTGCTTTTGCTTATTTGGTGTAATCCCATTCAGTAGTTTTATAAATATTAAAGGGAAAATAAACTTGTAGTTCTCTGGCCACGATGACTTTGTGAAAAAAGGCAAGCTCATGGCTGGAAATGCAAATCTCTGATTGGCTGCCAACTCTTCAAACAAGGAAGTGTTGGCAGACATCTTGGGACTCCGACAAAAAAAGTAAAAAAAGAAAAAAGGATCCAGTGTAGAGTCACCCTGACCCCTCAGCTCTGGTGCTGGGGTCCGAAAGGGACCCCCCAAGAGATAAAAAGCATATGGTTTTGAATTTTCACCTCAATTCATGGTGCATTCAGCAAAAAAAAAAAAAAGTGTGGGCTCCCACGCCTAATTATTTTGAAGCCCGCAGGTAGGCCAATTACTAGCAGCATTGTTAATTTAATGCAGGGGGCAACCTAGCCCCACCACAGCCCCAGGGACCGTTACCTCCCCAGGGCTTTACTGAACTATGATGCAGGGGGCCGCATGCTCCCTCCAACACCGGGGACCACTACCTCCCCAGGGCTATAATAAAACAATGAAGGGAGTCCATTTCAGATCCCCAGGCTCCGGGTACAACCACCTCCCTGGGGCTGTGTAACATTGGAGGAAAGCCATGTGGCTCCCTCTTCTTTTTTTTGGGGCCTCATAAGTGAATCCCACCATACTGCACAAGGGTCATCAACCAGCATCAGACATGGTAACCTCGTTAACCAGGTTTAGAACCAATTAGATGCCGTACTTCACCTCTCCCGGGCCCTCCCAATGCTCCTCTCCAACCACAAGTCCATGAGCGAGGGAAAGAGAGCAGAAGAGAGGAGGGGGAAAAGGGGGCAGAAATAATCATTGGACTACTTGATGTAGAAAAGGCAAAAATATTCATAGGACTACATATCAAAAGTATTTTCATTTTGCCAAGCATTTTCCCAGATGGCCCAACATTCATCGTTATTACCCATTGGACCACTGCGTTCTAAACAGGAAAAGTAATCTACTGAAAACAGCCAATCCGAAACATTCGGAGGTAAAGGACTGACCGACATATTTGTCTTCTGGCCAATAGTATCAACAAAAACAATATACCCTTACACAGCCTAGATAATTTCTGTTCCCATGTTGAGTTAGGGAAAACACCAAAAAATACCAAAGAGGGGGTCACTTCTATATCGATCCTTATAAATTGCTTAAGAAAACCATTGATCCCCCACCAAAAAAGACCTAAATATGGGCAGTTCCAAAACATGTGTACATCATTTGCATTAGGCTTCCCACATCGCGGACACTTTTTTTCTGACTTCCTCACCGTGGACAGCCTCTGAGGAGACCAATAAACCATATGCATGATGAACAGTTGATTTTTTTTTCAAGGCGGCTGAACTAGTTACCGACCATAGCATAGAGCTTGACCTTTCCCAAATATGCGCTAAATCCAAATTTGGAAAAACCTCTCTCCATTTCTTCTCAAGAGACAAAACCACTGAGTCTGGTGTATCAAGCAATGCCTGATACCAAACAGAAACTTCTTTATGTACCAAGATGGAGGATAATTTCTCTTCCCAAGGATTATACACTCCCCCTTTCTCCTGAAGAGATGCCACCCAACTTGCTAGTTGTAAATACTTGAACCTTGAAAGCTTGTGATCTGTTAATTCCTCCAATTCTGACCAGGGCACCGGCTTTGCATCCTTCAAGAGTTGTCCCCACTTCGTCACCCCCTTTAATACCAAAGCCAGTTTGTCTAGAAGAAACTCAGGAGTGCCAGGGGAATCCCAGACCGGAGCCCTGGGACTATAGTAGTTAATGTGAAAAATTTGGCGCACCAACCACCATACTCTAGCAGCGTCTTTAAGAAGCTTCAATCGGATCTTTTTGAAAAAATTGGGGTGAACTAACTTGTATAAAAATCTACTGCCAGCAGCCGAAAACTCCTGAGTCACTGCGCCCCAAAATAACGTGTATTCAGACCAGTCCCGTAGTAAGATCCTAATATTTTTCAAATGAAAAGCTAAATAATATTTATAAAAATCAGGAGCTGCAATCCCCCCCGTCCCTTTGGGCCTACATAATTTTTGCCAGGCAATCCTAACACCTTTTGAGAACCAAACGAACAAAGTTAAGTCAGCTTGCATCTTCTGAAACCATCTCTTCTTAAATTCCAAGGGGATTGTATTAAACAGGAATGTAAATTTAGGGAGAATAATCTTTTTAAGGATATTTACTCTACCTATAAAAAGACAGAGGGAGCCTGGCCCAGGTCTTCAGTAAGTTACAGGTCTCTTTGCAGAGTTTATCAAAATTGACCCTTGCCAATTCATTGAGATTGGAAATAACTTGAATACCCAGATATCTGATCTGTTGCTTGCTCAGCGGACTATCAAAGGTAGTATTCCAACACATAGGGCCTGATTGCAACTTTGGAGGAAGGTGTTAATCCGTCCCAAATGTGACGGATATACCACCAGCCGTATCACGAGTCCATTATATCCTATGGAACTCGTAATACGGCTGGTGGTATATCCGTAACATTTGGGACGGATTAACACCTCCTCCAAAGTTGTAATCAGGCCCATAATCTCAGTTTTCTCTGGATTAACAGAATAGCCCGAAACATCTCCATATTCCTTCAAACATAATAGAATTCTGGAAAAAAAAACAGCGTCAAATCGCCCGTATATATCATAAAATCGTCAGCATATAGAGCAACCTCCTCCCAGCCCATACATTGAAAAGGAGGGATCGCTCTATCCGCCCTAATTTTGGCTGCTAAAGATTCGATGTATGAATTGAAAAGAAGAGGAGATAATGGACACCCTTGCCGCGTCCCTCTCTAAATACTAAATCTGGAAGATAACTTATCGTTAATCAAGATACGAGCTGATGGATCTTTGTAAATAACCTGAATTGCCTTTATAAATTTCAGGCCCATCTCAAAGGCCTCCATTACACGTTGTAGAAAACGCCAATTTACACGATCAAAAGCTTTGGCTGCATCAAACGTAAGGACTGATAGGGGAATTTTTTCGGGGGTTCGCCAGATCCACTGTCCCCAGTAAATCATGAGTCAATTCATGCAAGTATCTACCTCTGACAAACCCTTTCTGGTCCTCATGAATCAAATCACAAATCACACTCTGAAGCCTGTTAGCCAATATATTTGTGTAAAGCTTATAATCTGAATTCAACAGAGAAATTGGCCTATGTGAGCTACAGAGGGCCGGATCCTTCCCTGGTTTCAAAAGGAGGCTTATAACTGCATCTCTCCAAGACCTAGGCATATCCACCCCCTACTGTAAAAGGAAATTAAACAGTTCTGTCAGAATAGTAACCAACTCCTCGCAAGTATAATTCGTTAGGCAGACCATCTGGACCCAGAGCCTTCCCCTTCTTTAAGTTCAAAATTGCTACCCTCACCTCCCCAGGATCTATTTCTCTCACAAGTTGGTTCTGATTTGATGCTGTTAACAGGGGGAGATGAAGTGCTTCCAGATACCCCTTAATAGACATTTCAAACTTTGCAGCAGAGTACTGATCTTCTGTATACAAATTCTTTAAAAAAAACACAAAAGCCTCCTCTATTTTGGGATTAGTTATGCATTCAGCTCCCGTGATCTCTGACTTGACACGTGAAATTACATTCTTAGAGTGGTCTGATCTAGTTTTCCATGCCAAAAGCTTTCCGCAGCCTTCCCATATTCATAGTGGCAAACCTACTACATTCCCATGCCCTTCTCGCTTTCCCCTCTAAGAATAAACCCAGCTCTGACCTAGCTAATTCTAACTGAGCATTTAAGAACCCCCTCTGTTTTTCCTCTGCCCTTGAGGACACTTCCTGCAAGGAAGCCACCTTGAGCTCAAGTTGTTTCAAATGGTCTCTCTCGGCTCTATATCTGCAAGTGGCCAGCCCCGCAAGCCTACCTCTAATAAAAGCTTTATATGGGTCCCACAGTGTCTGCAATGTGGTGGATCCGTGATTCAACTTAAAGAATTTATTAGTATCTTTCCTCAACCCGTCCACCAATAGCTCTTCCAAAAACAGAGAACGATTTACTGTCCACCTGGGAATAGAAACTTGATTATTAAGAGAGACTTGCATTAATACTGCTGAATGATCTGAAAGATGTGCCGGGGCATGACAAACCGATATTACCATGTCTCTTAACTGGTGTTGAATTAAAAAGAAAATATATCCTTCAATGATGACCATACTGTAGGAGGCTGGACTGGCTTGTAGTGAGTACCAAGGGGTACTTGCACCTTGCACCAGACCCAGTTATCCCTTATTAGTGTATAGGGTGTCTAGCAGCTTAGGCTGATAGATAATGGTAGCTTAGCAGAGCAGCTTAGGCTGAACTAGGAGACGTGTGAAGCTACTACAGTACCACTTAGTGTCATATGCACAATATCATAAGAAAACACAATACACAGTTATACTAAAAATAAAGGTACTTTATTTTTATGACAATATGCCAAAGTATCTCAGAGTGTACCCTCAGTGAGAGGATAGGAAATATACACAAGATATATATACACAATACCAAAATATGCAGTAATAGTCTTAGAAAACAGTGCAAACAATGTATAGTTCCAATAGGATGCAATGGGGACACATAGGGATAGGGGCAACACAAACCATATACTCCAAAAGTGGAATGCGAACCACGAATGGACCCCAAACCTATGTGACCTTGTAGAGGGTCGCTGGGACTATTAGAAAATAGTGAGGGTTAGAAAAATAGCCCACCCCAAGACCCTGAAAAGTGAGTGCAAAGTGCACTAAAGTTCCCCAAAGGACAAAGAAGTTGTGATAGGGGAAAAAGGCAGGAAAGACACAAACCAACAATGCAACAGCGATGGATTTCCAGTCGAGGGTACCTGTGGAACAAGGGGACCAAGTCCAAAAGTCACAAGCAAGTCAGAGTTGGGCAGATGCCCAGGAAATGCCAGCTGCGGGTGCAAAGAAGCTTCTACTGGACAGAAGAAGCGGAGGTTTCTGCAGGAACAAAAAGGGCTAGAGACTTCCCCTTTGGTGGACGGATCCCTCTCGCCTTGGAGAGTTGTGCAGAAGTGTTTTCCCGCCGAAAGAACGCCAACAAGCCTTGCTAGCTGCAAATCGTGCGGTAAGCGTTTTTGGATGCTGCTGTGGCCCGGGAGAGACCAGGAGGTCGCAAATTGGACCAGGAGGTAGAGGGGACGTCGAGCAAGACAAGAAGCCCTATTAGCAGCAGGTAGCACCCGGAGAAGTGCAAGAAACAGGCAAAACAAGGATGCGTGAAACGGTGCTCACCCGAAGTTACACAAAGGAGTCCCACGTCGCCAGAGACCAACTTAGAAAGTCGTGCAATGCAGGTTAGAGTGCCGTGGACCCAGGCTTGGCTGTGCACAAAGGATTTCTGCCGGAAGTGCACAGGGGCCGGAGTAGCTGCAAAAGTCGCGGTTCCCAGCAATGCAGTCTAGCGAGGTGAGGCAAGGACTTACCTCCACCAAACTTGGACTGAAGAGTCACTGGACTGTGGGAGTCACTTGGACAGAGTTGCTGGATTCGAGGGACCTCGCTCGTCGTGCTGAGAGGAGACCCAAGGGACCGGTAATGCAGCTTTTTGGTGCCTGCGGTTGCAGGGGGAAGATTCCGTCGACCCACTGGAGATTTCTTCGGAGCTTCTAGTGCAGAGAGGAGGCAGACTACCCCCACAGCATGCACCACCAGGAAAACAGTCGAGAAGGCGGCAGGATCAGCGTTACAGAGTTGCAGTAGTCGTCTTTGCTACTATGTTGCAGTTTTGCAGGCTTCCAGCGCGGTCAGCAGTCGATTCCTTGGCAGAAGGTGAAGAGAGAGATGCAGAGGAACTCGGATGAGCTCTTGCATTCGTTATCTAAGGAATCCCAAGAGACAGAGACCCTAAATAGCCAGAAAAGAGGGTTTGGCTACCTAGGAGAGAGGATAGGCTAGCAACACCTGAAGGAGCCTATCACAAGGAGTCTCTGACGTCACCTGGTGGCACTGGCCACTCAGAGCAGTCCAGTGTGCCAGCAGCACCTCTGTTTCCAAGATGGCAGAGGTCTGGAGCACACTGGAGGAGCTCTGGGCACCTCCCAGGGGAGGTACAGGTCAGGGGAGTGGTCACTCCCCTTTCCTTTGTCCAGTTTCGCGCCAGAGCAGGGCTAAGGGGTCCTCTGAACCGGTGTAGACTGGCTTATGCAGAATTGGGCACATCTGTGCCCAAGAAAGCATTTCCAGAGGCTGGGGGAGGCTACTCCTCCCCTGCCTTCACACCATTTTCCAAAGGGAGAGGGTGTAACACCCTCTCTCAGAGGAAGTCCTTTGTTCTGCCATCCTGGGCCAGGCCTGGCTGGACCCCAGGAGGGCAGATGCCTGTCTGAGGGGTTGGCAGCAGCAGCAGCTGCAGTGAACCCCCGGGAAAGGCAGTTTGGCAGTACCAGGGTCTGTGCTACAGACCACTGGGATCATGGGATTGTGCCAACTATGCCAGGATGGTATAGAGGGGGCAATTCCATGATCATACACATATTACATGGCCATATTCGGAGTTACCATTGTGAAGCTACATATAGGTAGTGACCTATATGTAGTGCACGCGTGTAATGGTTTCCCCGCACTCACAAAGTTCGGGGAATTGGCCCTGAACAATGTGGGGGCACCTTGGCTAGTGCCAGGGTGCCCTCACACTAAGTAACTTAGCACCCAACCTTTACCAGGTAAAGGTTAGACATATAGGTGACTTATAAGTTACTTAAGTGCAGTGTGAAATGGCTGTGAAATAACGTGGACGTTATTTCACTCAGGCTGCAGTGGCAGGCCTGTGTAAGAATTGTCAGAGCTCCCTATGGGTGGCAAAAGAAATGCTGCAGCCCATAGGGATCTCCTGGAACCCCAATACCCTGGGTACCTCAGTACCATATACTAGGGAATTATAAGGGTGTTCCAGTAAGCCAATGTAAATTGGTAAAATTGGTCACTAGCCTGTTAGTGACAATTTGAAAGAAATGAGAGAGCATAACCACTGAGGTTCTGGTTAGCAGAGCCTCAGTGAGACAGTTAGGCATCACACAGGGACTATAGGTCACAAACTTATGAGCACTGGGGTCCTGACTAGCAGGGTCCCAGTGACACATAACAAACATACTGAAAACATAGGGTTTTCACTATGAGCACTGGGCCCTGACAAGCAGGATACCAGTGAGACAGTGAAAACACCCTGACATACACTCACAAACAGGCCCAAAGTGGGGGTAACAAGGCTAGAAAGAGGCTACTTTCTCACACAACCCCCCCCCCCCCCAAACGAAGGACAATAAGGCTAACCTTGGCCAGTTGAGACTTTATTGTCTAAGTGGTGATAAGTAGAGAGTAGCTCTGCAATAGACTGGTTACTCCCTTTATCATCCACTATATGGTTACTTCCCTGTGGGGATGTAAACCACCCTGTTTGAAGTTTTTTAGCTAAGCAACAATGTGAAGATGTATTTTCAGAGTTCTATCAGTAAGTTTTAGTTTAGAGCAGTGGGAATTGTCCACTGAACCTATTTGTAATGATGGAAAGGCCAGACAGGGATGCTGTCTCAATAAAGCCATAGCTGGGCAAAAACTTTGTCCATATGGCTGGAAGAGAGAACAGGGATGCTGTTTCTCTTGAGTTGGAGCAGGGCAGGGATGCTGTCCTATGAGCTCCACACTAGGGCAGTGATGCTGTCCTAAGTGTTGTGAGGCAGTGCAGGTTTTCTGCACTAAAGTTTCTCTGGGAGGGTTGGAGGGATGCTCCATGTTAACTAAAATGGTGCTCTTTTTCTCACCAATGTTAGTTATCCCACAGAGAGGTACTTCTACCTCAGGGAGTACAGTTTTGCCAACTGATGATTCCCTTGGAACAGGTGCCACCCCAGGAGAGGTTTCTCCCACCACAGGAATGGTATCCTGAATGGTACGGTGGTTAGGGGATACTGTGATACCCTTTTTACCTGTTGATGGAGAGGGATCCTGAGTTTTCAGGCCTTCTCTCCTTTGCTTTTTCATTTCAGTAGAAATAAGAGGGAACAATTCCTCTGGGATGCCCAGCATGGCTGCATGGGCATAAAACTCTACATCAGCCCAACCTGAGGCCTCTAGGTCATTACCTAAGAGACAGTCTACAGGTAAGCTAGGTGATACCACCACCTGCTTAGGGCCAGTAACTCCACCCCAACTAAACTGAATTATAGCTAAGGGAAGAAACTTAGTGGAGTTATGGACATCAATAATTTTATACTGTTGTCCAATGATGTGTTGTTCAGGAGCCACTAGGTTTTCAGTCAGCAAAGTGATACTGGCACCTGTGTCCCTGTAGGCCAAGGCCTCAACACCATTTATTGAAACTGTCTGCCTGTACTTATCCATTGTAAGGGGACAAGCAGCCAGTGTGGCAAGGCCAATGCCACTAGGTGTGACAGAAACTGTCTTGGGACTGACTACCCCAGTTTCTATGATGGACCCATAAGTGAACCCAACTACACCCTTTGCTTGACTGTTGCCAGCAGTCCCACCACTAGTACCACTACTGCTAGGGGCACTAGAGCTTGATGTATTAGTGGTGGTAGGCTCAGGGGGTTTACCTGGACAGGCCTTATCCCCTGGCCTATGGCCTCTGTTTTTACACACAAAGCACCAAGGCTTTTTAAATTGTGTAGGTTGAGAAGAAGAGGAAGAATTAGTTTTATCCCCACCCCCTGAAGAGTGTTTAAGATTTGAAGTGGGATCTTTGGTTTTACCCTTATCCCCATGCTTATCTTGAGATTGTTCACCATCTTTCTTCTTGTTGTTCTCTTTGTCACCCCCTGTATGAACTTTTCTGTTCACCCTTGTTCTGACCCATTTGTCTGCCTTTTTTCCCAATTCTTGGGGAGAGGTCAGATCAGAGTCCACCAAGTACTGGTGCAACAAATCAGACACACAATTATTAAGAATATGCTCTCTCAGGATCAAGTTATACAGGCTGTCATAATCAGTAACTTTACTGCCATGTAACCACCCCTCCAAGGCCTTCACTGAATGGTCAATGAAATCAACCCAGTCTTGTGAAGACTCCTTTTTGGTCTCTCTGAACTTTATCCTGTATTGTTCAGTGGTTAAGCCATAACCATCCAGGAGTGCATTCTTAAGAACTTTGTAATCATTAGCTTCATTTTCTTTTACAGTAAGGAGCCTATCCCTACCTTTTCCACTAAATGATAGCCATAGTATAGCAGCTCACTGCCTTTGAGGGACATCCTGTCCAGCACATGCCCTCTCAAGTGCAGCAAACCACTTGTTAATGTCATCCCCCTCCTTATAAGGGGGAACTATCTTATGCAGATTCCTGGAATCATGCTCTTTTGCAGGATGACTATGGGGAATACTGCTGCTGCCACCATGGGTTTCTAAACCCAGTTTCTGTCTCTCCTTCTCTACTTCTAAAGTCTGTCTATCCAAATCCAGCTGTTGCTTCTTGAGCTTCAGTCTGGTTTGTTCCACTCTCAATCTATTGAGTTCCCTTTCTAACAATCTGTCATCAGGGTGGGTGGGAGGGACATGCCTTGAAACAGAAGTATGGTGAGAATGGACAGAAGGAGACCTGTCCCTTACAGAGGGCACCCTAACAGCTTGGCTAACAGAAACATCAGTACCACTGTGGTGAGAATAAATGCTTTTGCTATGATGTGAGACAACACTATTTGTATGGTGTGGCTCTTCATCATTACCAACTATGCTAGACTGTCTAGTAATGGGCAGGCTAGGAAGTTTCTTTCCTGAATCTTTTCCTGGGGGAGTCCCTGGATCAGATTGGGAACCATTAGCTACTTTTTCTACAGATGGGGCACTTCTAGCCTTATCCTGTTCTCTAAGCATGTTAAGTAACAGTTCCAAGGAAGGATTCTTCCCTACACTCAAACCTCTCTCTATGCAGAGACTCCTTGCTCCTTTCCAGCTAAGGTGATCATATGCAAGTTTGGACAGATCAACATTTTGGCCTGTGCCAGACATTTTTAGAGAGAGTTAAAGTGATAGAAAAAGAGAAAAAAGTTTGTCAGAGCTTTTAGAAAGACAGAGAAAAAAACTTTTTTAACTTTTTCGAACTTTTTAGAAAGTTAGAAGTACTTTTCAGCACTTAGAAAAGAGTGAAAAGAGGAAATGCAAAACTTTCTGGTTATGTGTATATACACTGAACTTGTTTTGTATATTTTTCTCTTATGAAAAGTACAATGACAAGAGTGGTAAGTAGTCTCAAAGCACTTATCCCACCGCTGCACAACCAATGTAGGAGGCTGGACTGGCTTGTAGTGAGTACCAAGGGGTACTTGCACCTTGCACCAGACCCAGTTATCCCTTATTAGTGTATAGGGTATCTAGCAGCTTAGGCTGATAGATAATGGTAGCTTAGCAGAGCAGCTTAGGCTGAACTAGGAGACGTGTGAAGCTACTACAGTACCACTTAGTGTCATATGCACAATATCATAAGAAAACACAATACACAGTTATACTAAAAATAAAGGTACTTTATTTTTATGACAATATGCCAAAGTATCTCAGAGTGTACCCTCAGTGAGAGGATAGGAAATATACACAAGATATATATATACAATACCAAAATATGCAGTAATAGTCTTAGAAAACAGTGCAAACAATGTATAGTTCCAATAGGATGCAATGGGGACACATAGGGATAGGGGCAACACAAACCATATACTCCAAAAGTGGAATGCGAACCACGAATGGACCCCAAACCTATGTGACCTTGTAGAGGGTCGCTGGGACTATTAGAAAATAGTGAGGGTTAGAAAAATAGCCCACCCCAAGACCCTGAAAAGTGAGTGCAAAGTGCACTAAAGTTCCCCAAAGGACAAAGAAGTTGTGATAGGGGAAAAAGGCAGGAAAGACACAAACCAACAATGCAACAGCGATGGATTTCCAGTCGAGGGTACCTGTGGAACAAGGGGACCAAGTCCAAAAGTCACAAGCAAGTCAGAGTTGGGCAGATGCCCAGGAAATGCCAGCTGCGGGTGCAAAGAAGCTTCTACTGGACAGAAGAAGCGGAGGTTTCTGCAGGAACGAAAAGGGCTAGAGACTTCTCCTTTGGTGGACGGATCCCCCTTGCCTCGGAGAGTTGTGCAAAAGTGTTTTCCCGCCGAAAGAACGCCAACAAGCCTTGCTAGCTGCAAATCGTGCGGTAAGCGTTTTTGGATGCTGCTGTGGCCCAGGAGAGACCAGGAGGTCGCAAATTGGACCAGGAGGTAGAGGGGACGTCGAGCAAGACAAGGAGCCCTCTTAACAGGAGGTAGCACCCGTAGAAGTGCCAGAAACAGGCACTACGAGGATGCGTGAAACAGTGCTCACCCGAAGTTACACAAAGGAGTCCCACGTCGCCGGAGACCAACTTAGAAAGTCGTGCAATGCAGGTTAGAGTGCCGTGGACCCAGGCTTGGCTGTGCACAAAGGATTTCCGCCGGAAGTGCACAGGGGCCGGAGTAGCTGCAAAAGTTGCGGTTCCCAGCAATGCAGTCTAGCGAGGTGAGGCAAGGACTTACCTCCACCAAACTTGGACTGAAGAGTCACTGGACTGTGGGAGTCACTTGGACAGAGTTGCTGGATTCGAGGGACCTCGCTCGTCGTGCTGAGAGGAGACCCAAGGGACCGGTAATGCAGCTTTTTGGTGCCTGCGGTTGCAGGGGGAAGATTCCGTCGACCCACGGGAGATTTCTTCGGAGCTTCTAGTGCAGAGAGGAGGCAGACTACCCCCACAGCATGCACCACCAGGAAAACAGTCGAGAAGGCGGCAGGATCAGCGTTACAGAGTTGCAGTAGTCGTCTTTGCTACTATGTTGCAGTTTTGCAGGCTTCCAGCGCGGTCAGCAGTCGATTCCTTGGCAGAAGGTGAAGAGAGAGATGCAGAGGAACTCGGATGAGCTCTTGCATTCGTTATCTAAGGAATCCCAAGAGACAGAGACCCTAAATAGCCAGAAAAGAGGGTTTGGCTACCTAGGAGAGAGGATAGGCTAGCAACACCTGAAGGAGCCTATCACAAGGAGTCTCTGACGTCACCTGGTGGCACTGGCCACTCAGAGCAGTCCAGTGTGCCAGCAGCACCTCTGTTTCCAAGATGGCAGAGGTCTGGAGCACACTGGAGGAGCTCTGGGCACCTCCCAGGGGAGGTACAGGTCAGGGGAGTGGTCACTCCCCTTTCCTTTGTCCAGTTTTGCACCAGAGCAGGGCTAAGGGGTCCCCTGAACCGGTGTAGACTGGCTTATGCAGAATTGGGCACATCTGTGCCCAAGAAAGCATTTCCAGAGGCTGGGGGAGGCTACTCCTCCCCTGCCTTCACACCATTTTCCAAAGGGAGAGGGTCTAACACCCTCTCTCAGAGGAAGTCCTTTGTTCTGCCATCCTGGGCCAGGCCTGGCTGGACCCCAGGAGGGCAGATGCCTGTCTGAGGGGTTGGCAGCAGCAGCAGCTGCAGTGAAACCCCGGGAAAGGCAGTTTGGCAGTACCAGGGTCTGTGCTACAGCCCACTGGGATCATGGGATTGTGCCAACTATGCCAGGATGGTATAGAGGGGGCAATTCCATGATCATAGACATATTACATGGCCATATTCGGAGTTACCATTGTGAAGCTACATATAGGTAGTGACCTATATGTAGTGCACGCGTGTAATGGTGTCCCCGCACTCGCAAAGTTCGGGGAATTGGCCCTGAACAATGTGGGGGCACCTTGGCTAGTGCCAGGGTGCCCTCACACTAAGTAACTTAGCACCCAACCTTTACCAGGTAAAGGTTAGACATATAGGTGACTTATAAGTTACTTAAGTGCAGTGTAAAATGGCTGTGAAATAACGTGGACGTTATTTCACTCAGGCTGCAGTGGCAGGCCTGTGTAAGAATTGTCAGAGCTCCCTATGGGTGGCAAAAGAAATGCTGCAGCCCATAGGGATCTCCTGGAACCCCAATACCCTGGGTACCTCAGTACCATATACTAGGGAATTATAAGGGTGTTCCAGTAAGCCAATGTAAATTGGTAAAATTGGTCACTAGCCTGTTAGTGACAATTTGAAAGAAATGAGAGAGCATAACCACTGAGGTTCTGGTTAGCAGAGCCTCAGTGAGACAGTTAGGCATCACACAGGGAACACATACCTATAGGTCACAAACTTATGAGCACTGGGGTCCTGACTAGCAGGGTCCCAGTGACACATAACAAACATACTGAAAACATAGGGTTTTCACTATGAGCACTGGGCCCTGACAAGCAGGATACCAGTGAGACAATGAAAACACCCTGACATACACTCACAAACAGGCCGAAAGTGGGGGTAACAAGGCTAGAAAGAGGCTACTTTCTCACACAACCCCCCCCCAAACGAAGGACAATAAGGCTAACCTTGGCCAGTTGAGACTTTATTGTCTAAGTGGTGATAAGTAGAGAGTAGCTCTGCAATAGACTGGTTACTCCCTTTATCATCCACTATATGGTTACTTCCCTGTGGGGATGTAAACCACCCTGTTTGAAGTTTTTTAGCTAAGCAACAATGTGAAGATGTATTTTCAGAGTTTCTATCAGTAAGTTTTAGTTTAGAGCAGTGGGAATTGTCCACTGAACCTATTTGTAATGATGGAAATGCCAGACAGGGAAGCTGTCTCAATAAAGCCATAGCTGGGCAAAAACTTTGTCCATATGGCTGGAAGAGAGAACAGGGATGCTGTTTCTCTTGAGTTGGAGCAGGGCAGGGATGCTGTCCTATATTGGCAACCTTCACTCCTACTGACTTCTTTATCAGAATTGCCACCCCCTTGATCACGCATGATTGATTAGTGCACGCACAATAACCCACCCAATTCAAGTATTTAAGATATACCTTCCATTCGGTCTCTAACAAATGGATTTCTTGTAAGATAATTATTTCCTCATCTGCCCTTTTTAAAAACTCTAAAATTCTCCTCCTCCTCCCCGGAACCCATAAGCCGTTTACATTCCATGATAGAAACTTCAAAGTGGCCCCTGTCTGCTTAACCATTGACAGTAATAAAAAAGTTATCACCAGAAAACCAAAAACTCAACAAAAAGTCAAGGCCCCTCGTACAGACCCATAGCATACTACTGAGCACATTTTCAAGCACTACATAGCTTCCCCCCGCTATTCTCCCATCCCACCCCCACCTCCCACCCCAGGTGAAAAAAAAAAGAAAAACCTCCTGACTTGTACCCCAAACACACCCAATGCCTCCTCCTCCCATGGGAACCCTCCCTCGTCAATCAAGGGCGACTATTACCGCCCATGTGAGCTCAAGCCAGCCGGCTTTACCCAAGAAAAAAAGAAAAAAACACATCAACCTTGGTTTTTCATTTTCTCAATTAGTGCCTGGACTTCCGTGGGTTCCCTGATATTATACATAGTATTATTCCACATAATCTTCAAAAAAGCCAGAAACCTCATCTGAACTGTAGCGCCAAGGGACCTAAGATCTTGCATGTACTTCCCCAATTCCCATTGCCTATCTAAAGTTGTTTTAGATAGGTCCGAACGAATCCGAAATGACCAGTCGCCAATTGAGAAACTACCCGCCTTGAGAGCTTCAGACAAAATTCTTTCTTTTACAGAGTAAGTGCCAAAATTAACCAGAATCTTCCTGGGTGTCTTCCTGTCAGGCTCCTTCCTAAAGGGATCCAATGAACCCTTTGTATATCTTCTCTCAACTTTGTCTGATCCATTGTGGGAAAAATTTTCTCAAGCAGAGTTAGTACAAAGGCCTTGATATCCTCTCCTTCCAGCCCCTCAGGTACATTCAGGATTCTAATGTTGTTCCTTCGTAAGTTATTCTCCAAGGACTACAGCTTTTCCTGGACCATCTTGCCATCGTGTGACAACCGGGAAATGCCCTGGCCGTTGGATAGTACACGGGCTTCCTGCTCTGACACCACCATTTCCAAGTTACTTATCCTCTCCGTCAAGGCATCTAAGTTTAGTCTCCAAAGTAGCGCATGACTCTCTGATTTTCCCTTGGTTATACTCAGATACCTCAAATTTGCTCCTGATCTCCTCAGATAAGGAGATCAAGAGGTTCTGTACCACAGAATCATGTGCAGGTGAACCCGACTCTAGAGCCTTCATATCCAGGGGGCTCTGCGCCCCCACACACACCACAGATTGAATTTGCGCTGACTTATTCTCGTCCGCCTGCCTCCCGTACCCAAGGGAGGAGGCTGAGGGAGACCGAGAGAGGAGGGAGCCCTCTAAGGACTGTGGGGGCTGCATCGCTGGGCAGTGTGAAATATTCCTCAAGAAAGGTGCAAGGGGAGAGACCAATTTTTTCTTTCTCAGAAAGTAAACCTTGAACACACAAAGCCTTACTGATTTTGCTAGACCTATTGCTGTGCCTCTTTCTAGGCTCCAAACCAGACAAAGGGGGAACAGACAAACTCCCCTTCTTAGATTTTCCAGTCCCCTTCACTTGTGCCCTCTTACTTCCAGACCCCCCTCATTCCCCTTGCTAGAAATTTGCCAACAGTTAGGAGCGCTTTTCTGACGGGCCTCCTCACCTTTCCCAACACTAAGAAGAACTTTCTGGCTTTGCAGCAGTGGGGGGGCCCCTAGAAGACGCCCGTATTCTTAATTTAGCTAGCGTCATATAAACAGAGCCTCCCAAAAAATAGAGGAATACTTGCTGTGATCCTTAAAAGCTTTGATGTCTTCCTCCAGGTCCTTCCTGTGAATGCAGAGAGCTGCTTCCAAGCGTGGCCCCCGGAAGAAGCTATAAAATATTGAACGTCTCCCTTGATTCAAAGGTGAGACAGCCTCCAACAAAAACCCTGTAAATGGAGCGCCGATCCTTGGCGCCCCCATAGAGAAATGCAGCCCCTTGTTTGGCCCTGATTCACCCGAGGGGCGGGGCGTGGCGCGAGGCTCATCGAGCTTGCGCCGTCCAGGCACGCCGTTTTGGCGTCATGCTGAGTCGAGCGCCGGCAGGGAGAGAGCTCGCGACCGCGGCGTTACGCGACCTCCATGTTCCCCACAGCATTCCTTTGCATCTGGGCAGTTGCCATGTCTATGCTGTTTTTCTGTGTCCTGTGCTCTCTCCCAATGTGCACTGCAGCACTGCCATCCGCGTACCGCCTAATGTACGCTTAGTTGTCACGTGCCGCCAGAGTCCTCATTGTCATCTGTGGCCCATGTGGCTCCCTCTTGAGGAGCCAATGATGGCCCTGGGAACTGCCACCTCTTATGACCAGCTCCTGCTATGTCCCAGGGTGCCCACCGGGACATGGCTGTTTGCTTTTTCTTGGTTGAAACTGACAGTCTTCACCAAGGAAAAGCAAACAAAGTCTGCTTTCTAACAGCGGGAGCTGTCAAACAGCTCCCGCTGTCAGAAAGCGGTGTTTTCATCTGTCTTCCCTGAACACATTTATGCATGCAGGAAAGACAGATTAAATTATTGCTCCCAGAAGCAGAGAGCTGCTATTTAAAGCACCTCCCTGCTTCTAGGAGCAATGCCGGCTCTCGCAGAATGCGGGGAGCCGGCTAGGACTGCGGGGGCCTTGAGGCTCCCCCCGCGGTCCTGTCATTCTCTCTCTCTCTCTTCCAACCCATAATAGGATGGGATAGAGTCAGATTGTTATTGCATTGTCTCTTCAAAGAGTTAGACAGCAAGATGTTCGGTACAAAGGATATAGTTACATTTGGATGCAGAGCAAAACAGAGACACTGCTGGTCTAATGGTCAAGTTCTTGTGATGTCACTCAGTGGGCTGAAGGTTCAAATCTGAGTATTGATTGGCAGTGTTTTTGTTGTTTTACTAGTGTTTTTACTGCTAAACCTTCCTAGTAATGGATTATTAATGTTTCTTTCCTCTCAGATGTGTGGGTTACACATCATAGGTATGTCCTGAGACAGTTTCTCAAGGAGTCGCCTGTGGCCTAATGGTTAGGTCACAGATCCTCACACTAACAGTTGAGGGTTCTACTCCAGATGTGTCTGTGATCATTTCCCTCCTTTAATTTCTTTTAAACTTCAAAGGTTTAAGGTTGCTACGGAAAGGTGATCTCACTCTTTTTAATTGACAAATACATTTTTCTTTTCAATTTGTCCAGAAATAGCTCATTCTAAGTATATCATCCATCAAAGCCTAAAATAGTCTCTACCTCTCACTCTCTTTCTACCTTTCTCTTTCAGTCTCTTTCTCCCACTCACACACTCGCTCAGACCCACATGCACCCACTCAGAGGCCCACTGAGACACTCACGCACCCACTCACAGACCGACTCAGACCCTTGTACACCCACTCACAGACCTACTCAGACCCTCATGCACCTACTCGCAGACCAACTCAGACACTTGTGCACCCACTCAGAGACCCACTCAGACTCTCACACACCCACTCACAGACCCACTGATATCCTCATGCACCCACTCACAGACCTCAGCAGACACTGACGCATCCACTAAGACATTGATGCACGCACTCTCACACCCAGACAGAGACTCTCATAGCCACGCTCATCCCTAGATACACCCACTGACACCTATTCTCACATGCAGAGAAACAGTATGCGGCCAACTCCTACCACGCACGGCCAAAGGACAGTGCACAGTGTAGGGTTAGGTGGTTGGGGATTTGGCCACAGGGTCTGGCTGCAGGCCACGCCTTGTGGGCAATTCATGCCGTGCATGGGCAAAGCCCGTACACAGTACAAGGTTGGATGCTTATTGGGGTTAGGCACTCTGGCCAACTGCCGCCGCGCACGTCCTTTGGCCATGCGTGGCAGTGGTTGAATTAATGTATAGTAATAAAAATTACTATATGTTAAAAAAAAACACAGAAATTCACTGAAAAAGTCAAAGGTCACATGGATGTTATAGTTAGGCTCATATTTTAAACATACAAAACCATTGAAATTCACCTGTTACAGTTAGACTTATTTCAGTTAACTATAACTCATGCCCTCACCATGCACTACTAATTACCCCACAAATTACAGTACTCATGACATCTTTGATAACATCTTTTTGAGGAAAAACTGTGCATGGCAGCTGCGCGAGTTATAGTTACCTTAGGGAATTAGTTATATTTACTTATGATAACTCTAACTATAACAGGAGAATTTCTATGCTTTTGTACATTTAAAATGTGAGCCTAACTACAACGACCCTGTAACCTTTGTTTTTTTCAGTTAACACACATATATTTTTGGTCAGCAGGCTGCTCCCACAGTGTGAGCCAGTAGGCCATCCCACTTTTTCAGATTGGTTACTTTACTTTGAGTGACTGTACAAAGTGTTTGCATATTGTTCATATCCAACTACTAATACTCCCTTTATCGTCAGTGATTTATTTTCCATCTCCCTTTTAAAGACAATGCTATAAAGATTTATGTGATACTGTAGTACTGTAGCTGCCTGTAATAAGAAAATGCCTGGCACAACTAAAAGGTGTACTATTCCAAAACCATCACTAGTAAGTTAGCCACATCAGTGATTTTCATAATTTAATTATTTTTCCAAGCCAAGTCGACCATGTTAAGCGAACAACACTTTTTTTTTCTTTGTTTTCATGATACATATTTGCCATACAAAAAAATAAAAAATTAACAATTACACCCGCTTGCCAGGGTGAGACCTATGGGCCTTACCAATGTTTGTTTGAGTTTGAATACATGGTTATCAAAATAGTGTGATTCTCAAATACCTCCTTATTCACTTAAGCCAAGATGCCTAGGACACCTAATGTGAGAGTGTTGAAGGCACAGTAGGTTCATGCTTCATGATCTGTGAGTTGCTTGTGAGGGGGTTACCGTGATCCATGTTAAAGAGGCTATTTTCTTTGAAATAAAGTTTTTGCATTTGTTGTAGTCAGTCCTTAGCAATTTCACATGACTGTGTCATTTTCCAATGTGGGGGCAGTTGTTGCTTGTAATTTTAAGGAACATAATAAAATGGAGCACAGTATCTCAGTTCTAAAATATGTATCTTAGACTTGATTCGTACAAAGTGATCACTCAGGCTATTTGTTATCTTCTGTCTTTTGCTTTCATTGACATTTGTTTCGCCAGTACTTCAGATCCAAATCTTCAAATTCTGAATAAACAACGTGGGATAAGCTAGGTATATGTCCAGAAATATCCTATTCTCAATGAGACCTTCCTGTAGCATGCACATTGCTAGCTACAAGCATTATTCCACAGAACAACATTGTCAAAACTGCAGTGGTGGTGCTCAAAAGAGAACTGACCTCATACATTGTTTTCTTTTATCCTGATCCTCTGCAGTGGGTAAAGCTTTCATTTGTGCAATGTTTTAGATCAAAAGCATTTTGATTATCTGTTTAGTGGCCTCTGTCATTTTGGAGTTTCATTGTCATGCAGTTGGTCTTTAGGCCATGATTCAGAACTTCTTAACTCACCAGTTTTTAGATTAAAAAGTTATGTATAAGTCTTTTTAACCTTTCATGTTGCTCACCAACTAAACTCAGGGATCCATTCCCTTCCTCTTCCTCTGCACTATCTGTTTAGCCATAAAGAAGGATCGAATTACAGATTAGCAGACATTCACACACAATCCAAATCCAATAAAACTTCAAAAAACAATTCTTTACTAATCCCAAAGGCATTCCTCAAGCCTAGCAACACACACTATATTTGAAGAGGCCAAAAGCCAAAAGGTCACATAGGGCACTTCACGGAAGATATGATGATAATAGCCAGCTCTCTCTTATACATGAGGATGCCAACCCACCTCCCAGAAACAGTGCTTCAAGTCAAATGCCCAGGACTTTCAGCCAAAGATATGCAGGGCTACAGAGAAAGCAGCTACAGTTAAATTTAAAAACTCAATGCCACAGAATGGGAAATTGCCGAATGTCCCCCAAGAGCCATGAAATGTGGTGAACATGAACAGTTAATATGTACTAACTTGGCAAACCACATATATCGGAAGAAATGGGAGTTTCAGCACTTATTTGACAAACATACACTATTACTGTTATGTTAGAAGTAGGCCAAAGGCATGGGAATGTGACAAGAGAGAGAAACAGAGACATTGGATGATGCACACAGCCTCGTTGAACATCTAGACCTTATCTGCACTGCAGGAGAATTGGTATCTAATAACAAAAGACTTTTAGTATGGCCATAGTCCTGGCTTTGTTAGTTAACTTCGGATATTGCATATTATACATAAGCTGACACTCTCTGCATTTCCCACTCTTTGTATTGAAATGAAGTTTGATCTTTCTTCTGAGCTGTACACTAATTAGATCTGATATGGGAGCCGCAAATGTCACCTAGTTGTTATAATTTGTTTCCTAAAGAGACCGTAAATACTATACAATAGAATTCCTTAGTTATGCTTACTTTCAATTCAAGAGATTGAAAAACATTCATTAATGTTTTTGTTTAATTTAATTTGTATTCATTTTCGAAAAGACAATGTACTATTCAATGGGAATCAACACAAGATACCCTGTAAATCAGAGTGCACTGTCGTAGGCATTCTGATACGTGTATACTATGTTTTCAATACCTGAAGAAAAAAAACGAGTGCATTTCCCAACTCCCCCTCTCCCATGGCTGCTCAGTGCATTGAGATATAGCCCGTATTCCCGATACATATTCTCAGTTTAAGGCTTGTGTGGCGCAAGTAACATCATACATGACATTATGTGGGCAGTACAGATGTAGTTGCCAGGTCTCCTGATGGGTCGCATGTGTATATGGCATCCCTCCCAGTTTGAGCATGTGGTAAGCTAAATTACTTATGCTCTATTTGTCGTGCCGTAATATCATTTTATTTCAAGACTCTCTGTTAGCTTTTGTTCCATCTACTGGCCCGCCCTGGAGCTCCCGTAACATCTGGCCCCATGCTACTAAATCTACTTCAAGGTTGTCGCCATGACGCACATGTTCCCATCGGACTCCCTCAGCCATCGTCCATTCTGACATATCATGCCACAACTCACTGTATACCAGTGGGTGTGAATTCATCCATTTGATAGCAATTTGTCTTTTAGCTAGTACTAATCCAGGCATCACAAACTTGCGGCTACGTTTTTTCTTTGGTGGGGAATGGAGCAAGCCCAGCAGCACCTCCCTGGGGCTATATGGGATCTCCCAACCTGCTGCAGCATTAAGGTTGTGCAAAACCTCATTCCTGTAGGGCCCAATTAGGGAGCAGTTCCACACCAAATGTGGGAAGTCAGCTGCTGGCATTTTGCATCGTGGGCATCTATCTGTACGGTCAGGGTAAATAGTGTGTAATGTCCTGGGTGTAAGATACACTTGGTGTATATAATTGTACTGTATAAATTTAAAGCGGGCGTTGGAGCTAATAGTGCACGCTCCTATGTGAACTTTCCCCCCAGTCCCGTTCAGGGATAGTGTCACCCAACATTTCTTCCCATCTATTTTGTACCCTGGATGTTATTTTAGGATGGTCTTCTCTGAGGGACTGATACAAATGGGTAATCGATCTGCGACATCCCAATAGATCCATTAATCCAGTCAATGTTAGTGAAGGCGAGGGTTCTTCTGAAAAGGAGGGCCAGATTTCTTGTATTGTAGCTTATATCTTAGCATATTGTAAGTACTGACCGGGCCCCAGTCTAAATGAGTCAGTTGTTTCATCTTGTGTGATAAGCCTCCTACCTAGATGCAAGTCCCCCAGTACCTAGCATCCCCTATCTTACCATCTCTGAATCGAAATCTCTTTTCTTTGTCTGCAAACAGTTTCAATGCCCATATCGGCATGTTATGCGCATAAGACACAGGACGAATCACCCTTGTAACTGTCTGTTCCCAGACATGACACACCTGGCATGTCAGAAATGGGGCCTACCACACATGAGCAGCACAGAGAGTGTACAATCCCATTGGGTGCCCCAAAGAAGATACTTTACTCCAATTGTCTTCTTCATCTAGCCAATGTACCATATGTTGTAGGTGTGACGCAATGTTAAAAAACTTCAAGTTAATACCTCCCCGTTCCCATGTCTGCTTGAGCATAGCCAATCCTACTTGCTTGCGTTTGTCTGCCTGCAGAAGTTCTACAATTGAGCTGTCTAGTTCACAAAAGTATCTCTGAGAATCACGTATAATTTGTTCTGAAGCATTTACAAACAACATGTCAATACCAAAATTTTAATCCCGGAAGCTCCTCCCATTAGAATGAACTGAAGGTCTTTCCAGAAGCGCACAAATGCACAAAGTCCCTCCAATGCTCTACTGATGTGAAGGTCGAGGAAATGTTGTTTCTCAAAATCTAGTTTAATTCATAAATATTTATAATTTGCAGGACCTTATGGCAGTCTGACGTCCAGAAGATGGTGTGTCCAGGGAATGTGTATTACCAGGGTTTGAAGACACAACAAGACTAAAAATCGAGAAATGGATGCAGAGTGGATTTTTAGCTTGCAGCATGAGAAAAATCCTCTTTTAAACTCTGTGGCAGCATTTGTCTTGCACCACTTTTTCAGGGAGATGACAGCATGCAATATTACTTTGGAAATGGTGCTTGGAACTGATGTCATGTCCTAAGTGTCTTCTATTTTGCCCAAAAAATGACAGATTAATTAGTCCTATTATTCTGATAGGAAGGCTACCCAATATATGACTTGAATTCTTTTATGACCTCTGGAATTTACTACCAAAAGTGTAGTTCCCTTCTTGTCTTTCTTATTATCATTTGGGATGGTTATTTCATATTAGGAATTACAGGCCCCTATTATCTGTTCAGGGTTAGCGCCAAAATTTTGGTGCTAACCCTGAACAGTACATCAATAGCGTCAAAAATGTTGACTCTATTGCTCCTTTCCCTGCACCATGGTGCGCCTTATCTTAGATATGGTGCACACATGGTGGCGGTAGGGGGGTGCAAGGGTGGCAAGGAAAGTGGTGCTGCACTGGGTCACACAGAGCAATGAGGAGTCACACAGTGCAACAGAGACAGGATCCCAAGCACTGACCCAGTTTCTGATAGGGCTGTGTTTCCAGTCCTATCAAGAAGCAGGGAGAGGGCTTGAGATGGATCTTCCTCTTAATATTGGCCCTGCTGCTCAGTATGCCTCCTCTTTAAGAACATTGTTTGCTCTTTCCGATGTCCAACACTGAATTACTGTTCTGATGCTGCCATGGAGCCTCTGGGTCACCAGCAAAGGAAGAAAGGTATGTAAAAAATATAATAGTGTTGTTTCTCTGTGCATGTGTGAGTGAAAGTGTTTTTGTAAATGATTGAAAAAGAATGAGGTTGAGTGAGAGTGTGTGTTAGTTTGATGTTTGAGAGTGTCAATGACAGTGAAAGTGTGAGAACCAATGAGTGACTCAGAGTGAGTATTAATAAGTGAAAGTGATGGAGTGAGTAAAGCAGTGTGCTTTAGTTAGAATAAGTGAGTGAGGGGAACATTGTGACACGGTGTGAATCAGGGGTGCCACTGTCAATGGTGCAGCAGGTGCAGCTGCACCAAGTCACAGAGGCCCTGGTGCAGCTGTACTGTTAACGAAGAGCACCTGGAGTTCAAATTTGAACCCCTGTACATTAGTAGTTGTGCATGAAAGTCAGTGATTGTGAAAATGGGTGAGGTCAAGTGTGTTTCTGAGTGAGAAACAGTGAGTTTGGGTGCATGGTCATACTTGCATGTAGGAGCACCTAAGGCAAATTTGAGAAATCACCACATGACTTTATGGCAAGCATTATGCCCAACCACTTTTAAAGATCCCCGGCTGTCACTGGGGATGATGTAAAATCAAGACTAGACAGTCTTGATATTGTTGAAGCCAATATGTTAGTTAGAGATATTAATGAGTGTTTATGCATTTTGAATAATAATGATAAAGGGTAGAGAAAAATAATGTAGAAAAATAATGTGCACATTTGAAAATGTGCCCTCAGATAGTGGCGCCCAAAATTCACAAAATGTACTAGTAATATTAATAACATGTATGAAATATAGAAAAAGTATTAAAATAAGGTAGTAACATGTCATATTGAGGTATATAACGTATGTTTTCATAGTTAACTTAGCTGAAGTTGTGGTCTAGTTTTGCCAGGCCTCATGCAGAAGCTGAATTACTAGCGTGATGTAGAGAAGCTTATGTGCTGAACTGACCCGAACTGCTTACTGTTTAATAAAATCTGCTCAGCAAAAATCCTATGCGCAAACCAATGGACAGGAGATGGTGGAATCATAATTGTAAGAAGGATTGTGTAAAGCAGACGAGATGTACTTTCCCAGGACTCAAACAATGGAGACACTGACTGAAAAAGAAGATGCAACATTTTTAATACCTGATGAGCCTGATGGTGAGAACATGGTACAGTGAACCAATCAACACCTTGAGAATCGTGTAATACTAGAATTCATAGATTTGAAGAACTGAAAGTATTGGGTAGCATCATAACTGGTAACTAATTGACCAATTAGGAACTAGGGGATAGTCTGGGTGACTTTGATATAATACCGTAACAAAGGGGGAAAACTTTAGAGAGAACAGATGGAGAGATGTTCGGGGTTAGACGTGGATGTTCGAAGAAATTTGAGATTCTTTCATTGGGCTTATGCTCTTGAGAGCCTGATGTGATGTTGATCTATTGATGACCTGAAGACGAAGACTGACTTTGTTGCTGATCCATACCGTGGATAGGTAGCTATGACAATGTGACTGATTGACTTTTTGTGCCTTTTCTTTCTAGGTACTAACTGTGCTGTTTTATAGCTTTCCTTCTAGTTAGATTTTTTTTCAAATTCATGTTCTAAACTGTTTTCACAGGAAGTCCCACATGCTAACGCTAATCTGGGTTAAGTAGGGTTCTTACTCTGAGATGTTGACATATAGGGTGACAAATGATTGACTGAATGATTTGGTGAATTCTGCTACTCATGTTAACATATTCATCATCACTGGCTTATGTTGAGGCATTAGAACGCATGTTTTCTCAAGTTCTGATTAGATTATGTTATTGGTGGTCACTAATGAATTAATCTTGAGTTGATTTGAATAAAGTTTGAATTAACCTTATGATAGTATTGTAACTAATAGGGAATAAAAATTACTAAAACATATACTGCGTTGTGGTTTTCATGACTAAAGGTCATGGTGTGATTTATTATCTGTTGATTAATGATCTGCTTAGTGGTTATTGATTCTTGTTTATTGACTATTGATGCACATTGGTTACACTGTAGCTAGGATACTCCATGCAAATCAAAAGGTACATCGACCTATATGCATCCCCTTGTAAGTTTACTTACTAAGGACCAGGCGCGCTTGCAGTTTTTGGTAGCAGCTTGATGGTTAGTTTCCTTGGAGAACTATTTACGTGGTGACCGATGGTCATGGTGGTAGTTTAAATTAGGGTTAGTTATTCATTTTATGTGATTTGAATTTTGTTTTCAGAAATGGCAATTGTAGCAAAGATGATGTCCCCTTAGGCCCAGAAATGACTTTCCCAGGTCCTGGATCCTACGAGTAGAGTTGGGTATGTTCTCAGCGTTTTAGTGATAGTGTGAAAGTGATAGGTTGCGCTTGCAAAGGCTTATGCAAACCGCAGGTGAATTGTGATGTCTGTGAGGGAGTAGGGAGTCTGAATACTCCAGTTGAGGGTTAGTAGGAGGGTGCGCACTCCGCTGTATGAGAGTAGGGAAGTTGTCGAACTTCATATGTGTGTGGCACTTTGTGCTAAAAAATTGTCCACGTGGTTGTTGGTGATATACGGACCCTGCGTGGTCTATAACTCCAGAGTATATTGACAAGTGTAGGAGACACTTGGTTATATGTTGTAATCTGTCTGGTTTAGTAGGTTGATTAGGCGTGGTCAACAAGTCGGTGTGACAGTTAAGTGGGTAAGAGAAAATTTCGACTGAGGTTTGGCGAGTCCTATGTGCACTAGGACAGACCCATTGATCAGTTGAGAGTAAAATTTGCGGGTCAAATTTCACCTGCGAATGTGGGAGACTGAGAAGGAGGAATAGCTGCATGAGCGAAAAGGGCCATCAGTAAAAATCCGTAAGGTCTCTGTAGCGATTGTGTTCCTTCTTGTAGTAAACCAGTAGGTTTTTTTTGGTTATTGTTTTTTTTGGTTAGTGCTCGCAATAATTTGCATTACTTTTGTGTGAATCGGCGAATAGGAGGACAAGTGGCAAGACTTTGTCAGCCGCAGTGTGTGAGTGTGACGTCAGAGTGCGCTGCGCTGGGATAGGTTCTTTGGTAAGAAGAGTCGCGAGCGGATTGGAAGCTGTCCGTGAAAGACAATTGGTTGAGAAAGTGGGTGAAGGGAATCCTGGGAGTAAAAGTAATTTCCTTCTTGAATCGAACAAATAAAACAGAGAAAGATGAAGTTTTTCAAAGCATTCAGGAGTGTCATGAAGGGTGATACATACATTAAGGCGACAGTGGGGCAGCCTACCCCACCGGAAAATTCTCCGCCTTACAATTGTAATGGAAGAGTGAGGTGTGCCGCCATGTCTTTGGTTAAAGCAGTGGTGCAAGTTGACTGAGAAACAGGGAGACTAAGGGTTTCCAGAGCATGGAACTTTTAATTTGAGAATTTTGGATCAATTGCAAATAACATTGTATGGGACAAAGCCTCTCCAGAGACCAGCACAGTTTAAGGCATTAGCAGTTTGGGAGCTCATAGAGAGACAGCAGCAAGAAAGCAAATTCCAGAGAAGAATAAGGAAGGTAGAGAAGTCTTTAGCTGAGGCAAGATGGGACTGGGTACCGAAAAGGTGGAGAGCTGAGACGTTGCAGGGTGTTAAGTTGTTTCCTGCTATCACAGAGGAAGATGAGTCAGAAGGGAAAGAAGAAACTAGCAAGAGTGACAAGAGTTCATCAGGGTGTAAGAAGAAGAAGACCTATGTAGAAGAGGAAGATTCAGATGTTGAGGATCTTGTTACTCAGGTGTTGAGAGACCGACCTCCACCATATGCAATGCATGAGGGGGGTCCAAGTACTAGTTCTGCTCCAACTGCCCCAGCCCAAGTGTCAGGGACAGAGGGACCAATGCAAGCAGATGATGGACAGGTACAAGGGGTAGTGCAGAGTACTCCGAATGCAGTGACTACGCCAGTAGTCCAAGCACAGATGCATCCACCACCGGTACAGAGAATTTATCCAGAGATACCTTTTCTTGAGACAATCTCAAACTTAGTGGTTCCTACGAAGCAAGTGGTTCCGATGCCGATGTTAGTTCAGACTGAGCCGACTCCAATGTTGATGCCTTAGGCACAGCCACAGGGTTTGCTGAAGTTCACACCAATGACTGGGAAACAGTCAGATGTGACACCAGTAATGAATCAGAGCATGGGAGTAGCCCTCCCACAAAATGTGGGTGTCAGAGCGGCACCAGATGCAATATCGCTGCCGATTACAGTTGGTCCAGAGGTACCATTATTTGCGCAGAATAAGCCGATTGCAGGAGAACAGGGTGGAATGTCACAAAGCCTCATGAGGAGGGGGGTGAGAGAGCATGTGCAGGTGGTTTCATCTATGGGTCAGACCTTTAATGGATCTAGGTCACTAATAGACCTTAGTCCCCTTGTTACGCTTCCGGATGCCGTAAATGACCCGAGTGTAAGTCAGAGCTTGAAGCTTTTGACACTGCAAACTTCAGGAGCAGTGGTACAACAGGTTCCATTGCCAAAAGCAAGTAATATTTAATTACAGGGATTGACAGCACAGCAGTTAAATGGGTGGTTAGATAGTATGAATACTGCATGAAACACGTCCAAGGGTGAAGAGCAAATTGATCATGTAAGGATGGCTGCAGAAGTGACTGAACTGGTTGAAGGATCAATGGGAGTGAATAGGTTAGAATTCTATACCGAAGAGAAGCTGAAGTACTTGTGTGCGAGAATTGTGAGAGAAGTTGGCAAGATACATCAGAAATTGGCAGATTTGGCAGAGAAGCATGACATAGAAATTGAGAAAACGAAGCATTTGAAATGAAGTTACAGATTAGATTTTGAGGCAAAAGGCTTTCAACACATAAGATCAGCAGGGATGAAAGCGCATCTTAAAGAGCTATTGCGGAGTGGTTTGATCTGGGGAGCATTAGGGAAGATGGAAGGAAGATGGGCAAAGAAGAAGGATATACGGAAACGGGATTCACTGGAAGGGTCTGAAAGTGTTCAGAAAGAAAAGGATACAGTAAAAATTTTACCAATGAGGGAAATTCCAGCAGGGCAGTTTTTTCACGTTCCTTGGCATAGGAGCGATATTTTGTCATTCACCAATGATTATCCAAAGCTGAGAGAGAAACCGGTTAAATGGTACCAGCAAACAGCTAGATTTGTGAAACTTTTGAAATGTCTGTGGGAAGACCTGAATACTTTGTTGGATATAGTAGTGCCAGCTGATTTCTGGGTTGGGTGCAAGAGAGCAGTAGATTGGCCAACGAGTGAACCGGAAAGAGATAGAGTTACAGGTGCACCATCACCCGAAGTGATGACACATTTTTATAAGGTGATTGAGTTCCTGAAGACAAGAATCTCGACTAAAAATATTGATTGGCAGAGAATTGACAGGACAGTGCAGGAAGTAAAGGAGTCGATACATGCGTACTATGAGAGGTTGTTAAAAGCGTTCAAGGAGTACAGTGACAAGGAAGCGATTGAGCCGAAAAACATGCTACACTTTGTGTTCAGGTTTGTGGAAGGATTGAGACCTGAAATAGGTCAGATGATTAAGAGTAATTTGATTTGTTGGCAAGCAAAACCGATTGATGAGGTGTTGCAGTATTCGAAATACTGTAGTGACAAGACTGAGTTGAAACAGAAAAAGCTGAAGGAGAAAGCAATGGTGATGCAAATTAAGGCAGCTCAGACAGGAGTGCAGGGAGCTTTAGTGCAGCAGATACCACAGCAGCAGGGAACTGTTATGTTCCAACCCCAGGTGAGAGGCAGAGGTTGTGGAACTAATATGAATCGTGTTCCAGATTTGAATACCGTGGTGGTTCAAAATGATGTGCAAGGGATAAAAAAGATGTTGCCGTGTCAACTTTGCGGAAACGTGGGACACTGGAAATGGGAGTGTCCGATGATGGTGCAGGATGGTGTTGTTCAGCTAAGTGGTGATGTCAATACATTTCAGACTGTAAAGGTCCCCAGAATGAGAGGACTTAATCAGAATTTCCAGAATAATAAGAATCAAGTGCAGAATTTTCAACCCATGCAGCAGATGCAAATGACACGTGCACAAATGACACAGTTGCAACCAATGCAGCAGCAGGTTCCTATGGTACCTAGACAGCAAATGCAAATACCTCAAGCCCCAAAGGAGCAGCAACAGATGATGCTTATTCAGCAGGTCACAGGTCAGAGACAAGACAGAAGTAGTGACACAGTGCACCAATTCCCATTACATAGTGAGCATGAAATAAACAAAAAATGGATGTGTGAGTTAGGATGAGGAGCCATGCATGCATGCAGCATCCCTACAGGTAGATCAGAGAGGACCTTTTGTGAAAGGAAAGGCTATGGGTCATAGAGTCTCATTTCTAGTGGACACATGAGCTACACGCTCTACAGGAAGAAGTGCCGAAGTTCCGAACTTACCTCTTTCAAGCAGGACAGTTCAGGTTGTGGGAGTAGCGAATAGACAGTTAATAAATCTGATCACAGGTCCAGTACAGGTTGAGATTGGCAACTTCCAGGTACTGCATAATTTGTAGTCTGTGACTCAAGTCCAGTATCTCTACTGGGAAGGGACTTGCTGTGCAAGACCAAATGTTCGATTAGTTGTTCAACTGCTGGAATAGAGGTTCAGAAAATAGTGATGATGAGGAAGAACAAGCTCCTGAAACTGAGAATGAAACCATTACTGAAGAGTTTTTCCCGATGTTTACTGTGAAAGAATTACATGCAGACTTGCAGGGAACAGTGCAGGAAAATGTGTGGGACCTGACAGGTAAAGAAGTGGGTTTGATCAAGGGAGTGGAGCAGATTAAGATCACTTTGAAGGCGAATGTAGAGATCCCACAGCTTCCACAGTATAATATGGCACAAGATGTTCTGATTAAAGTGGCGCAGATAATTGGAGATTTTCTGAAACAAGGGGTTTTGAAGGAAATGTTGAGCAGTCAATGTAATTCACCGATGATAGGCCTGAAGAAACCTTGTGGGAAAAGTACGAATTGTGCAAGACTTGCGAAAAGGGAATGACATGGTGGTCAAGTGTTGCCCTGTAGTGCCAAATCCCGCAGTGATATTGTTTCAGATTTCATGCGATGCAGAATGGTTCACCATTGTTGATTTGTCACAAGCTTTCTTTTCTGTTCCTCTTCATGAGGATAGTCAGTTTCTTTTCAGTTTCAAATTCCAAGACAGAATCTACAGCTGGTGCAGGCTTCCTCAATGGTACAAGGAGTCACCGTCCTTGTTCAATCAGATCTTGAAAAATAATCTGGAGTCATTGGAATTGTCCTACCAATCAACTCTGGTGCAGTACACCAACGACTTACTGATTGCATCCAAAACATGGGACGAGTGAAAGTGCGACTTGATTGCCCTGTTAAATCATTTGGGAAAATTTTGACATAAAAGTGTCATCTTTAAAATTGCAGAATTGTCAGAAGTCAGTGAAATATTTAGGACACAAAATTGAGAATTTCCAGAGAAAGGGTGACAATGATATTGCAGAAAAGTCCCCTGACATCACGGAGAGATGTCAGAATGTGATAGAAATGGGGTCTTTGGTTGGCAGTCAGATTACCCCCGTCCAAGCAAGGACCCTCACTCTAGTCAGGGTAAAAGAGAATCCCCCTCAGCTAACCCCTGTTTACCCCCTTGTTAGCATGGCATGAGCAGTAGGCTTAACTTCAGAGTGCTAGGTGTAAAGTATTTGTACCAACACACATAGTAACTTAGGGCCAGATGTAGCAAAGGGTTTTTCCCATTCTGTGTCAATGGGAAAATGTGTTCGTACATATGGCCCTTAGTGACAACACTACAAAATGACACAACACAGGTTTAGAAAAATAGAGAATATTTATCTAAACAAAAGACACAAGACCAAACCGACAAAAGTCCACCATACACAAGTCAAGTTATCAATTAAAAAGCAAAAATAGTCTTCATGTAGTTTTAAACACACACTAAGGGGGTCATTCCGACCCTGGCGGCCAAAGACCGCCAGGGCCGCGGATGACGGAAGCACCGCCAACAGGCTGGCGGTGCTTCCCTGCCCATTCTGACCGCAGTGGTAAAGCCGCGGTCAGAAAACCGGGTCCGGCGGTTTCCCGCCAGATTTCCCCCGGCTGGGCGAATCCGCCATGGCGGCGCTGCTTCTGACCCCCTTCCCGCCAGCCTGTTTCTGGCGTTTTTTACCGCCAGGAACAGGATGGCGGGAACGGGTGTCCAGGGGCCCCCTAACAGGGCCCCAGCCTGCTTTTCACTGTCTGCCCAGCAGACAGTGAAAAGCGCGACGGGTGCAACTGCACCCGTCGCACACCTGCAACACCGCCGGCTCCATTCGGAGCCGGCTTCAATGTTGCAGGCCGCCTTCCAGCTGGGCCGGCGGGGGCTAACAATGTTAGCGCCCGCCGGCCCAGCGGGAAGGTCGGAATGGCCCCAGCGGTCTTTCGACCGCGGAGCGGCCATATGGCGGTTCCCGCCAGGCGGGCGATGACCGCCGCCCGCCAGTTCGGAATGACCCCCTAACACTGTTAGCGTGAAAATGTACCTTGGGTGCGTCAAAAATAACCCCGCATGGGCAAGTGTGTATCAAAAGGGGCTTGCGATGTGTCGATTTCACTCACGAGTGTGACCTTGCGTCGTTTATCCTTTCGTCGGGTTGGGTTCCTAGCAGACAGTGAAAAGCGCGACGGGTGCAACTGCACCCGTCGCACACCTGCAACACCGCCGGCTCCATTCGGAGCCGGCTTCAATGTTGCAGGCCGCCTTCCAGCTGGGCCGGCGGGCACTAACAATGTTAGCGCCCGCCGGCCCAGCAGGAAGGTCGGAATGGCCCCAGTGGTCTTTCGACCGCGGAGCGGCCATATGGCGGTTCACGCCAGGCGGGCCGCGACCGCCGCCCGCCGGGTCGGAATGACCCCCTAACTCTGTTAGTGTGAAAATGTACCTTGGGTGCATCAAAAATAACCCCGCATGGGCAAGTGTGTATCAAAAGGGGCTTGCGATGTGTCGATTTCACTCACGAGTGTGACCTTGCGTCGTTTATCCTTTCATCGGGTCGGGTGCGTTGTTTCTTCTCTCCGCAGGAGATCGATGCGTTGATGCGGTCAGCACTCTTGGGTCCGGCCAGGCCTTGCGTTGTTTTTACACACCCAGCGGAGCTTGCCTCGGAAATCCAGCCGCACGATGATCAGAAAACCATGCAGTGTGGGTTGTGATCTCACCAGCCTCCGTCACCGATGCTGCTCGTCGTTTCTCCAGCTCCGTGTGTCAATTCTTCAGTCCCGTTGCAGGCGAGTGTCAATTTTCAGCCACAAAGCCGGCGTTGTGTCGATTTTTCAGCCACAGATCAGAGTCACGGCGATCTTTGCCCTGCATGGCCTTCTGTGCATAGATTTCTTCCTCTTAGGCTGCCAGCTTCTCTTTTCAGGGTCCCAGGAACTGGATGGGCACCAAAGGGTAGAGTAGGAGTCTCTCCAGTCTTTGCTGTCCTTGAGACTTCAAACAATAGGAGGCAAGCTCTAAATCAAGCCCTTGAGATCTTCACAAGATGGAAGGCACAGAAAGTCCAGTCCTTGCCCTCTTACTCTGGCAGAAGCAGAAATTGCAGGATAGCGCCACAAAGCACAGTCACAGGCAGGGCAGCTCTTCTTCCTCAGCTCTTCAGCTCTTTTCCAGGCAGAGGTTCCTCTTGGTTTCCAGAAGTGTTCTAAAGTCTCTAGTTTTGGGTGCCCTTTTTATACCCATTTTCACCTTTGAAGTAGGCCTACTTTAAAGCAATGTCTCTCTTGCTTGTGGAATCCTGCCTTGCCCAGGCCAGGCCACAGGCACTCACCAGGGGGTTGGAGACTACATTTTGTGAGGGCAGGCACAGCCCTTTTTAGGTGTGAGTGACCACTCCTACCCTCCCTCCTAGCACAGATGGCTCATCAGGAAATGCAGACTACACCCCAGCTCCCTTTGTGTCGCTGACTAGTGAGAGGTGCAACCAGCCCAACTGTCAAACTGACCCAGAGAGGGAATCCACAAACAGACAGAGTCACAGAAATGGTTTAAGCAGGAAAATGCTCACTTTCTAAAAGTGGCATTTTCAAACACACAATCTTAAAATCATCTTTACTAAAAGATGTATTTTTAAATTGTGAGCTCAGAGACCCCAAACTCCACATGTATCCGCTCCCAAAGGGAATCTACACTTTAATCATATTTAAAGGTAGCCCCATGTTAACCTGTGAGAGGGACAGGCAGTGCAACAGTGAAAAACTAATTTAGCAATATTTCACTGTCAGGACATATAAAACACAGTACTATGGCCCTCATTACGACTTCGGCGGTCATGCAAAAAGACCGCCGAAGCCGTGGGCGCCACAATACCCCCAGTGCTGGTGGTATTGGCGGCTCCCTATTTTGACATTTCTGCTGGTCCAGCAGAAGGAAACAGCATTTCCGTCCTCTGGTCCAGCGGTAAAGTCATATCAACATTGAAGCATGCTCATAATAGAGCCGGTCGGCAATGTTGATGTGCAGCGGGTGCAGCAGCACCCGTCGCGTATATCACTGCCTGAAATTCGGGCAGTGAAATGCACGATGGGGCTGTGTCTGGGGGCCCCTGCACTGCCCATGCCAAGTGCATGGGCAGTGCAGGGGCTCCCAGGGGCACCTGAGTCGCGCTTACCCCCAGCCTTTCCATGGCGGTTGAGGACTCATATTCCCCAGGGAATCACTGCTTGCAGAGCTGCCCTGGGGATTCTGACCACCTGGCGGAAGCCTGGCGGTATAGTGGAGGGGCCGGCGGTATGGCCATGGCTAATGCGCCACGGTCATAATACACTGGCGGAACACCGCCAGCCTGTTGGCTGTGTTACCACCAGTGTTCCGCTGGCCGCCAGGGTTGTAATGACCCCCACTATGTCCTATCTTAACCATACCCTGCACCATGCCCTCGGGGCTACCTAGGGCTTACCCTAGGGGTGCCTTACATGTAAGAAAATGGAAGGTTTGGCATGGCACGTGGGTCCACTTGCCAAGTCAAATTTACAGTTAAAACTGCACACAGACACTGCAGTGGCAGGTCTGAAGCATGATTACAGAGCTACTTATGTGGGTGGCACAACCAGTGCTGTAGGCCCACTAGTAGCCTTTGATTTACAGGCCCAGGGCACCTCTAGTGCACTTTACTAGGGACTTACTAGTAAATCAAATATGCCAATCATGGATCAACCAATTAACCATACAATTTACACAGAGAGCATATGCACTTTAGCATTGGTTAGCAGTGGTAAAGTGCTCAGAGTTCAAAAGCCAACAGCAACAGGTCAGAACAAATAGGAGGCAGGTGGCAAAAAGATAGGGGATGACCCTGCAAAAGGGAATATTCCAACACAACCCCTTACCAGCCTAAAGCCAGGGGAGAACAATCAATACCTTGATGTACTTCCCTGATTGGAGCGATAGAACAGGGATCCAGGCCCACAACAGCAGGGGCATGTTCCAGTTCTACACCTTCCTGACTCCAGTTGGAACCTTCTGTCCATACTCTCAGGGCCCACTAAGCTAACACATGGGGAACTCTTCTCCTCATCTGCAGATACCATCTGTGTAGCACCTAACTTCACTTTGCTCACAGAGGTATCCCAGGGGGTAGATATCACCACCAGGGCCAACACAGTGGTGTTGCATACCCCACCCCTGTGGCGTGACTCTCATTTCCCCCAGGGGCAACCCTGTCCACCAGGACATCAAGCCACAGTGACCCCTGACAACTGTCAGGGATGAGAGCCCGACCTCATGCCTCTCCATCCACTGCGAATGTGGAGAGTGGGGGGGCGGTAGCCCCAGGTGCCTGGCATCCTTTGACCACTCTCCCTTCCACCAGGTCAGGGATGAAGCCTGACCCTGGTCTTCACCTCTGGGGCTCTGTACCCTCCCTCCTGAAGCGGCACCCCCAGAGTCGAAAATCGTCAGGGTGCTTGTAGAACCAGTCCTGCACAATTCTTACACCAGTGCAGGGATGTTAACCTGCAGCTGGTCCTCCAAACTGGGGTCTGTACCTTCAGGTTGGACAGGGCCAGGGTTGAGGCTTCCCTCCCCCTGCCCTCCCTTCTGGGGTCCTGCACCCCCCAACTAGGAGTGGCTACCCAGAAGACAACATGGTGGGGGCACTGTTAGCAGTAGCCCCTTCCTCCAGGTCAGGGGGACACCCTGAACCTGGCCGTCCAATCCAGGGTCTCTACCCTTAGATTTCACTGGGGTCAGGGGTGAGTCTCTCCCTCCCCTGCCCTGACTCTCAGGGTTCTGCACCCACCTCAGGGAGAGTACCCCTTGCAATCACACCAGGGGGGGGTGATTGGGCAAACCCCCCCCCTTCAGTTCAGGGTTTACCCCCTGTACCTGATCCTCCAGTCCAGGGTCTGTACCCTCAGACTGGGCCACTGCTTGGAAACCCAGGACTTCTTGGGGGGCATACCTACCCCCCACCAGGTCAGAGTTTACCCTCTGGACCTGGTTATCCAACCCAGAGCCACCACCCTGCGGTTATACCACTACCTGACACACCAGGACTTCGTTGGGAGTACACCTACTCCCCATCAGGTGAGAGTTTACCCCCTGAACCTGATTATTCAACCCAGAGTCACCACCCTGTGGTTGAACCATTGCCTGGAACACCAGGACTTCCTGGGGGGCACACTTACCCCCCACAAGGAACACACAAGAGTCAGGCTGGCACAGGTCTCCGGACCCCTGCCCATCTGGCAGAGTCTGGATTCCCCCAAACCCAGAAATGGTCTCAGCAAGGTCATTCCTGAGGGGCTCTGCTCTCAGAGCTGACCCCTGACCCTCCAGGTTCTCCACTGGGGTCCGTAACCCCCTCTCAACCCTCTGTCTGGACTTCTGTACCACCTCACTAGGAGTAGTACTGCCAGACACCAGAACTGGTGAGACGCTGGCTACAGCTGCCCCCCCCCCCAAGTTCTCCTGACACTGCAGGTTCTCCCTCAGTGGATGGCCCTACGGTACAGGCTAGGCTCACATCCTGGTGTTCCCTTATGGAACCCTCCAGGACCTGGGACTGGATCTCGGGCACACTGGGCCTCAGCCCATCCCCATTCCCTCTCCTCTGAGACTGGACATGGGGTCCCTCACCCGTCCAACTACACTGGGACCTACTTGGGACACTTCAATCCTTCCCTAACTCACCTGGTTGGGTGAATACCTAGATCACTTCCCTCAGGAGCACCCCAAATGCCTCTTCAGACTCTCTGGTACTCACCCAGAGGTCCGCCTCCAATGTAAGTTCCCTGGGGTCAGAAAACTCACACTCCACCTGCTGTTGGCGTAGCTCTGGAAAATAAGGACTATACATATGCTCTCCAGCAATTACATCTCTCAGCCCCTCACATGAATTAACCAAAGTACCCTTCACCCAACCATCCAGTGACTCAGCCTTGAAAAGGTACCCCACATCACCCTCCTGAGATGGTGAGACAGTACCTGACTATCCCTGACACTTAACCCACACTCTCCTGGGATGTCTTCACACTCCATAACCAGGACATCTACCTGGGGGGAACCCCTCTCCCTGTCACTCTCACCTAGAGTCAGTAAAGTGTCCCTCCCTCCAGTAGGAATATGACTCCCCATGCCAGTTCCCCAATCCAACTCAGGGACAATTTGCATTACTGTAGCTACCTCATACCCCTGAACCTCCTGATGTGTATCAACTCCCTCCTTCAGGTAGGGCACCACGTCTCTGGGCATGTGCACTTCTTAAGCAGCACTGAATATAGAATTGTTGCTGCAACCCTTCCAGCTGTTCTCAGCCCTCATGACTTCCAGCTCTTTCAGTTTTAGCTCATAAGCCAAAATCATTTTTTTCACCTCTAAGTCCTTCCTCCTTTCTTCCAAATTCTTCTCCCATTGCATCCTCAACTCCTCTAACTTCAACTGGTGAGCCTTCTCTGCCTGTCTGTCCTGTAACTCTTCAGGAGTCAGACCCTCAGATGAAACACTGCTACCCCTCCTGGAAACCCTACCCCCAGGTGTAACAGGTACCTCTACTACACCACTTTGTATCCTATTAACTTTCCCATCCATATCCTTCTCCTCTGTGTGCCCCCAGCTTCCTTGACTGTCCCCCAGGCCCTCAGTGACTTTTGCAGCTCCCCCTTCCTGACGGAGGTCTTAACAGGACAGGAAAGATTTTTACAGAACTGTTTCAATTGAGCAACTGAGTACAACTTCAGTTTCCCTAATTCAAACACAGCTCCAGCTGTTGCATCACCTGATTGAGGCATGATGGCAAACATGTGCAAAGTTCCAAAGGCAGAAACACGTTACCAATGAAGTTCAAAGAAAAGTCACTCAAGGAATCTGAAAAAACATGGAAATAGAACAAAAAGGAGTCCCAAAGGGAAAAAGCTAAATCACAGGAGAAGTAGTATGTGGTCACGTAGTGGTCTGAACTCAAAACAGTAGTGTGCACTTCATCACTGTATGTCAAGTACAAATACAAGTCCAATCCCATCCGCTAATCACCAATGTTAGAAATTGGGTCTTTGGTTGGCAGTCAGGTTACCCCCTGTCCAAGCAAGGACCCTCACTCTAGTTAGGGTAAAAGAGAATCACCCTTAGCTAACCCCTGCTTACCCCCTTGGTAGCTTGGCACAAGCAGTAGGCGTAACTTCAGATTGCTAGGTGTAATGTTTTTGTGCCAACACACACAGTAACTTAGTGAAATCACTGCAAAATGACACAACACAGGTTTAGAAAAATAGAGAATATTTATCTAAACAAAACAAGACCAAACCAACAAAAATCCACATTACACAAGTCAGGTTATCAATTAAAAAGCAAAAAGAGTCTTCATGTAGTTTTAAACTCATACTAAGGCGGTCATTCTGACCCTGGCGGTTAAAAACCGCCAGGGCAGAGTGCCGCGGAAGCACCGCCAACAGGCTGGCTGTGCTTCATGGGCAATTCTGACCGCGGCGGTAAAGCAGCGGTCAGAAAAGGGCAACCGGCGGTTTTCCGCCGGTTTACCCCTGCCCCAAAGAATCCTCCATGGCGGCGCTGCTCGCAGCACCGCCATGGGGATTCCGACCCCCTTCCCGCCATCCTGGTCCTGGCGGTAAAAACCGCCAGGAACCGCCAGGAACAGGATGGCGGGAACGGGTGTTGTGGGGCCCCTAGGGGGCCCACAATGATTTTCAGTGTCTGCCTAGCAGACACTGAAAATCGCGACGGGTGCCACTGCACCCGTCGCACCCCTTCAACTCCGCCGGCTCCATTCGGAGCTGGCTTCATTGTTGAAGGGGCTTTCCCGCTGGGCCGGCGGGCGGCCTTCTGGCGGTCGCCCGCCGGCCCAGCGGGAAAGTCAGAATGACCGCCGCGGTCATTTGACCGCGGTACGGTCTTCTGGCGGTTCCCGCCAGGGGGGCGGCTTCCGCCGCCCGCCGGGGTCGGAATGACCCCCTAACACTGTTAGCGTGAAAATGTACCTGGGGTGTGTTCAAAATAACCCCACACGGGTGAGTGTGCGTCAAAAAGGGCTTACAATGCGTTGGTTTCACTTACACGCAAGACCTTGCGTCATTTCTCCTTCCGTCGGGCGTATCGTTTCTTCTCTCCACAGGAGATCGATGCATCGATCCAGGCAGCACTCTCTGGTCCGGGCAGGCCTTGCGTTGTTTTTACACACCCAGCGGTGCTTGCCTCGGAAATCCAGCTGCATGATGATCCAAAAACCACGCAGCGCGGGTTGCGATCTCAGCAGCCTCCGTCAGCGATGCTGCACGTCGTTTCTCCAGCTCTGTGTGTCGATTCTTCTGTCGCGTTGTAGGCGAGCGTCGGTTTTCAGCCCAGAAGTTGCCGGTATGTCGCTTTTTCAGCCGCAGATCAGAGTTGCCTTGATCTTTTCCCCGCACGGCATTCTGTGTGTGGATTTCTTCCTCTTAGGCTCCCAGCTTCTCCTTTCAGGGTTCCAGGAACTGGATGGGCACCACAGGACAGAGTAGGAGTCTCTCCAGAGACTCCAAATGCTGGCAGAGAGAAGTTTTTGCTGTCCCTTAGACTTCAAACAACAGGAGGCAATCTCTAAATCAAGCCCCTGGAGATCTTCGCAAGATGGAAGGCACACAAAGTCCAGTCTTTGCCCTCTTAGTCTGGCTGAAGCAGCAACTGCAGGATAGCTCCCGAAACCACAGTCACAGGCAGGGCAGCTCTTCTTCCTCAGCTCGTCAGCTCTTCTCCAGGCCGAGGTTCTCCTTGGTTTCCAGAAGTGTTCTAAAGTCTCTGGTTTTGGGTACCCTTCTTATACTCATTTTCTCCTTTGAAGTAGGCCTACTTCAAAGCAAAGTCTCTCTTGATTGTGAAATCCTGCCTTGCCCAGGCCCTAGACACTCAACGGGGGGTTGGAGACTGCATTGTGTGATGGCAGGCACAGCCCTTTCAGCTGTGAGTGACTACTCCCCCCCTTCCTGCTAGCACAGATGGCTCATCAGGAAATGCAGACTACACCCCAGCTCCCTTTGTGTCACTGTCTACTGAGAGATGCAACCAGCCCAACTGTCAAACTGACCCAGACAGGGAATCCACAAACAGACAGAGTCACAGAAATGGTTTAAGCAAGAAAATGCTCACTTTCTAACACACAATCTTAAAATCAACTTTATTAAAAGTTGTATTTTTATATTGTGAGCTCAGAGACCCCAAACTCCACATGTCTATCCACTCCCAAAGGGAATCTACACTTTAATCATATTTAAAGGTATCCCCCATGTTAACCTGTGAGAGGGATATGCCTAGCAACAGTGAAAAACTTATTTAGCAATATTTCACTGTCAGGACGTATAAAACACATTACTATCTGTCCTACCTTAACCATACACTGCACCTTGGGGCTACCTTGGCCTACCTTAGGGGTGTCTTGCATGTAAGAAAAGGGAAGGTTTAGGCCTGGCAAGTGGGTACACTTGCCAAGTCGAATTTACAGTTAAAACTGCACACAGGCACTGCAGTGGCAGGTCTGAGACATAATTACAGAGCTACTTATGTGGGTGGCACAACCAGTGCTGCAGGCCCACTAGTAGCCTTTGATTTACAGGCCCTGGGCACCTCTAGTGCACTTTACTAGGGTCTTACTAGTAAATCAAATATGCCAAGCATGGATCAACCAATTAACCATACACTTTACACAGATAGAATATGCACTTTAGCACTGGTTAGCAGTGGTAAATTGCTCAGAGTTCAAAAGCCAACAGCAGCAGGTCAGAAAAAATAGGAGACAGGAGGCAAAAGGATTGGGGATGACCCTGCAAAAGGGCAAATTCCAACAGAATGTTTCTGGGAATGGTAGGTTATTGTCATCAATGGATTCCAAATTTTGCTGAGATTGCCAAACCGTTACAGCAGCTGACACATAAGGATGTTACAGATCCCATTACCTTAGATCAGGATCAGATGAATGAGTTCACTGAGTTGAGAGAGAGTTTGTGCAGAGTTCCAGCATTGGGAATGCCTGATTACACGAAGCCATTCATATTGTTTTGTCATGAACGTGATGCTTGTTCTTGGTCTGTCTTGACACAGGTCCATGGAGGTTCTTATCGCCCAGTAGCCTATTTTTCAGCTATCTTGGACCCAGTTGCAGCAGCCTTACCGGGTTGTTTGCGTGCAGTTGCCGCAGTTGGTCAAAGCAATTCACAGTGTGAGGGAGTAGTGATGGTATACCCCCTAACGGTAATGGTACCTCACTCTGTTGAAATCTTACTGACAAGAACGGAAACACAGTATTCGACTAGTGCCAGACTGACAAGGTATGAGACAAGCATTCTAGGTGCTCCAAATGTAACATTGAAAAGATGTACAGTGCTGAACCCGCCAACATTACTTCCAGGTGGTACTGTTCAAATTGAAAAAGAAGAAGACATGGAGCATGATTGTCTTGAGGTAACTGAATTATGCACAAACCCCAGACCTGATATCAGAGATACACGATTGGAAGAAAATGATAACAATTTCTTTGTTGATGGCTCATGTCTCAGAGATGGTACAGGAACATTGAGAGCAGGATATGCTGTGTGCACAACTACAGGTACTTTAGAAGCTTCTTGGCTTTGAGGTGTATATTCTGCACAAGTAGCAGAATTGGTAGCTCTTAATTTAGCGTGCCACGTACCTGCAAGACTGAGAGTTACCATCTACACAGATAGCCAATATGGATTTGGAATTGTCATGATTTTGGTCAGTTGTGGTCGCAAAGAGGTTTCCTAACCTCTACTGGTACACCAGTGAGAAATGGCGACAGAATAAAGGAGTTGCTGTATGCCAAACATTTACCTGAAGAAATTGCCGTAGTAAAATGCAGTGCACATCTGAAGTCACAAGACTACATCTCTCCAGGAAATAGATATGCGGATTAAGTCACAAGGTTTTGCTCATTGAACTGTATATCATTCAAAGACAAGTGGGAACTTATGTCAGAAGAAGATAATACATGTACAAGTTCTGCATTGAAAGTGATCGATACTTTGGAAGAGGTGAAAACACTGCAAAATAATGTTGACAAAGAGGAGAAATGACTTTGGTCTAAACTAAAATGTGTTCAAAGACCTGATGAAATATGGGTTTCTGAGGAAGGTCAGATGGTCCTGGCAAATAGTTTATTGTTGCAAATGGCTAGGTATTATCATGGGCAGGCACACATTGGGAGGGATGCAATGGTTTGATTGTTCAAGATTGACTGGTTCAATCCTAAGTTTAGTCAGGCAGCAGAAGCAGTATATCATCGCTGTATAATCTGTCAGCAGCTAACTGTGGGTACAGGGACAGTGGTGAATTTGAGCCACATTGGAAGAGCAGGAGGTCCACTCAGCAGAATGCAATTGGATTACATTGAGATGCCTGCATGTGGAGGGTTGAAATATGTGTTGGTGATTGTGTGCATTTTTAGTCACTGGATTGAAGCATACCCCACAAGAAGAAATGACAGCCTCACAGTAGCAAAGTTGTTGCTCAGGGAGTTGATACCATGTTTTGGGTTTCCGATCTCTTAGAATCAGATAGGGGAACTCACTTCAATAACGAGGTGATTAAACTCTTATGTGCAGCACTAAACATTGAGCAGAAGTTGCATTGTAGCTACTGCCATGAAACATTAGGACTAGTGAAGCAGATGAACGGTACTTTGAAATCCAGAATTGCTAAGATGTGTGCAGCTACGAATCTGAAATGGCCATATGCATTGCCTTTGGTGCTGATGTTGATGAGAAATGCACTTGACAGGAAGACAGGGCTTTTGCCTCACAAGATCCTCATGGGTAGAGCAACGAGGTTACCAGCAGTTCCAGCAAATGCACTTTGAAACATTACAGATGATATGGTGTTGGATTACTACAAGGGTCTGGCTGATGTAGTTCACTCTTTCTATCAACAGGTGCAGGCCACTACCCTGCCACCCATCCACGATCCAGGACACAATCTGCGAGCCAGTGACTGGGTCGTTGTTCGAAAACATGTTCGCCAGACATGTTTAGAGCCACGCTGGAAAGGGCCTTACCAGGTGGTGTTAACAACAATGACAGCTGTGAAGTGTGTAGGACTTCTGAACTGGATTCACGCGAGTCATACAAAGATGGTGGCATGTCAACTGGATCATGAAGAAGTGTTGTTGAGAGCACCAACAACAGTGAAACAGGTTGTCGCACCAGAGGCAGAAAAAGAACCAAGAGAGCCTGAAATTGAAGAAGAGCTTGTGGAAGATGATTCTATGACCACTGTAAGAGATGAAGGTGAAGATTTACAGGAGGGTGCAGAAGAATCAATCTCTACAGGTACAGCAGGAGAGCCTAGCTCAGCAGAGGTTCTCCCAGAAGCAGAAGGTGCTGAAAAACAGACAGAGCAAGTGCCAGACCATGAAGGTGAGGGAGTTGAGATGGAGCAAAGTCAAGGTGATCCGACTCCTCCTGAGCCTGTTGCAGGTCTATCAAGTGAAAACACCATAGAAAAAGAGAAAGAGAAAAGTCCAATCTTGAGAAGGATATTAACAGAAGGATTGAGAAAAGGAGATAGATGACCTGAACCGCAAGTACGAAAAAAAAAGGAAGTGGTCATCAATGAAACAACAGAGGAAGAAGTAGATACCACGAGAAAAGAAGAATTGAGTGAATGAGAAATAAGTGGTGATCGAAAGATGAAAAGAAGGAGAATAGCAAGTAGTCATTACGCAAGTCCTGAATGGGCATATGCAACTACAAATGAATGGCAATATGAGTTTATGTCCTTTTACTTTGATAGAGAGGTTCTGAGTCAGTATTTTGATGTAACCTGAATGTGAACAAGAAGCTGAATTATTCAACAATCTGAAACACCTTAAAGAGACTGTTGAAAAATAAACTGGAAGAGACATTGATAACCTGATTTGACATTAAAAACCCAAATGTGACAAGCTGCTAATCGATTTTGACAAAGGAAAAGGGCTCATGAATATGAAACTGAACTGTGAGAGAAGAATTTTTCCTTGTTTTTGATTTTTACTGCACTTATATAAGAGTTTCTTCTGCATTCTGATTCTTAACAGATCATGCCTGAGATAAATAATCAAGTTTGTAATGCTAGGTGCTGTAGAGATATGAGCATTAGATTGGTGATTATGTGTGGGATTTTGGTTATAATAGGGATTGTGGGAATATCTGTTCTTGATATAAAAGGAGCCAATCGAACTTCTGTTCCTGAAACTACTACACTAACAGCTTTAGAGAGTTTAAGTAACATGAGAAGTATTTGCATGACTCTACTAATGCTCAAGGAGAGCTTTCTTCTAACGTCTTCTATCGCTTGTTGAGTGAATACATTGAGACGATGGACGCAAGGGATTGTCTTGTGTGTACACAAATTCCTTCATCAGTAGAGGAAGGAGTTACATACCACAGCCTACCACTAACCTATGGAATAAGCTGTAGTCTGCTACTAACTAGGTTCTATAATCAAGAGTATATACAGTATTTTTACTCTAATTACGATGTGGTGTTTTCATTTGTCCGTATTATTAGGTATCTGAGTAGAGTAGCTAAGGATCGTGATATAGTATTAGTTAGAGGATTCTTTGAGCCTATACTAATATTTGGAACTACTTACGCTCATAAAAATAATCTCACATGCTTGCTTACACCTTTTGAAAAGAGCTTTATAGGGCATACTGATAATAGGAGGAAAGCACTAAAAGAGAAATTAGAAAAAGGTTTAGAGAAAAGGGCTTCCAAGAATGATTATGCTTACACTGCAATTAAAACGCAAGGGAAATTAGCTTTAGATGCATTACATGTAGGGAAGCTTTGTATATACAGGACAAAATCGTGCCCTGACACTTTATTTGTGGGAACGAGTGAATGTAGGCATGTGTTTTTGTTTCAAAGTAAATGGACTTTTATGTTGAATGGTCAGGACCCTGCGATTTCTGGTTTCTATTATATTTGTGAACTTAATGCTTATTACCGTCTTCTAGGATAGATGGTATGGGACATGCTATTTGGGAATGGTTTTCCCAAAGATTTATTAGATAGATGACTTAAGGAAGTTTCCAAAATTGACTGAATTATATCATAAGCGACACAGGAGGGAATCCTCTTCTGCTATTGTGGGAGGTATATTTGGTGTGGTGATTCCTTTACTGGGAGTCATCGTGAACTCAATTAAGATACGTAAGTTGTCTACTATTGTGGATAACATGCTGACAAATTTTACAGGGGCAATACTCCTGATAGATACTGAATTGGCTGCAGATAGAGCTATGACTCTTCAAAATCGTCTTGCTTTAGACATCCTTCTAGCAAAGGACGGCGGAATCTGTAAAATTATTAACTCTAGGCATTGCTTGTTCTTAGATACCTAAAAACAGTAAAGAGATAAAAGACTTACTAACTAACCCTTCTAACTCAAGTAAGGATTTGAAGGATTTGAAGGAACCAGGTATTTGGGAAAAGGTTGGAAAGGCATTTGCTACAGTGGGGAATTGGCTTTGTAATATTTGGAATGGGGTATCATTAAAAATCACACAGGGAATATTAATTGTGATTGCTTGAATATTAGGATTAAGGGGTACATGTAAATTGTCAAAAGATTAAATTGAAAAGGTCCAAAAAATACTCAGAGGAGGGAAGAAAGGAACAGGGAAAGAATGCATAGAGAAGATTTGAGAAGGAGACAAAATACTGAAGAAGTCAAGCTATGAAAATGTTAATGGAAAAAGTAATGTGATATATTTAGTCATCAGAGGAGGGACTGTTGAAGCCAATATGTTAATTAGAAATATTGATGAGTGTATATGCATTTTAAATAATAATGATAAAGGGTGGAGAAAAATAGTGTAGAAAAATGATATGCACATTTAAAAATGTGCCCTCGGAGAGTGGCTTCCAAGATTCACAAAATGTACTAATAATATCAATAACATGTTTGAAATATAGAAAATGTATTAAAATAAGGTAGTAATATGTCATATTGAGCTATATAACGTATGTTTTGAATAGTTAACTTAGCCGAAGTTATGGCCTCGTTTTGCCAGGCCTCATGCAGAAGCTGAATTACTAGCGCGATGTGAGAAGCTAATGTGCTGAACTGACCCTGAACTTCTTATTGTTTAATAAAATCCGTTCAGCAAAAATCCTATGCGCAAACCGACGGACAGGAGATGGTGGAATCATAATTGTAATAAGGATTGTGTAAAGCAGACGAGATGTGCTTTCCCAGGACTCAAACAATGGAGACACTGACTGGAGAGGAAGATGAAACATTTTTGGTACCTGACGTGCCGGATGATGAGAACATGGTACAGTGAACCAATCGACACCTTGAGAATCATGTAATACTAGATTTCCTAGATTTGAAGAACTGAATGTTTTGGGTAGCCTCATAACTGGTGACTAATTGACCAATTAGGAATTGGGGGATAGTCTGGGTGACTTTTATATAATACTGTAACAAAGGGGGAAACCTTTAGAGAGAACTGATGGAGAGATGTTCGGGGTTAGACGTGGATGTTCGAAGAAATTTGAGATTCTTTCATTGGGCTCATGCTCCTGAGAGCCTGATGTGATGCTGATCGATTGATGACCTGAAGACGAAGATTGACTTTGTTGCTGATCCATACCGTGGACAGGTAGCTATGACAATGTGACTGACTGAATTTTTGTGCCTTTTCTTTCTAGGTACCAACTGCGCTGTTTTATAGTTTTCCTTCTAATTAGATGTTTTTCCAAATTCATGTTCTAAACTGTTTTCACAAGAGCCCCCCATGCTAATGCTAATCTGGGTTAGGTAGGGTTCTCATTGTGAGATGTTGACAAATAGGGTGACAAATGAATGACTGACTGATTTGCTGAACTCTGCTACTCATGTTAACATATTCATCGTTACTGGCTTATGTTGAGGCATTAGAATGCATGTTTTCACAAGTTCTGATTAGATTATGTTATTGGTGGTCACTAATAAGTTAATCTTGAGTTGATTTGAATAAAGTTTTAATTAACCTTATGATAGTGTTGTAACTAATAGGGAATACAAATTACTAAAACATATAGTGAGTTGTGGTTATTCATGACTAAAGGTCATGGTGTGATTTATTAACTGTTGATTAATGATCTGCTTAGTGGTTATTGACTCTTGTTTATTGACTATTGATGAGATTTGAATTTTGTTTTCTCAAATAGCAATTGTAAAAAAGAAGATGTCCCCTTAAGCCAAAAATGACTTTCCCTGGTCTTGGATCCTGCAAGTAGAGCTGGGTATGTTCTCCGAGTTTTAGTGATAGTGTGAAAGTGATAGGTTGCGCTTGCAAAGGCTTATGCAAATCACAGGTCAATTGCAATGTATGTGAGGTTTGAATTTTTTTTCCTGGAATGGAAATTGTACCAAAGATGATGTCCCCTTAAGCCAGAAATTACTTTCCCAGGTCCTGGATCCTGCCAGTAGAGTTAGGTATGTTCTCGGCGTTTTTGTGATAGTGTAAAAGTGATAGGTTGTGCTTGAAAAGGCTTATGCACATCGCAGGTGAATTGTAATATATGTGAGGTTTAGTAGGAGTGTGCGTACTGCACAGTATGAGAGTAGGGAAGTAGTCGAACTTCATATGTGTGTGGAGCTTTGTGCTCAAAAATTGTCCATGTGGTTGTTGGTGATGTACGGACCCTGGGTGGTCTAAGACTCCAGAGTATTTTGACAAGTGTAGGAGACACTTGGTTATATGTTGTAATGTGTCTGGTTTAGTAGGTTGATTGGGCGTGGTCAACAAGTCGGTGTGAGAGTTAAGTGGGTAAGAGAAATTTTTGACTGTGATTTGGCAAGTCCTATTGCACCAGGACAGAGCCATTGAGCAGTTGAGAGTACAATTTGCAGGTCAAATTGTGCTTGCGAATGTGGGAGACTGATAAAGAGGAATAGCTGCATGAGTGAAAAGGGCCAGCAGTGAAAATCCGTAGGGTTTCTGAAGCGATAATGTTCCCACCTGTAGTAAACCAGCAGGTTTGTTTTGGTTATTGTTTTTTTTGGTTAGTGCTCGCCATAATTTACATTAGTTTTGTGTGAATAGGAGAATAGGAAGACGAGCCGCAAGACTTTGTCAGCTGTAGTGTGTGAGTGTGATGTCAGGGTGAGCCATGTTGGTATAGGTTGGTTAGTAAGAAGAGTGGCGGGCAGATTGGCAGCCGTCTGAAAGCGGGTGAAGGGAATACTGGGAGTAAAATTAATTTCCTTATTGATTCGAATAAATACAACAGAGAAAGAAGAACTTTTTCAAAGTATTGAGGAGTGCCATAAAGGGTGATACATATATTAAGGCGACAGTGGGGGAGCCTACCCCACTGGAAAACTCTCCGGCTTATATTGTGAAGGGAGAGCAAGGTGTGGCGCCATGTGTTTGGTTAAAGAAGTGGTGCAAGCTGACTGAAAAAAAGGGAGCTTTAGCTTTTCCAGAGCATGTTGCAGGGTGTTAATTTGTTTCCTGCTATCACAGAGGAAGATGAGTAGAAAGGAAAAGAAGAAACTAGCAAAAGTGAAAAGAGTTCATCAGGGGGTAAGAAGAAGAAAAAGACCTATGCAGAAGAGGAAAATTCAGCTGTTGAGTATCTTACTCCTCAGGTGTTGAGAGACCGACCTCCACCATATGCAATGCATGCGGTGGGTCCAAGTACTAGTACTGCTCCAACTGCCCCAGCTCAAGTGTCGGGGACAGCGGGACCATTGCAAGCAGATAATGGACAGGTGCTGGGGATAGTGCAGAGTACTCTGAATGCAGTGACTACGTCGATAGTCCAAGCACAGATGCACCCACCACCGGTACAGAGAACCTATCCAGAGATATCTATTACCGAGACAACTTCAAACTTAGTGGTTCCTACAGAGCAAGTGGTTCTGAGGCCGATGTTAGTTCAGACTGAGCCGACTCCAATGTTGATGCCTCAGGCACAGCCACAGGGTTTGCCGAAGTTCACACCAATGACCAGTACACAGTCAGATGTGACACCAGTAATGAATGAGAGCATGGGAGAAGCACTTCCCAAAAAATGTGGGTGTCAGAGCGGCACCAGATGCAATATCGCTGCCAATTACAGTTGGTCCAGCGGTACCATTATTTGCGCAGAAGAAGCAGATAGCAGGAGAACAGGGTGAAATGTCACAAAGCCTCGTGAGGAGTGGGGAGAGAGAGCATGTGCAGGTGGTTTTATCTATGGGTCAGACCTTTGATGGATCTAGGCCACTAATGGACCTTAGTCCCCTTGTTGCACTTCCAGATGCCGTAAATAGCCCAAGTGTAAGTCAGAGCTTGAAGCTTTTGATGCCACAAACTCCAGGAGCAGTGGTACAACAGGTTCCATTGCCAAACACAAGTTATATTTCATTACAGGGATTGACAGCACAGCAGTTAAACGAGTGGTTAGATAGTATGAATACTGCACGGAACACGTCCAAGGGTGAAGAGCAAATTGATCGCGTAGGGATGGCTACAGAAGTGACTGAACTGGTTGAAGGATCAATGGGAGTGAATCCTATACAGAAGAGGAGCTGAGATACTTGTGTCCAAGAATTACGAGAGAAGTGGCCAAGATACATCAGAAATTGCCAGATTTGGCAGAGAAGCATGACATAGAAATTGAGAAAACAAAGCATATGAAAAAAAGTTACAGATTAGATTTTGAGGCAAAAGACTTTGAACATAAGAGGTCAACAGGGATGAAAGCTTATCTTAAAGAGCTATTGCAGAATGCTCAGATCTGGGAAACATTAGAGAAGTGGGAAGGCAGATGGGCAAAGAAGAAGGATAAATGGAAACGAGATTCACTGGAAGGGTCTGAAAGTGAAAGAAAAGCATCCAGTAAACATTTTACCAATGAGGGAAATTCCAGGAGGGCAGTTTGTTCACGTTCCTTGGCATAGGAGTGATATTTTGTCATTCACAAATGATGATCCAAAGCTGAGGGAGAAACCGGTTGAATGGTCCAAGCAGACAGATAGATTTGTGAAACTTTTGAATTGTCTGTGGGAAGACCTGAATACTTTGTTGGAAATAGTAGTGCTAGCTGATTTGTGGGTTGAGTGAAAGAGAGCAGTAGATTGGCTGACAAGTGAACAGGAAAGAGATAGAGTTACAGGTGCACCATCACCTGAAGTGATGAAACATTATTATAAGGTGATTGAGTTCCTGAAGACAAAAATCTCTCCTAAAAATATTGACTGGCAGAGAATTGAAAGGACAGTGCAGGAAGTAAAGGAGTCTATACATGTGTACTATGAGATGTTGTTAAAAGCGCTCCAGGAGTACAGTGGCAAGTAAGCGATTGAGCCGAAAGACATGCCACACTTTGTGTTCAGGTGTGTGGAAGCATTGAGACCCTAAATAGGTCAGATGATTAAGAGTCATTTGATTTGTTGGGAAGCAAAACAGATTGATGAGGTGTTGCAGTATGTGAAATACATTTAGTGACGAGATTGAGTTGAAGCAGAAAAAGCTGAAGGAGAAAGCAGTGGTGATTCAAATTAAGGCAGCTCAGACAGGAGTGCAGGGAGCTTTAGTGCAGCAGATACTGCAGCAGCAAGGAACTGTTCTGTTCCAACCCCAGGTGAGAGGCAGAGGTTGTGGAACTAATATGAATTGTGGTCCAGATTTGAATACCGTAGTGGTTCAAAATGATGTGCAAGGGATTAAAAAGATATTGCCATGTCATCTTTGCTGAAACGTGGGACACTGGAAATGGGAGTGTCCGATGATGGTGCAGGATGGTGTTGTTCAGCAAAGTGGTGATGTCAATACATTTCCAACTGTAAAAGTCCCTAGAATGAGAGGACATAATCAGAATTTCCAGAATAATATGAATCAAGTGCAGAATATTCAACCCATGCAGCAGATGCAAATGCCACGTGCACAAATTACACAGTTGTAACCAATGCAGCAGCAGGTTCCTATGGTACCTAGACAGCAAATGCAAATACCTCAAGCCCCAATGGAACAGCAACAGATGATGCTTACTGAGCAGGTCACAGGTCAGAGACAAGACAGAAGTAGTGACACAGTGCACCAATTCCCATTACATAGTGAGAATGAAATAAACAACAAATGGATGTGTGAGAGTTCGGATGAGGAGCCATGCATGCTTGAAGCGCCCCTAGAGATAGATCAGAGAGGACCTTTAGTGAAAGGAAAGTTGATGGGTCATAGAGTCTCATTTCTAGTGGGCACAGGAGCTATGCGCTCTACAGTAAGAAGTGCAGAAGTTCCAAACTTACCTCTTTCAGGCAGGACATTTCAGGTTGTAGGAGTATCTAATATACATTTGATAAATCAGATCACAGATCCAGTACAGGTTGAGATTGGCAACTTCCAGGGACTGCATATGCTTGTAGTCTGTGACTCAAGTTCAGTATCTCTACTGGGAAGGGACTTGTTGTGCAAGATCAGATGTTTGATTAGTTGTTCAACTGCTGGAATAGAGGTTCAGACGAATAGTGATGATGAGGAAGAACAAGCTCCTGAAACTGAGAATTAAACCATTAATGAAGAGTACCCATTGATTGAGTTTTCCCCAATGTTTACTGTGAAAGAATTACATGCAGACTTGCAGGGAACAGTGCAGGAAAATGTGTGGGACCTGACAGGTAAAGAAGTGGGTTTGACCAAGGGAGTGGAGCCAATTAAAATCACTTTGTAGTTGAATGTAGTGTTCCCGCAGCTTCCACAGTATAATATGGCACAAGATGTTCTGATGAAAGTGGCACAGATAATTCGTCCCTTGTCTGAAGCAAGGGGTTTTGAAGGGAGTTTTTCAGCAGTCCATGAAATTAACCAATAATGGGCCTGAAGAAACCTTGTAGGAAAGTATGAATTGTGCAAGACTTGCGAAAAGTGAATGACATGGTGGTCAAGTGTTGCACCGTAGTGCCAAACACAGCAGTAATATTGTTTTATATTCCATACAATGCAGAATGGTGCACAGTAGTTTATTTGTCACAAGTTTTCTGTGCCTCTTCATGAGGATAGTCAGTTTATTTTCACTTTCAAATTACTAGAAAGAGTCTACAGCTGGTGCAGGCTTCCACCAGGGTACACAGTCACCGTCCTTGTTCAATCAGAACTTGAAATAGAATCTGGAGTCATTGGAATTGCCATACCAACCGACTCTGGTGTAGTACATCGACGACTTACTGATTGCATCCAAAACAAGGGACGAGTGTAAGTACAACTAGATTGCCTTGTTAAATCATTTGGGAAAAGTCAGACGTAAAGTGTACCTTTGAAATTGCAGTATTGTCAGAAGTCACTGAAAAATTTGGGACACCAAATTGAGAAAAGATGACAGTGATATTGCAGAGAAGTCCCCTGACTTCACAGAGAGATGTCAGAATGTTTCTGTGAATGTTAGGTTTTTGTCATCAATGGATTCCAAATGTTGCTGAGATTGCTAAACCATGTAAAATCAAGACTAGACAGTCTTGATATTCACCAAAGCTCACATTCTGAATTGCCCACATTCTGAATTGCCGGAAACATGATTTTAACAAACACTTTGGGCCCTGGCACTTACTCTTTTGCAAATTAGGTATTGCATTTCACATATAAAAACATGTTTGTCAACTAAATGGAATGAGAAAAATTGTGAGATTTTACACCAAAGAACACCCATCCCGAAAAAATTTTTTTACACCCCCTGCGTGATGAAAAGGTGAACAATGAGCTAAATAATCTTCTATTGCTACTTTTTGTTGTGCACATCTCAAACCTAAATGATATAAGAATGAACCTGTGAGACAGGAAATGAAGTTTATATAATTGAGATTACTTGATTACTGCAGTAATTCGCCATTCATTTGCCACCCATACATTTCCCTACATGTTACCTTCATAACTGAAATGTCCCTAGAGAAACAGTCAAGGGCAGCCCCTCCACTATGGCAGAGGAAAGTCACCCCACTGCTAATAAGGCAGTAGAAAAATACAATGATAATACATTAATATTGTTTAATTTTTCTGTTATCTAGGGTAGGGCCAGCATCCTCCACATTAGGAGGGAGGTGGAGTAGTGATGCACTCTAAATGCGCATGTCAGTTTGGCTGGCCATCTGTGGCAGGCCAAACTGAGATGCGCACCCTATAGCTCCCTACCCAGCTGTAATCCACAGCTGGGTGGAGACCAAGTGCAGGTTCCCACTTCCCTGCTGAGCGGCTTTTCAGTCCACTCAGGCTAATCCCAGTGCTTCTCTTGTGCTGTTCAACAGCATGAGAGAAGCATCTGAATTGGGTGGGGAGGGGAGCAAAGGAAGCGCCGAGGTGGCAGAGCAACACAAGCGAGGCGGCGGGAGCAGCAGAGGCGAGACGGCAGGCAAGTGCTTTTATTTTTTTATTATTCCCTCCCATCTTCCCACCCACCACTTCGCATGCTGCCCTACCAGCACTGCCTGCTATCAGCCACTACTGGACATAGTAAGAGTGGGATATTCCTGTTAGAGTTGTTCCCAATTAGGCTGGAAATCGTGGCTGAATCAGGAATTTATACAAATGTTCAATGGAAATCTAAGCTGCCTCTGGAATTTATGGCTTATCATTCATCCAGCTGAATCATTATGGCGATTGGGAGCCTCTGACACGACCCCAGTAGCCGAAATAGACAAGAGACACAATGGCACAATGTTATCATGTTGTGACAAATATAGAAAATAAGTAGACAATAAAACTTAAGGTATCATTATGAGTACCATGAGAAACTTGAATAAAAAGAAAATGGCATGATAAATGCTGTTACTCCATGGTGTCGGGTCAGAGTTTGTGCCGGATTGCAATGTTTTCGCTGCACAATGGAGAGTAATATCTGTTACTGGAATTACCAGGCATTAGTCAGTGCCGCATTGTGATGGGTATGGAGATTTCGCCATGAATTACATGGAGGAAGTTGCACGGTCAAATGTAATGTGCGTGGAACCCATAACTTAAAAGCAAGAGCAAATACTACTTGAACCCCATTTTAATAGTTCCACGGTGCTTCGAACTAGCTTTCTTTTCCACTTTGTCGAAGGTTACCAGTCCCTGTATTTATGTTTGTTTCGACTATAAATGCCACTGTACTAAATAGGCAAGACTGAAAACAACGCTATCCATTGTGTTACAGATGGACACGCAACGCCTATTAAGCGCGCCGCTACACAAATAATGTTTTCCCATTCTAAACATGTCTCCAGCTTTGCACTGTTCCTCTTTTTGCCATAGCTAAAATGATGCGACTTCCGGTTGTGTCTAACAGTGCCAAAACACTGTTGTTTAAAGTGTCACATCCAGGAATATGAAGATTGAGGGTTTGCTTTTTTCACAACGAGGCATATGTTCGGAAATCTGAGTGCAATCCTTTGTGCGGTGAATTTGCCAAGCTGCCTGCGACATTTCAACCTAAAGTTGTTTGACAGTTTTTGCAGGCATTACAAATCTTAAGGCACCCTTTAAAAGGAGTGCGGATGCTAACCTTAGTGTAATGACTAAATTACACCTTTTCCACCCCACCTCCACTTTTATGTAGTGTTCAGCCGGGTGCATAATTAATTGCTGGCATGTTCCACCCCCGAGGACATCCAGAGATTGTAAAGTGCTTTGATCTCTTGTATAAAACCTCAGTCTCCCACTGGACAGTTGCCAGTAACGCAATAAAGCATAATAATAATCCCTTCTCCTTCAGAGTTCTTTTGATTGAGATGTGTCATGTCACAGGGCCAAATAGCGCTCAACCCCTTTGAGGACCTTGTGTTAGACAGTCTAATTACAGTACCCTGTCAAGAAAGAGAGCCTTTTAAAGGTGGCGTCCAAGGAAAAACCTTTTAGGTGTACAGCCCAAGAAGTAATACATGACAGGCACAAGCAGACATTTCACTCAAAATTCGTTCTTTATTAGGAATACACTCGTGACTTACGCAGTTACTAAAACAGCAGGGAAGCACAATCTCTTAGGCATCTGCCAAGCAGCACACTCCTAACTTCTCTTTCTAATCTTTGTGAGACTTCACTGTTAAAAAAATTGCAAGTAAAGATTGATCTGTTTGTTTGGAATGTTTTCCTCTGGTTCTGAATAATTATGATTTGCTACTAGCATGCTTTGTGTGTGTTGGAGAAATCACTTTCACTGGTGGGAGCTTAAGGTCCCTTTAAGTAACAGTGAACCTTTATTGTTGTCATTATAATGCATATGTGATAGGAAAGTTTTGTCACCAGTTGTCTGTTGCAGGTTATTACTGGTGGCTATTGATGTGGCAATGCTCCCATACCTTAGACGTTGTGAGGAAAGGTGATCTGCAGGTATTCAAACACTGTCTCGGTGCACCATCGTGTGTGACAGGGACACTTGATCGGGAAGCACCCTCCATCGGACAATCCCTGCTGGATGAGGGGTTCCTATACTGTCATCTGACCTGCAGTTCTCCACGGGTGCCAACAAATCTGCGATATTGTTTAAGAATATGGCAGAGCAGCACCTCTGAAAGTGCCCAGCATAAGTGTACTTGGGAGAGGAAGATATAGGAGCGACGGAGGGCAGGATGTAGGAGAGATTTAACAATAAACCTCAGGTTTCAATGACCATTGAAAAGGCGTCAAGAAACTCCTTAGTGGATTACAGTTTTTAGACGATTTGATGAAGAGTGTTGTTATGGTTTGAGTGAGGAGTGATTTCAGTATGATCTGACTGATGATGCTTTTGTCATACTGCTGTATGCATACAGGCCCGTATTTATACTTTTTGACGCTAAACTGCGCTAACGCAGTTTAGCGTCAAAAAGTTTAGCGCCAGCTAACGCCATTCTGAAGCGCCATGCGGGCGCCGTATTTATTGAATGGCGTTAGCCGGCGCTAGCAGACCGGCGCTGCCTGGTGTGCGTGGAAAAAAACCACGTACACCAGGCAGCGCCGGCGTAGGGAAAAATGGCGTTAGGGCGTCTTAAAATGGGGCAAGTCAGGTTGAGGCAAATAAATCGCCTCCACCCGATTTGCGCCATTTTTTACGACGCCCAGACGCCATTTACATGACTCCTGTCTTAGTAAAGACAGGAGTCATGCCCCCTTGCCCAATGGCCATGCCCAGGGGACTTCTGTCCCCTGGGCATGGTCATTGGGCATTGTGGCATGTAGGGGGGCACAAATCAGGCCCCCCTATGCCAAAAAAAATAAAAAATTATACTTACCTGAACTTACCTGAATGTCCCTGGGATGGGTCCCTCCATCCTTGGGTGTCCTCCTGGGGTGGGCAAGGGTGGCAGGGGGGGTCCCTGGGGGCATGGGAGGGCAGCTGTGGGCTCATTTTGAGCCCACAGGTCCCTTAACGCCTGCCCTGACCCAGGCGTTAAAAAGAGGCGCAAATGCGGGGTTTTTTGCCCCGCCCACTCCCGGGCGTGATTTTTGCCCGGGAGTATAAATACGACGCATTTGCGTCGCAGTCATTTTTTGGGACGGGAACGCCTACCTTGCATCTCATTAACGCAAGGAAGGTGTTCACGCAAAAAAATGACGCTCATTCATCATACTTTGGTGCTAGACGCGTCTAACGCCAAAGTATAAATATGGCGTTAGTTTTGCGCCGAATTTGCGTCGAAAAAAACGACGCAAATTTGGCGCAAACGGAGTATAAATATGCCCCACAATGTCCAACTAAGAGTGCTCCATGTCTGACAGTGGAAGGGTCTCTGTGTGAGATCTGAACTGAATAACTCCGGGACCCTATTACACATAGCCTGCACTTTTCCTGTTTTCTCTATGGCACACCTTTGAATATGCACGTCATGGGCAAAAAGGGAAAGTGCACCCTATGATAGTGAATATGCTGCCTCCAGGGCAGCCGCAAACTCATGTTGTCCTGAGGGCAGCACATTCAAGTGAAATACTTAGCTGTTGCTTCAAAGCCCCTCCATGTTTCACTGTGCAGGTGGCAACCTGTGGGCTCTTTAAAGAGGGATTGAAGATCTGTTTGTAGGTGGGTGCAGTGAGTGAGTGCACTCACCTGCAAGGTGATCTGAGGGGTCCGTAGGACCCCTTTTCCCCCTCCTGAGGGCTGCTGGAAAATGGGGCGCACTGATAGTGTGCCACTTTTTGTGGAGCACTTTCAGTGTGTCTCCTGACAGCTTCTTTGCTTTTTCGCCAGCATCCATATTTTGGTGCAGGCACAGAGGTAAAGACATTTACATGGGGCCACACCCCCATGCCAATGAGGGAACCCCCTCTTGAAAAAGCACTGGCACCCATGTAGTGCCATGTGTAACAGGGGCCGTACAAGCATCTGCAGCCCCTTCTGTAATACCAAAGTGTCCCCAGGGTGCACAAATCGGGCGCATATGCCTGTTGCACCACAGGGCACTTTCTTTAGTACGACCCCAGGAGCACCTGTGAGGTACTGTGTTAAGAGCATATCCATGAAATCCCTGTATCTGTCCAAGGTGACTAATGCTACTTAAAAATATGAACAGAGTGTGGTCAATCTGTCATCTTAATCAATTAAATATCCAAACATAGTACACATATTGGCAAGAAGGTGTGACTATAAGGCGAGTGCAAAATTGTCACTATGCCCACGCAATTCCTACATTTTTGCACACTATACTTGCTCCAGGAGCTGGTTCGAGGAGAAAATGTCCTACAGAAGACTGCTTTGTGCTGAAAATTTGACAGTGAAGAAATTCTGTCTTCAATCTAGCCCCCTTGCTAGCATACAAAGTAACTTTTGAATGGAAGATGTGCCCTCGTGTTAAATCTTTACTCGAGAAATTACAAACTGTACTTTGTGAAATTTAGACATTCATTTTAATTAAGTTTTGTGAGCTGACATGCATGTTTTAAAAATATTATAATACTTCACACACCTCTAGCTAGGATACATAAATCTGGCCCTTTGGTATATAACAAAAAAAAACGCTCTACCCTTTCCCAAAATACTGTCAAAAGGAGAAATAAATGGAACCCTGCTTTATCTTCTGGTAAGGGGGATGGCAGAAATCAGTAAAAAAAAAAAAATTATGTTAGACAGCATGGCAACCATACCCACCAATGGGATGCTTCATCTTAGCTCTACAGCAATCCTACTATCAATAGTCCATGTACAAAAAAAACACATCATCACAAGAAATTCCTAGTGGTGAACTGGATGATTAATTTGTTTGTAAAGCAGGGTCGGACCGTGGTTAATCCATTCCTCTCACTAGCAATAGGCCCAGCTACAAAAGTTGGTAGTCTTTTTGTGGGTAAACGTGGTGGAAGGCTGGGTGGTAATTTTGTGGATCCTTGCAGATTCTGGAAGTTCATGCCACAGAAATGCACGGAAAATGCATGATTTTAGACAGAGTTTGAGGTTTGCAGGGCTTTGTGGGTAAGAACAATTTAGAAGCACCGCTTGACCTCCCTGGGTGTCTATTTATTAGAAATGTCTGGGTTTTGTAGGTTTCCCTAGGTGGCAATCGAGTCCAGACCCAATTATTGCAGACACTGACATTGACAAAAAAGGTGTTTTTTTTAAACTGGAGATGCTGATGTCTCAACATTGATTTTGGATGCCTTTCTTGTCACAGGTGCTATGTTCCCCCACAGGAGTTGGGGTAGTGGTTTTAACAGGACACATGGGGGAATGTTGGGAGGTAGGAATGTTGTGGATCCCTTCCAATTCCAGAAGTTCCTGTCACAGAAATGTAAAGAAAATGTATGATTTGAGGCAAGGTTTGAGGTTTGCAAGGCATGTGGGTAAGAAAATGTTCATGCAATGCACACCACCCTAGACTCCCCTGGTGCATAGTTTTCAGAAATGTCTGGATTTGCTAGGTTTCCATAGGTGGCGGCCGAGCCCTTGCCCAATTACCACAAACCTACTCTGTTACTGATGTCTCCAGATTGAATTTTGGGACTTGTTTGTGCTATAGGTGCTAGTCCCACCCACGCAAGTTGGGCACCATTTTTATCAGGGGACATGTGGGAACACTTAGGCCCATATTCATACTTTTTTAGCGCCGCATTTGCGCCACTTTTTGACGCAAAAGCAGCGCACACTTACAAAATACAATTGTATTTTGTACGGGTGCGCCGCTTTTGCGTCAAAACATTACGCAAATGCGGCGCTAAAAAAGTATAAATATGGGCCTTAGTGTAAGGACATTTGCAGATCCCCACAGATTCTGGAACCTTGCATCACAGAAATGTGAGGAAAATATGTGTTTTTAACAAAAGTTTTAGGATTAGTATGAAAAGTTAGTGGGATCCTCACAAGTCATATGGTCCTGGACTCCCAAGTGTGTCTAGGTTTCAGAAATGTCTAGGTTCCGTAGGTATCCACAGATGGCAGCCAGTGCATAGCATGGTAGTGCACATCGTAGAGCACCTCTATCCCTCTTTTAAATTTTTTAGCTCTGGTGTCTATTGGATTTTTTGTCCTCCACAGGGCTAGGTGAGGGGGCAGCAAGACTGTTGCTCAATTTTGTGGAGTGGGGCATAGCCCTAACAGTGGAGAGGCCACCCCACCCCTTTGTATTTAATTTTATATGAACCTCTCTTGTCTATTGGGCATTCTGCCCTTCTTGGGGGCACATTGGGGGTAATCATTCCCATCCACACATCCTACTATGGTTGCCTTTTCCTCTGAAGTGAAAAGGAGGTGTCAATTGAAAGCTGAGTTTCTCAGCTTTCAAACAACAACATTCTATCAGCACTGTTCCCTGGGAATGTATTGAACTGGGCAATTCTGAGCCCCTTTGTGCTTCTACGGTAACCACGGACTGGTTTTCTGAGTATCAGCCTGCCAATGATGTGATTGTGTCACGGAGGAGATTGTACAATTGCGAGAGAGACACACCTTCCAGGGCAGGAGATAGAGAGTCTTCTGCTCCAACCCAGAGGGGAGTGACAAGGCAGGGGCACCAGAGCAAAGCACAGCAGCTGCTGATCCAGTAGCTGGCCTATGGATGCAAGCTCTAAGTTCATAGTGCCCGATTGAGTGCGTTATGGACATGGTAGTCACGTCCATTTCATGCTATGGGTTAAGCTGGAACACATGTTTACATGGGCTGCCATTTTCATTGCTAATGTGAGGAAGTTTCAATCATTGCCATCTGTATTAGAATGGATCCTCCATCAGAACTGATCTTTTTAAATTTCAAAATGGTGGATTGGCAAAATGCTCTTGAGGGTTATCCCAGATGCTGAAGTAAACTATCATTTGGTGTCACAAAAACAGTTACCAAAACAATTTTTAGGTGAGTTTTCTCTTTACTTTCTTCATCTGTGTTTCTTTCAAAGCTCAGAAAAACCACTTTCATCCACAAAAGAGGATTTTAGCAAGGTGGCAAAATGTTGCCTAATAGCATGTGTTAACAATGTTTTCAGTGCATACTTTTCCAAAGCTGTCTAGTTGTAAATTCTTTTATAGTTGATGTTATAGAGAAAACCTTATACCAAAAAATGCACCGTAATGTTATTTCAAATAGACCAATATCACATGATTAGGAAAAAGATTAGCCCTTAACCAACAAACTTGAAGTTTGAGTGTTTCATTTTTACATAAAATTCCCGATCACTCTAGATGTGTCAAAGGATCGACCAAACCTTGACTAAGTAGAAATAGGCTAATGTCGAACGTCATACATAAATACATGTGAGGGGTGCATGAACTCGGAGTACTCTCTGGTTAGTCCCCTCTACATATGTCATTGGTGAGTGTAACTTGGGGATTTGATTTGGGACCATGAATATGGATATTGGTTTCTCCTACTCAACTGAAGAATTGTGTGTTGGATATTGCAAGTAGAAACAGCCCTGAAGAAATCAGTGGGAAATCTGACCAGCTATGAAATACGTGTTGGGTAGAGCTGTGATGAATTTGTGTATCAAGGACATGATCTACAGATCTTGTGAATAAATCACAAGAGGGTTTAAAAAAACTTCATATCTTTCACTCATCTGTAGTGCTGGAAGATTATATATTATGTTCGCAATTTGTCCTGTTTGAGAGGTTTATGGTGTGTTCCCTCACCCTGAAGCACCCGGTTATTTGTAGAATTTAGTTTGTGATTTGTGTGCACCATCCGTTTCCTGCGTTATTTAATTAATTATTCAAAATGAATCCCGCCTTAGTATCAGTCCTACCATAATAACAGAAGTGAAAAGTAGCTGATTAATCAACTAAAATCACTTTGTGTCAAATTCAAACTTGATGTGCCATAAGGTATGCCAAAGTTCTTTATTGTGTTGTAACTATCATTCTCCTCTGCCTTTCCAATTCTCCTGTAATGAAAGAAGCCCCAGTGAAGGAAAAAACATAACTCACATACAGTAAAAGAAAGTGTGATCATGAGCCGAACATAAGACAATGAATGCAAGGGAAACATTGGGCGATTTGGACGAATTCAAAAAATGTATTGTGTCTTGTTGTTCAGGGTTCCTCAGCAGGATATTAGTTTCCCATCTTGATATATAAACCCCAAAACAACAAAACAATTAAGTCATGGTAAGGTTTCCATCTGATGTACAGGCAATAAAGTTGATGGTATAGTACATATGTTATATTTCTGGCTAATATTCAAGCATTTCAACCCTGAATTGCTGTTTATTGTTAATGGCTCCATAGCAGGTGATCATCATTTGGTGATAGACTGTTTGAAGTTCCAGCTCACGTCTGTTTTCAACAAAATGTTCAGAAGAAAGAATTCTTAACAAACAGATATGCAGAAAAAGTGAGTAACTCTCTACCTTTACTTCTTGACTCGATGAACGTATCCTAAGAAAATTTAGGTACATCCTATGAAAAATTAAACCTTTGAAATTTTCCTGAAACCGCTGTTGAATAGATAATGTTGAAGTGAATAGCGTTTTATGACCACAACTCACAACTAATATGTAGGTTAACGTAACTGGATCCAAGTGCAGCAAACATTATAGATAATTATGACAAGCATTTGCAATGCAATGGGTCTCACATTTACTCGAGTTAGAGCTATGAGTATTGTAAATTCCTAACTGGACTTTTCTTGCCACTTAAATTGAAAATGAAAAGTAAAACAGTTGACGTAAGTGGGCCGATTCAAAGTGCAATGGCCCCCCATGAGCAGGAGCTGGAGAGCGATGGAGAGACACGAAAATAAAAAGAAGTTCACTCGCTGTCAAATGTATCTGCAATCGTGCAATTATCCATGTAACAGGGGCAGTCTGCAAGGCGATAACAAAACCGCCCCAAGGAGAAGCAAACGTAAAGCATTTGCCAGTGATAACAAAGGATTTTTTAAAGCAAGCCAACGAACAAGTGAAAATGATGCGGGTGCGGTGGGCATGCTTAAAAGCCCACAATGCTTACTAGAGGTCAAAGCGCTTGCGCCCTCGACCTAAAAATAGGTATGCTAACTAAAGAGAAGTAATCAAAGGTATCCCTATTGAGTCTCAGAAGAGAAGTGTCCTTTAACAACTAATGACAGTGCAGCAGTTGGTAGTCTCCAGGAACATTCAAATATCATGTCATGGGAAGAGAGGACTGAGACCCTTGTGAAATAGCACCTTGCAAATAATATACACAGATCATATAAAACATTTAATAGGCTATTCAATAGACTAAGGAAAGAACGCATCATATGCAATCGCTAAGTAAATGAAATGTTAAGTAAAACCTATATTAGATAGTAGGTTTGGACAAAAGCAGTAACAAATGGTTCATGTCAAATTTAAAATTCACCTACGTGGTTTAACACTTCTGTGTTCCTCCTGAAACCAACACTACGCCCTTAGTTAAGCAGCATCATTTTATGTCCATGTAGCATAACAAGAATTATAGAGCATAAATCTAACCAAAAATTAATTTTTTTGTAGTTTTGTATAGCTGCCAGCCTGGTAAATCTAAAACTGAGCAAGGTACAGGCCGCAAGTGGTAAGGATGCTATGAATAGATGGGGCTGGTGGGCATGGTTAGAAGTATTCAAAGTCACCAACTGTGAACGAAAAGTTCAACATCTAGAAAAGGTTGATATCAACACTTTATGATGCCATTAGGCAATATCTGTGAACGTCTCTATGTCTCCATGAAACACAAAGGTGTTCTGTTGTGCCAAAATTGCATCATTTTTTTAATGCAAATTCGGTGGAAATCTATCTCCATATTTATATTTTGACATCTAATGTCAAAATATCAGAGTTTGCACCATTTTTTGGATGTGCCCACCTACCTTGCATCAATGAGAAGCAAAATCTAAAAAATGGTGCTACCCCCAGGGCCCCATATTTGTCTCCCCATGCTAAAATGATGCACAGGTGGGAGGAGGGGCTAAATATTGGTGCCAAGCTTGCTCTGCACCATTATTTAATGCCTCGGTCAGATCAGGCATTAGGGGACCTGTGGACCCATTCAATGATTAAACACCATGGAATGGGTCCACAAGTGCCCTCCCCAAGCCGCATGAACACCCCAACACCCACCAGAGGGACACCAGAGGATGGAGGACACCATCCCAGGTAAGTCCAAGTAAGTAGGTTTTATTTTAATTTTTTTTTGCCATCGGGGTGCAATGATCATGTCCGGGGACACTTGTCCCCTGTGCTGGCCATTGGGGTGGTGGGCATGACTCCTGTCTTTCCTATGACAGGAGTCATATTTTTGGTGGTTGTGTGCCAGGAAATGGTGCTAGTCTGGTTAGAGGCATTTTTTGCCTCTAACCAGACTAGCGTCATTTTCTGACGCACCACCCACTCCTTCCCTACCGCCACCACCCAGCTAGAGTCTTCTTCTAAGATGCTAGCCCAAGTTTAGCGCCAGCTTGGGCCATTCAATAAATGCGGCCCCTGGCTGGCGTTGTTAAATAATGCAAGTCGGCACAAAACTTTTTGCCGGAAAACTGCGTTAGCGCAGTTTTGTGGCAAAAAGGAGAAATATGGGTCAAAATTTATAAGCTGATTTGTAGCACAGATATTTTCTGCTTAAAGAACCAAACAAGCTATTCCAAAAGATTGTGAGTATTCCAAATGGGTTTAAGAGTGATAAAGGCCACATAAATGATCCACATATGTCGTAAAAATGCTTTTTGGTCAAAACAAACCCATCTTGCATAATTTCCTAACCCTTATCGCTCTCAAAAAGGAATCATAAAGTTAATCGATCTCATCTGTAAATATGTATAACCATATACATTGTACAAAAGCCATGCAATGCACATAAGAAAGATTCATATAAATGAATGCCCTTGTTATGAGGTCTCTGTTAAACCATATTAGGCCATAAATAGAAGATACCAGTTGAATCAAGATTTCAAGGTTTGCTGTAGCTCCACAAATCTGTGAGGTGTCACCTGGTGCCCCCTTTGCTGATAGCAAATAGGACCTTTGGGTGAAACACTGGGGAAGAATGGGGCTTTAGCTGGGAATCAGGACTGGAATTACCGGTTCAGCTGTAATTAATATTTTCAAAGGTAACTTTCTAGATCCTAAATGTCATCTTCTGCAACTCTGCTTCCCCCTCTGAGTTCTGAACTGCCCTTGGTATCGGCAACTCTGGAGTTAGTGGGGCAGACAATAGGAATCTCATAATGTGACACACAGAGAGTATCCACACGCGTCTAATTCAGGCAATCCTTATTTTTGCAACCCAAATGAATGGGGAGTGAGAGGTAGTAAAGTGTTATTTAGTACCTGCTCCCGTACTACTATGAGAAACAAAAATAAGTATTTTAACCCTGTCCTTTTCTGCAGGGAACTAATGTATCTTTTAAGCAGGAGGAGGATTACGTATTAATCCAGCACTTTTTCTGTACCATGTTTTGCCTTTTTTTTAAAAACCCAATTTGATCGCTGGTTTGTTCTCTATCACAGGTAAATGATTTTTCCGAGTGGGAGGCCAATGAAGAGTTAAAATTGGGTAGTGGTTGGCTTGGAATTTATTTTTAATAAATAGCTTCTCTAGTACATGATTTAAAAAGATGAATTATGGGCAGTTAGGATCCTCAAGTCATATGCTCACTGTCAAATCAGTCAACATGTTTCTGCCCTCTGTAAATGCCTTGTAAATCCACCTTCCCTAGATCCATGTCAACCCCTGAAAGCTTCATATTTTGAAAAAAGAATGAGGAGTAGGGACGTGTTTGCTGGCTCTGAGTGTAAACAGGTGATTTAAAGTGTATTCACCTATGCACGAATTGGGATCACTTCCATAGAGCAGGCTCAGTTAGACCAGGAAGAAATAGGGGTTGTAGTAAAATCAGATAAAATGATTGTTGATTCAGTTATATTATAGAGAAGTAAAGATCAAATGCAATCATTGCTTTCAATATAATTACAAGACTATAGCTCTCATTTAAAATAAAAAAGGAGTACCCATGTGGTATTACTGCACCAAGAATTACACAGAAAGCACTTACTGGTAATTCAGATGCACAGTAATACTAGGCTTTCAGATTCACACAAAAATGCCACCTGAGAAATAGGGCATTGCCACAGGAATTGGTGTTTCCACATTGATCCCTGGGTACCCTCTCATTTTTGAGTCACTTTCCACACAGGCATTTCAGCAGCATTACTAGGAGCATGTTCAGTTAACATAGGTATAGCAGAAAGACTATCACTGACCCAAGGGTAGGTCGCTCCCCCTGCCGCTGCAGCTCCTCCAGGTTCCTGAGTTCCTGAGACCCACCCCACAGTAAGTACCCCCCACCTCCCAGCCCCTCGTTCTGCCCCGCGCTACTCACCCTCTCTCCTGCTCCTGCTTCTTTTCCTCTTTCCTTCTTCTCTGTTCTTCCTCCTCGCTCCTCGTCTGTATTCTTCTTCTGTACTCCTCTTCTCCCCGTCTTCTCTCCTCTTCTCTTCTTCCTCATCTTCTGCTGTGGTATTCTGCACCCTGTTTCTTCGTTTTTTGTATCTCCCTCCGTGTTCTTCTGTGTTCTTCTGTGTTCCTCTGTCTTCTTCTGTCTTCCTCTGTCTTCTTCTGTCTTCCTCTGTGTTTTTCTGTCTTCCTCGGTGTTCTTCTGTCTCCCTCTGTGTTCTTCTGTATTCTTCTCTGTTCTTCTGTCTTCCTCTGTCTTCTTCTGTCTTCCTCTGTGTTCTTCTGTATTCTTCTCTGCTCTTCTGTACTCCTCTCTGTTCTTCTGTGTTCTTCTGTGTTCTTCTGTGTGTCTTCTGCTCTTCCGGTCTTCAGTCCTTCCGGTCTTCTGTTCTTCTTTTCTTCTGTTCTTCTTTTCTTCTTGTCTTCTTGTCTTCTGCCTTCGGCTCTTCTGCCTCCTCCGTCCTCTTCTCCCCGCGCCTGCCCTCCTGCTCCTGCCTCATCCCCCTCCCCCACTCGCATCCACCCCTCTATCTCCCCTATCTAACCCGTTCACTTTCTACCTCCCTCACTCCTCCTATCTACCTATCTCTCCATCTCTCTATCCCACTATCCAACTCCCTCACTCTCCACCTCCTCCTATCTTCCTATCTTCCTATCTCTCTATCTTTTTCCCTATCTATCGATTTCTCTATCTACCTTTTCTCTCTACCTATTTCTCTATCTCTCCCCCCCTCCCGCCACCCCCTCTATTACCTATCTTCCTATCCCCTCACTCTACCTCTCACCCTCACCCACCTCTACAACCCCCCCTCCCCTATCTTCACAACCCTACACCTATCTTTCTCCCTAATCTCCTAAACCTCCTAACACTCTCCCCCCTCCACCCTTAAACCCCCCTCCCCCAGCTCTTCTCACTCTACCTGTCCCCCCCTCCCTCGCGCTTTCCCGCGGCGACCTCCTGCACGCCCCCGCCCCCCAGCTCCCATTCGCCCCCAGCTGACCCCTCCCCCCCCTCCTACCTCATATGGCGGCCGCTGCGCGACAGTGGTAGCGACCCTTGACCCAAGGGTAGGTCGCTCCCCCTGCCGCTGCAGCTCCTCCAGGTTCCTGAGACCCACCCCTCAGTAAGTACCCCCCACCTCCCAGCCCCTCGTTCTGCCCCGCGCTACTCACCCTCTCTCCTGCTCCTGCTTCTTTTCCTCTTTCCTTCTTCTCTGTTCTTCCTCCTCGCTCCTCGTCTGTATTCTTCTTCTGTACTCCTCTTCTCCCCGTCTTCTCTCCTCTTCTCTTCTTCCTCATCTTCTGCTGTGGTATTCTGCACCCTGTTTCTTCGTTTTTTGTATCTCCCTCCGTGTTCTTCTGTGTTCTTCTGTGTTCCTCTGTCTTCTTCTGTCTTCCTCTGTCTTCTTCTGTCTTCCTCTGTGTTTTTCTGTCTTCCTCGGTGTCCTTCTGTCTCCCTCTGTGTTCTTCTGTATTCTTCTCTGTTCTTCTGTCTTCCTCTGTCTTCTTCTGTCTTCCTGTGTTCTTCTGTATTCTTCTCTGCTCTTCTGTACTCCTCTCTGTTCTTCTGTGTTCTTCTGTGTTCTTCTGTGTGTCTTCTGCTCTTCCGGTCTTCTGCTCTTCCGGTCTTCAGTCCTTCCGGTCTTCTGCTCTTCTGTTCTTCTTTTCTTCTGTTCTTCTTTTCTTCTTGTCTTCTTGTCTTCTGCCTTCGGCTCTTCTGCCTCCTCCGTCCTCTTCTCCCCGCGCCTGCCCTCCTGCCTCATCCCCCTCCCCCACTCGCATCCCCCCCTCTATCTCCCCTATCTAACCCGTTCACTTTCTACCTCCCTCACTCCTCCTATCTACCTATCTCTCCATCTCTCTATCCCACTATCCAACTCCCTCACTCTCCACCTCCTCCTATCTTCCTATCTTCCTATCTCTCTATCTTTTTCCCTATCTATCGATTTCTCTATCTACCTTTTCTCTCTACCTATTTCTCTATCTTTCCCCCCCTCCCGCCACCCCCTCTATTACCTATCTTCCTATCCCCTCACTCTACCTCTCACCCTCACCCACCTCTACAACCCCCCCTCCCCTATCTTCACAACCCTACACCTATCTTTCTCCCTAATCTCCTAAACCTCCTAACACTCTCCCCCTCCACCCTTAAACCCCCCTCCCCCAGCTCTTCTCACTCTACCTGTCCCCCCCCCTCCCTCGCGCTTTCCCGCCGCGACCTCCTGCACGCCCCCGCCCCCCAGCTCCCATTCGCCCCCAGCTGACCCCTCCCCCCCCTCCTACCTCATATGGCGGCCGCTGCGCGACAGTGGTAGCGACCCTTGACCCAAGGGTAGGTCGCTCCCCCTGCCGCTGCAGCTCCTCCAGGTTCCTGAGCTCCTGAGACCCACCCCACAGTAAGTACCCCCACTTCCCAGCCCCTCGTTCTGCCCCGCGCTACTCACCCTCTCTCCTGCTCCTGCTTCTTTTCCTCTTTCCTTCTTATCTGTTCTTCCTCCTCGCTCCTCGTCTGTATTCTTCTTCTGTACTCCTCTTCTCCCCGTCTTCTCTCCTCTTCTCTTCTTCCTCATCTTCTGCTGTGGTATTCTGCACCCTGTTTCTTCGTTTTTTGTATCTCCCTCCGTGTTCTTCTGTGTTCTTCTGTGTTCCTCTGTCTTCTTCTGTCTTCCTCTGTCTTCTTCTGTCTTCCTCTGTGTTTTTCTGTCTTCCTCGGTGTTCTTCTGTCTCCCTCTGTGTTCTTCTGTATTCTTCTCTGTTCTTCTGTCTTCCTCTGTCTTCTTCTGTCTTCCTCTGTGTTCTTCTGTATTCTTCTCTGCTCTTCTGTACTCCTCTCTGTTCTTCTGTGTTCTTCTGTGTGTCTTCTGCTCTTCCGGTCTTCTGCTCTTCCGGTCTTCAGTCCTTCCGGTCTTCTGTTCTTCTTTTCTTCTGTTCTTCTTTTCTTCTTGTCTTCTTGTCTTCTGCCTTCGGCTCTTCTGCCTCCTCCGTCCTCTTCTCCCCGCGCCTGCCCTCCTGCTCCTGCCTCATCCCCCTCCCCCACTCGCATCCCCCCCTCTATCTCCCCTATCTAACCCGTTCACTTTCTACCTCCCTCACTCCTCCTATCTACCTATCTCTCCATCTCTCTATCCCACTATCCAACTCCCTCACTCTCCACCTCCTCCTATCTTCCTATCTTCCTATCTCTCTATCTTTTTCCCTATCTATCGATTTCTCTATCTACCTTTTCTCTCTACCTATTTCTCTATCTCTCCCCCCCTCCCGCCACCCCCTCTATTACCTATCTTCCTATCCCCTCACTCTACCTCTCACCCTCACCCACCTCTACAACCCCCCCTCCCCTATCTTCACAACCCTACACCTATCTTTCTCCCTAATCTCCTAAACCTCCTAACACTCTCCCCCCTCCACCCTTAAACCCCCCTCCCCCAGCTCTTCTCACTCTACCTGTCCCCCCCTCCCTCGCGCTTTCCCGCGGCGACTTCCTGCACGCCCCCGCCCCCCAGCTCCCATTCGCCCCCAGCTGACCCCTCCCCCCCCTCCTACCTCATATGGCGGCCGCTGCGCGACAGTGGTAGCGACCCTTGACCCAAGGGTAGGTCGCTCCCCCTGCCGCTGCAGCTCCTCCAGGTTCCTGAGACCCACCCCACAGTAAGTACCCCCCACCTCCCAGCCCCTCGTTCTGCCCCGCGCTACTCACCCTCTCTCCTGCTCCTGCTTCTTTTCCTCTTTCCTTCTTCTCTGTTCTTCCTCCTCGCTCCTCGTCTGTATTCTTCTTCTGTACTCCTCTTCTCCCCGTCTTCTCTCCTCTTCTCTTCTTCCTCATCTTCTGCTGTGGTATTCTGCACCCTGTTTCTTCGTTTTTTGTATCTCCCTCCGTGTTCTTCTGTGTTCTTCTGTGTTCCTCTGTCTTCTTCTGTCTTCCTCTGTCTTCTTCTGTCTTCCTCTGTGTTTTTCTGTCTTCCTCGGTGTCCTTCTGTCTCCCTCTGTGTTCTTCTGTATTCTTCTCTGTTCTTCTGTCTTCCTCTGTCTTCTTCTGTCTTCCTCTGTGTTCTTCTGTATTCTTCTCTGCTCTTCTGTACTCCTCTCTGTTCTTCTGTGTTCTTCTGTGTTCTTCTGTGTGTCTTCTGCTCTTCCGGTCTTCTGCTCTTCCGGTCTTCAGTCCTTCCGGTCTTCTGCTCTTCTGTTCTTCTTTTCTTCTGTTCTTCTTTTCTTCTTGTCTTCTTGTCTTCTGCCTTCGGCTCTTCTGCCTCCTCCGTCCTCTTCTCCCCGCGCCTGCCCTCCTGCTCCTGCCTCATCCCCCTCCCCCACTCGCATCCCCCCCTCTATCTCCCCTATCTAACCCGTTCACTTTCTACCTCCCTCACTCCTCCTATCTACCTATCTCTCCATCTCTCTATCCCACTATCCAACTCCCTCACTCTCCACCTCCTCCTATCTTCCTATCTTCCTATCTCTCTATCTTTTTCCCTATCTATCGATTTCTCTATCTACCTTTTCTCTCTACCTATTTCTCTATCTCTCCCCCCCTCCCGCCACCCCCTCTATTACCTATCTTCCTATCCCCTCACTCTACCTCTCACCCTCACCCACCTCTACAACCCCCCCTCCCCTATCTTCACAACCCTACACCTATCTTTCTCCCTAATCTCCTAAACCTCCTAACACTCTCCCCCCTCCACCCTTAAACCCCCCTCCCCCAGCTCTTCTCACTCTACCTGTCCCCCCCCTCCCTCGCGCTTTCCCGCCGCGACCTCCGGCACGCCCCCGCCCCCCAGCTCCCATTCGCCCCCAGCTGACCCCTCCCCCCCCTCCTACCTCATATGGCGGCCGCTGCGCGATCGCGCCTCTGGTGCGCCAGAGGCGCGCCAGAGGCAAGCCCGTCTGCGCCCGTCTGCGCCCGTCCGCGCCTGGCCCGCGCCTGGCCCGCGCCTGGCCCGCGCCCAGCGCCATGACCCCTGGTCCCCAGCGCTCCCAAGCCCCGATGATCCGCTATGACCCCACCACCCTCCATGCCCTCAACCCAGGACGCTCCAACACCTGCTTCCAAGCTCACCCCAAACGCACCCATGGACCCTTCGCCTGCAACTCCTGCAAACGCATCTTCCACCACGCAACAACTACGACCACAAGCCCACGCGCCATCAACCACCTCAAGTGCATCCTAGTCAACGCTCGCTCCGTTCACAAACACGCCGTTGAACTCTGGGACCTCCTAGACTCCACAGCACCGGACGTCGCCTTCATCACGGAGACCTGGATGAACGCCTTCTCTGCTCCAGACATCGCCACCGCCATCCCCGAAGGCTACAAGATCTCCAGGAAAGACCGCACCAACCAAGTAGGAGGAGGCATCGCCATCGTCTTCAAAGACCCCATCAGCGTCACCACCTCCACTGAAGACTCCCCTCTTGCCGCTGAACACCTGCATTTTCAGATTCGCACCGACCCGAGGACCACCCTCAGAGGATCCCTCGTCTACCGTCCTCCCGGACCTCGCGCCCCTTTCAGCGACACCATCGCCGACTTCATCTCCCCGCACGCCCTCGCCTCACCGGACTACATCCTCCTAGGCGACCTCAACTTCCATCTGGAACAAAACAACGACCCCAACACCACCACCCTGCTCGACAACCTCGCCAACCTCGGCCTCAAACAACTGGTGAACACTGCCACCCACATCGCCGGACACACACTCGACCCTATCTTCTCCGCCAGCAAACACGTCTTCTTCAGCCACGCCTCCGCCCTTCATTGGACCGACCACAGCTGCGTCCACTTCACATTCCAACGCGAGACCCGCCACCTCCGCACTCAACCCATCCCTCGCCGACAGTGGAACAAGATCCCTGAAGAGCAACTCTTCCCCGCACTTGCCGCCAACCAACCCACCCTCACCACCGACCCCAACGTCGCAGCCCTCAACCTCACAAACTGGATCTCCAACTGCGCAGACAACCTTGCTCCCCTCAAACGCTCGCAGCGACAGAACAACACCAAGAAACCCCTCTGGTTCTCTGACACCCTCAAAGAATCAAAGAAAACTTGTCGCGCACTTGAGAAAGCCTGGCGCAAGGACCGCACCGCTGACAACATGGCCGCCCTCAAGAACGCTACCCGCAAACACCACCACCTGATCCGCACTGCCAAAAGGAATTTTTTCACCGACAGACTGGACAAAAACAGCCACAACAGCAGAGAACTCTTCAGCATCGTCAAGGAGTTCTCCAACCCCAGCGCCAACGCCAACGCCGTCACGCCCTCACAGGATCTATGCGAATCCCTCGCCACTTTCTTCCATCGCAAGATCAGCGACCTCCACGACAGCTTCGGACACCAGACCCAACCTAACACCACCGAACCCACATCCCCGACCATCACCCTCAACAACTGGACCCACATCAGCACGGAAGAAACCAAATCCATCATGAACTCTATCCACTCCGGCACCCCTTCGGACCCCTGCCCGCACTTCATCTTTAACAAAGCCGACAACATCATCGCCCCGCACCTCTAGACCGTCATCAACTCTTCTTTTTCTTCTGCTACCTTCCCCGAATGCTGGAAACACGCCGAAGTCAACGCCCTACTAAAGAAACCTACGGCTGACCCGAGCGACCTGAAAAACTTCCGCCCCATCTCCCTTCTGCCTTTCCCAGCCAAAGTAATAGAGAAGACCGTCAACAAACAGCTGACCACCTTCCTGGAAGACAACAACCTGCTCGACCCCTCACAGACCGGATTCCGAACCAACCACAGCACTGAAACTGCCCTCATCTCAGTCACAGACGACATCAGAACCCTGATGGACAACGGTGAAACAGTCGCCCTCATTCTTCTCGACCTCTTGGCTGCCTTTGACACCGTCTGTCACCGCACCCTAATCACCCGCCTCCGCTCCACCGGGATCCAAGACCAGGCCCTGGACTGGATCGCCTCCTTCCTCGTAAACCGCTCCCAAAGAGTCTACCTCCCTCCGTTTCGCTCAGAACCCACTAAGATCATCTGCGGCGTACCTCAAGGCTCATCACTCAGCCCGCCACTCTTCAATGTCTACATGAGCCCCCTCGCTAACATCGTACGCAAGCACGACATCATCATCACCTCCTACGCCGACGACACCCAACTTATACTCTCCCTCACCAAGGACCCCGCCAGCGCCAAGACCAACCTACAAGAGGGTATGAAGGACGTCGCAGATTGGATGAGGCTCAGCCGCCTAAAGCTGAACTCTGAAAAAACTGAAGTCCTCATCCTCGGCAACACCCCGTCCGCCTGGGACGACTCCTGGTGGCCCATGGCCCTCGGCACCGCACCGACCCCCGCAGACCACGCCCGCAACCTCGGCTTCATCTTGGACCCCCTTCTCACCATGACCAAGCAAGTCAACGCCGTGTCCTCCGCCTGCTTCCTCACCCTCCGCATGCTCCGCAAGATCTTCCGCTGGATCCCCGCCGACACCAGAAAAACCGTGACCCACGCCCTCGTCACGAGCCGCCTGGACTACGGCAACACCCTCTACGCTGGGACCACCGCCAAACTCCAAAATCGCCTGCAACGCATTCAAAACGCCTCAGCCCGCCTCATCCTCGACGTACCCCGCAACAGCCACATCTCCGCACACCTGAGACACCTGCATTGGCTCCCAGTCAGCAAAAGGATCACCTTCCAACTTCTCACCCACGCACACAAAGCCCTCCACGACAAGGGACCGGAATACCTCAACAGACGGCTCAACTTCTACGTCCCCACCCGCCCCCTCCGCTCCTCTGGCCTCGCACTCGCCGCCGTCCCTCGCATCCGACGCTCCACGGCGGGTGGGAGATCTTTCTCCTTCCTGGCGGCCAAGACCTGGAACTCCCTCCCCACCAGCCTCAGGACCACCCAGGACCACTCCGCTTTCCGGAGACTCCTAAAGACCTGGCTGTTTGAGCAGCGATAACCACCCCCTTTGTCCCTAGCGCCTTGAGACCCGCACGGGTGAGTAGCGCGCTTTATAAATGCTAATGATTTGATTTGATTTGACTGAATGAAGCACACATGCAGTCACAAAATGTGAGTCTTGAAAAGTGCATGCATGATGCAAAATAATGCAAGGTTCATATTATCTAACATTTACACTGGTGCAAAATATAGAGACAATGCTTTTTGCGCATTTCTTGGTACATGTGATGGGACAAATTTTCTTATTTTGCAAATTAAACACATTTTACTGAAAAGTGCTAATTTTATGCTGAATAAAACATGTAAAATAAATGCAAAAACTTGTAGTAGGTAATCATATTTACACATTGTAAGCACACAAATGAAGTAACATAACATACTGACTTAAATTAGCCTAACTACTCATGCCATATTAAACATCGACTTTACATGTTTAGGACAGGAGGCCAGTTTTTGCATTAACTTGTTGTCTTGCACAAGGTTTTATTCTATCTCCACTGCAGAGGCTGTAATTTTCCAGAAGTCTTCTGTTAGCTCATGAATTGCTCTTTATGGCAGAAACCATATTAATTTAGAATAGGGATTTCCTTTATGGAACAGACTTCTTGTATTTTATCTATTGTATTTGTAATTCTTACTAATGTGATATTTTATCTTGTTTTGAAATACCCCTAATGTGTCATTTGAATCTTTAATAATGATAGCTACATTTGATATTTACCAAATGAATAAATTAATAATAAATTAATTTGTTAATAAAACCCTGCAACTCACACTAACTCTCTTTATTCATTCTTATGAAGCCCCAATTCGACTTCACTGTTCATGGTGGTTGATGTAAATGTGTAAATGATTGTTCCTTTTCATCGCTCCTTGTCTACTAACAAAGGTCCATACCATCAATGGCGGGGGTTATTTAATGATCATACTCGAAGATTGAGGTACAAGAATATCCATTCAGGCACGTGTATATGGGGGAATGAAGGACAAACGGTTGGTTTCAGTCCGTACGCTATACAGATGCATAGGGTTACACATTATAAGGAATTCAAAAGTTGTTTCATGAATGCATGCACTCAGGCAGGCCACATAAGTGAGCCTGCTTTTATGCCTTTGCACTTTCCGAAGTGCATATGTTTAACTCAGGATATCTCCGCGTTAGTGCAAGAGCAGCTTACAATACAGTCTCAAAACAACAAGCCGTGGTTGACTTCTATGTTGCCCTGGACAATCGCACAGAAACAGGTGCATAGCTGTGGCCTGCATAAGCGCACACGTTCATGAAAAGAACCCACTACAAACACAATCAGCAAACCTATGTAGGCGTTTGTGCGTTACACTGCAAGTCACTCTGGGACCGAAAACTGATGTATATTTTTAAATTACGTTTCATGTTTTTTACCTTTCTTGAGTGCAGTGTGTTGTAGTGCACTTAAGAGCTTTCTACAGTGATTGCAGCAAGATCCTCTGTTCCTCTGCTTGGCTGCTCCAATAAACCGATCCCCTGCTCTCTCTGACCCTGTATGGCAACACTTTCTTTTAAGTGTCCATAATTATTACCATTAACTAGTGATGAACCACAGTGGAATTCCAAGGGACGTGCGTAAGACAGCCAGCCATATGAATGTCAAATGAGTTCATTATGATTGGTGTTATCACAATGAATACCAAATGATTTCATAATGACTGGGGAGGGGAATATATATAAAAGCGGATTTTTCCAAGGTTTATGCTTCTACTGTCTTATTTAAACTCATTAACAGCCTATGCTAATAAACTGCAGCCATTACTGCAAGTTTCTCGGCAGCCGTATAGTGCTTCTACATGGCGCAAGCGCGGCCTTTTCCGTTTGTCTGGAGTAATGGGCAGCAAAGTACAATACAACGCGTTACTGACTGACAAAAAACGGACTGACATTATATGATGTGCTGTGTTCATCACATTCTCCTAGCTACGTGGTAGTGACCCCTGGCAAAGGAGTTATTTTCGAAATAAGTTGCGGGATGTAACAACATGAAAATAATCATGAAAGCATGGCTCAACTATTTGAGTTGAATTATTCTATTTGATTTTCAAAACAATCATGCTGAAGAAAGGGATGAACTATTTTACAGACTCAACAAACACTTAAAACCAAACTGCATGATTAATCCATCTGTTAAACAGCTATAAAGAACAAATGTACTACAACTCAGTAATACAATAAGAAATATACCAAACACATATGAATTGTTGAAGAAGATAAAAAAAGTGACTATATAAATAAACACATATCGTTGCCACTGTGTAGTGATCGTTTAGTGACACTGCATTAAAAAGGCACTTTTTATTTGCTCATATCATGATCTGGACTAGATTTTGCTCAGCTAAATTCGACATGTGAAGTTTCAGAACAGCGAAAAAAACATTAAGGGAAGGGTATCAAAAAGTTATATTTTCGCATTTGTTTTTCAAAATAAACCTTTGGTTGCAGCTACAGCCAAAACTGCTAAATGTATTTACACCAAAACCTGGCAAGAAAGCAGAACTCTATGCAGCGTCCTTTTGTTGGTTTGGTGTAAATCCCTTAAGTATTTTCAGGTTGGTGCCTACCAGACAGCACAGCTATTTGGTTTGCTAACAACATCTTGGGAAAATTCAGAAAGCTTCTTTGAGAATGCATTCTGCCCATTGCTTACCATTGGCTTTGTGCCTTGTAACTCACACTTGATTGCTTTCTATTTACTGGCCCTACTTGTTATAGGCTGACTTGCTCAAACTCTATTTACTGTATTCTTCCACCAGCACTGGATATCTGTAAACAAGCTTTTAAATATTGTTCTTATCTTCTCACATTTGCTATGCATTCAAAAACAGAGGTCAAACATCTGACTCTATCTTCCAAAAAGCTTGGTGTTTATTTTACCTCCCCTGACTTCAAAGTGAGAAGATTTTTGTGACAATACTCCAGGGTCCATGTGAGAGGAGAGGGTGTAGGGTGTTACTTATTATAGCGCATAGAAAAATGTAAATGTCTGTAAATGAACTGTTCAGGTATTTCAGAATATATCAGAATTGGGAAGCACCAATGAAGAACATTTGCTGGTAATTTTTAAGAGCGCTGGAAACAAATATTTTGGTACGATCAAAACAAATCAGTTCACTATGTGATAACATTTCCACACATTATTATTTGTGCGCTGTATATGTTTATCAGTAAAACTGTATGTTTCTGCAAATGTAATGGTCATTATAATTGTGTTGTCTGCAATGACAGTGTGCTACCACACTATGTATACTGCACTCTATTCCACTCCACTCTACTCTGCACCACTACACACTACGCCACTCCACTCAATGCCACTGCACACTGCTTCACTGCACTCTACTCTGCACCGCTCTACTCTGTGCCACTTCACTCTACACCTCTCTACTCTACACTATTCTACCCCACACTAGTATGCTATGCACTACTGCACTCTTTACCACTACACTATACACCACTCCACTCTGTGACACTCTACTCTAAGCCACTCTACTCTGCAACACTGCATACTGCATTCTACACCACTACACTCTGCACTGTACCAATCTACTCTACGCCACTGCACTCAATGCCAATCCACTCTACTCTACCCTGCACTCTACACCACTCTACTCTATGCCACTGTACACTCCAGTGCACCACTCTATTCTACTGTGAACTAATCTACGTTATGCCACTACACTCAGTGCCACTGTGCACTCAGTGCTACTCCACTCTGTACCACTCCACTCTACTCTGCTTCATTCCAATCTACACGACTCTGCACTTCTGCACTCTACTCTGCATCACTGGACTCTACGCAAAGCACTGTACTCCATTTTGCTCAAAACTATTGCACTCTACACCACTGCATTCTATGCCAATCTACTCTGCACCACTGCACTCTGTTGCACAGTACTCTACTCCATTTTACTCTATGTCACTGCACTCTACACCACTCTATTGTACTCTGTACCACTGCAATCTGTGAGCACGACTCTAAGCCATGGCATTCCATGCCGATTTACTCTACGCCACTTTACTGTGCTCCACTGAACTCTCTTCCACTGAACTGTATACCACTGCAATCTATGCTGCTCCACTCTATGCCACTCTATTCTACTTTACTCTGCATCACTCTTCTCTACGCCACTGCCCTCTACTCCACTCTCGTCTAAACCACTGCACTCTGCACCAATGCACTAAGCACCACTTTACTCAAAACCAATGCACTCTATGCCACTGCACTCTAATCCAACTACTCTATACGCCAGTGCATCTTATGCCACTGTATGCTATGTCACCATGTTAAGCCACTCTGTTCTACTCTGCACTACTCTACTCTGCACCACTCTAATCAGTGGCACTTTTACCTACACCACTCTACTCTATGCCACTGCATTCTACAGCATTCTACTCTGCAAGACTGCACTCGCTGCCAGTGAACTCAGTGCCATTACACTTTGAACCACTGCACTCTAAGCCACTGAACCCTATGCCACTCCACACTATTGCTCTTTATGTCTCTGCACTCTATGCCACAGTATTCTACTCTGCACCACTATACTCTACGCTACTGCTCTATGCACCACTCTACTCTGCTCCATCCACTCTGAGTCACTGCACTCTGTGTACTTATGCTCTACGCTACTGCTCTATGCACCACTCTACTCTGCTCAATCCACTCTGAGTCACTGCACTCTGTGTACCTTCACTCTGCAAGACTGCACCCTCTGCCACTGACCTCAACTCTACTCTACTGTGCACCACTGTACCCCATGCCGCTGCTCTTTGCACCACTCTACTCTGCATTACTCTACTTTGTGTCACTGCACTCTACTCCACACCACTGAACTCTACACCACTCTACTGCACTTTACACCACTACACTTGGCATTACTCCACACCAGTCTAATCTATTCTGAACCACTGCACTCCACGCCACTGCATTCTACACCATTCTACTCTATGCCACTGCACTCTGCCCTACACCTCTGCACACAACCTGCATCACTCCATTCTACCCTGAACTTCGCCACTCTTCACCACTTCATTATACTTTGAAACAATCTACTCTACGCCACTGAACTTTATTCCACTGCACTCTACCCATTTGCAATCTACTCTGCACAATTCTATGCCACTGCACTCTACCTCACTCAACTCTATGTTACTGCAATCTATTTCAATGCACACTCACCACTTTACTCAAAACCAAAGCATTCTGCGCCACTGCACTCTATGCTAATCTACATGCACTATTGTACTTTATACGACTTCCCTCTAGGCCACTCTACTATAACTCTGCACTTCACGATACTCCACTCTATGATGCTCTACTCTATTAAACTCTATTCCATCCGATAGCACTCTATTCCACAACACTCTAATTCACTGTATGACACTCAACGTCATTACTCCAATCTATGACGCTATACGCAACACTGTCCATGCACTCCCTTACTCCACTTTACTTCATTGTAGTCTATGACCCACTACTCCACTCTACTCTGCTCCACTCTATGCCACTCCGCTCTCTGACACGTGACACTCCACTCAACTCTACGCCACTTCACTCTACAACTCTACTCCACTCTATGCCATTCCACTCTCCTACACTATTCCTATCTATGCCACTCCACTCTGACAATCTACTCTGCTCTATGCCACTCTGTTTAGAACACTCTACACCTCTCTACACAACACCCTCTATGCCTTACGTGTCACTCCACTCTGCTCTACACCATGCCAAGACACTCTATGCCACTCCAGTCTATGCCAATCAGCTCAACTACACTCTATGCCGTTCCACTCTATGGCACTCTCCTCCCTCCATGCCACTCCACAGCACTCCATGCCACTCCAATTCACTCCATGACACCCACTTTACACCACTCCATAACACTCCACTCTACTTCACAACACTCCACTCCATGCCACTCTTCCTTACCCAGCTCACTTTTAGCCACGCTGAATAGCAGCCACGCTGGTGTACAACATG